>NW_005871109.1:1794725-1967245 GCF_000147115.1 Myotis lucifugus
ACTAAGATGCTCCACCCTACCTACACTAAAATGCTGAAACCCCCTTTATAAATATAAGTTGTACCCAAGTATTGAGAGGGGCTGAAGGAGAAAGAGCAGGAAGGGGGGAGTCAAAGGTCAAGGTCTCAAGTTCTCCTTTTCTAGTGGTAAGAACAGTAGGCTCCCCTGGGGGGAAATTCAGTCCCCTCAACGTCCCCCTCCTATCATGGCTTTGACCTTATCAGGCTCCTCCGCCTGCTCCAGGCCACCCAGACAGGGACTCACAGATTATACCTTGAGAGTAAATGCACACAAGACCCAACCCAGTGCTTTACATATCTCACCTCCAAATCTAGAAAGAATGCCTGAGCCTGAACTCCTCCGGATCCTGCACCTCGGCTCTCTCCGCATTACCCCCTCAAAGTCCTTATCTCGGATCCTGATCTTGACACTGATCTACATTTTTGTGATAATGGTTCAATTACACATGCATTTATCTCCTGATTTTCATACCCAGCCTCAATCCAAGAAGGACTGGAGGCAGTTTCTAAAGTTTCAACGTGGTAACTGCTTTGATCAATCTGATTTTCTTACCGCCCCTCCCCCTTCACAAACAGCTGTATCCACAGCCACAGTCTTTCTAGTTTAGTTGTAAGACAACATACGAAGCACCTTTAAAATCTGGCTCCAACTTTTAAAATCTGTGCAGCTTAATTACTATCGCAAGAACATTTAGACAGAATTGGGCATCCGGGTCACAGCCAAGGACCAGTGTTGTGGGTGAGCTGGGTGGGCTGCCTGACATCCCCCCCCCCCCCCACGTCTGGGCCTCCCTCCCTAGCACCGTGCTGCTGATCCAGGTGCTGGAGTTCGGATTCAGAGTGTGGGAAATCCAAAAGTGCGACCTCCTTGATTCTCCTCTCTCCTTTGTTAGGTGCAAAGAAAGAAGTGGTGAAAGGCTGTCCTGGAGAGAGAAATTTCGTTCAAACCGGAGGGCGTTAGAGGAGGGGTTTTCTCTCTTGGAGGAGCCCCTGCAAGAGGTCTTGCCAGCTGGGGCCTTACCGGCATCCTGTCCCGCAGGGAGTCAGCGGATCCAAGCCGGACCGTAATCCTTTGCTAAAAGGCCTCTTGGCCCATGTCCAGCTCAGCAGGGGAGGGTCCCGGCTTTGTCCTTGGCGGGCTTGTTGCATGGGGTCCTTCCCTTGGGGGCTCCCACCCTGTGGGAAGCTAGCTGGCACCCCGTCCCACATCCACAGGGCATGCTTTTGGAGTTGCAAAAGGGCTCGCTTAAACTCAAGATCCCTGCGCCGCTTGAGGGGGGCGGGGGGAGGTGAGGACTGAGGCCTTCTATTTCTGCCAGATAAGGGGCCAGATCTGTTCTCTCCTCACCCAAAAGGCTAAGGAGAAGGTAGTGGGACAACATAGGGGCATTTTCCTCATTTTGTTGTTGTTTATTCAGTTAAAATAGATAGCTAAAGCACGCACAGAAGATGGCATCTCAACATACAATGAAGCAGCTCTTTGGTGAGAGCAGAAACCTGCTTTCGAAGCCTGGCTGAGCCTGGGAGTGGGGGTGGAGGGGATGGGATAACCGAAGAGTTTCCATTTGTGAGTCTGGTCAACACGGCATCTACCCTCCTATTGGCTTGTCACACCACGATGGTAACTGTTGTCACCACTCCCTGACCGATAAAGAAGTGCAGGCTCAGAGAAGGGGAGTGCATGGCCCAAAGACCCCCGCAGTCTGGTGGGATCAGGGTTGGAATCCAGGCCGGGTGATTCGAGAGCCCTCAGCTCAGCCACTGCCTAGTGCGAGGCTCTGTGCGGTCCCCACCTGACACTGTGGGTCCTGCTTCAGGTGCTGAGCACAGCCGCGCACACGGGCTCTGTCCACCCACTGCGCACCGGGCGCCGCTGAGGAGCACAGTGCTGGCCCCTGGAGTCGTGAATGTCCATCGGTGACGTGCCCTGCCTGTCACAGCTGACTCGCTTCTCTTGTTTGTGGTGGCTGCCCCATCCCGGCATGCGTTTGCATTTGAACTACGAAACGTGTCAGCTCTGTCTTCCTTTGACACCAGTGTCACTGGGGGCCTCTCTTTGGGGGTTAAAAGTCCTCTAGGCGGCTCCTCAATGCAGTCCATGTCCATGGAGCTTATGAAATGACTGGGGACGAAGGAGAGCTCACCAAAGACAGCTGTCATTGGGTTTGAATCGCTGCTGCGTTTCTCCTTACAATAAGGCTTCAAGGGAGAGCAGAAGGAGCTGTTGGTAAAAAGGAAAAAAAAAACAGTTTTAAAAAGTCCTTTTTCTGTCTGATGAGACTGTAACCCAGGGCACAGGCCTTGGGTGGGTGCCAGTTTTCTTCTCCTGGGCCCGGAGAGGGTGGGCATAATACTGACAACGCGAAGCAAAAAAAAAAAAGTATTTTCCTGTTTTTTTTTCTTTTGTGGAGGGGAATGAACTTATGGAAAGAGCAGGCCTTGTTGAACGTAGGTAGACCAGGGTTCAAACCCACATTTTCTCACTTCATACTAGTAGCTGTGTGACGGTGGCCATGCTACATCAAAGTGCTCTAAGGACTAGAGGCAATCCATGCAGGCCCCCAGGCCCCAGGGGAGGCTCTGTGCCATCGGCCTGGCCCTTAGCAGGAGCGGGAGGGCACGTGGCCGCATGTCCCTGCCAGGGTGTGTGCCGTCAGGGCTGAGGAAGCGCTCCTGTTCACGGACAGACAGCTTCACAGGAGTAGCAGTGCCGCAGGCCACCTCGCCCCCGAGGTGGGGCTCAGGAAGGTAGCTTCTGGTTTTCAAAGATAAAAAGCAGCAGGCAACCAACAACCCCCTACTTCGGTCACCCACCTTCCTCCAACATACACTTTCCCCAAAGTCTGCTTGGAACCCCTAGTGCTCCAGGGAGAGAAGCTCTTAAGTGGCAGTTTGCTGCCCTCTGCTGTCCACCTGGAGAACTCCTGATGCTTTGGCCATGCTGCTAACCTTAAAATCCCAAGGAGCTTGGGAGCCCCGGACTCACCCAACCATTCTGAAAGGTGTACCCCAGGAAAGGGGTAGTACCAGGACCAGCTACATAATCCGAGGGGTGGGTCCAGAGAAAAATGGAGTTCTTAAGAACTCCAAGGTAGTGACAACAGAATATTAAGACCAAGTGATGGGCACTACTGAGGGCAGAATTCTGTGCAGCGCAGGTGTGGCCTGCAGGAAGCTGGCCTTTTGTCCTTATCACCTGCTCCTGACTTTAAGCTTCTGGGCCTATCACATAGTCTCAATAGTTCCCTGAGGAACTGAGAGTTAGTAGGACATGTTTGGGGAGAGAAGGTGGGGGAAAGGGCCTCTTCTAATAAGCCAGACTGGGGGTACAGTTTCCCATAGCTATAATGCAGGCAGCACACATCTCACCTCTCCCCTGCTTCCTCTTGGAATTTGAGGGAGGGGAGGAAAAGCATGCCACGTCCTGGGAACCAATTCAGACTCAGGAGTTAGACAGATGGAGATTCCAAGGTCCATTTGGTTACAGAAGAGGCTATATTGAAGGACAGCACTGACCTATAATAAAGAGTGTGCTAAACTTCACTCTCGAATTCCACCCACCCGGAGAGATGCCCCCAAGTGAGAATGTGGAGCAATTGCTGTCTCCTGCTCACTGGCAATTCAGTGCATCCCCATGCGCAGAGGCGAGGAACAGAGCAGGTGCGAGGAGTACCTAGGGGACAAGCCCTTCCCAGGGAAGCCAGAGCAGTGAAGAGGTGTCTTAGGCACTAATGAGGGGATGGAAAGCACTCCAAGTGCTTCCAACAAAGGGCACTGGATGCAAGGAGATGGTTTCACCGTGACGGTGGGAGAAGCTAAAGCCCAAGATGAACAGGAACAGGAAGCCGCTCCCGCTTTAGGATGAGGAGCGAAAGGATAAGGTGGTGTTCCCAGATCCACGGGCCAGATCACTGGGAGAAGCTGGGACCCTGTGGGTCCCTCACATAGGAGCTAGAGCCATGAAGGAACACAGCCCCTGCTCTCCCTGAAATGGAAAGCGATGGAGGGCAAAGCCCTGGCTCCTCCCGACTTTCCACCCTCAATCACCTACCAGTGATTCGAGCCACACCCAGCTGATTGGAGCAGCTGACCGAGGAGGAGGCCGGAGAAGACAAGCAACAGGGGTGGGTCCCCCTGCACTGCAGAGGGGGTGGAAGGTAGGGAATGCGTCTGAGCAGAGACACGCTTGATGAGTACAAACTCAAATGACCAGAGGCCTAGTGGATAAAAGCTAAATTCTGCCCCATGACATGAAGGGTCTCTCTCAGGCCAGACCACTTAGCAAACCACATTTCCTGCTACTCCCTTTTCCTTGTTCTGTCAGGTTACTTCCTAATTCTGGGATCCGTGTCGCTCCCTGTTCTTGGAATGTCCTCGCCATCACCCCTTCTCGTTTCTCCTCTACTCTGCTTTCCTCTCTTCGCTGCATGCTTCTCCCCCTTTTTCTTCCCTTTCTTTCCTCTTTCCTTCCTTTCCCTTTTCATCTCTTTCCCTCCCTCCCTCTTTCTTGCTTGTTAATGAGCAGATTGAAGTCAAGATCTTTATTAGTTGTTACTGCTTTCCAATAAATGTTTCTTAAACATCAAATATTAAAATGTTGTTACCACTGACCTCCACTCCACCTCCACAGATAGGAAGCCCCACATCCAGATGTAACAGATTAAAGCCACTCCTAACTTGCTTTACCAAGCCACTAGATGTCATATTGATTTCACAGCAGAATTTGGGAAGGCCATACAAGAACTTAAAACCTTAAAAAAGATATGAGAATCTTGCCTGGCTGGCATTGCTCAGTGGTTGAGCATTGGCCTATGAACCAGGAGGCCACCAGTTCGATTCCCAGTCAGGACATATGCCTGGGTTGTGGGTTTAGATCCCCAGTAGGGGTTATGCATGAGGCAGCTGATCAATGATTCTCTTTCATCATTGATGTTTCTATCCCTTTCACCCTCTCCCTTCCTCTCTGAATAAAAAATATATTTTTTTAAAAAATCTGTTAAAAACTGAGCATCTTAATATTTGCCCTCAAAACATCATAGTTAGCCTTCTGTTTACAGTAATATGTGAATAAGATTTTACTGAATAGCCCTGGCTTGTTTGGCTCCGTGGATAAAGCATCGGCCTGTGGACTGAAGGATCCCAGGTTCATTCCTGTCAAGGGCACATGCCTGGGTTGTGGGCTCAATCCCCACTGGGGGGTGTGCAGGAGGCAGCCAATCGATGATTCTCTCTCATCATTGATGTTTCTATCTCTCTCCCTCTCCATTTCTCTCTGAAATCAATAAAAATATATTTTAAAAAAAAGATTTTACTGAATAGACGTAACAGGAATGGAAGCACTGGGAAGTGAACAGAAGCAGATAGATTTTGGTGGGAAGTAGCTCTCCAGACATGAGAGAGAATTTACAGAAAACGAGGCCCCATTTCTGCTTTTAGCCAGGGGTCAGGTGCAGCCATACTGTATGGGCCAGTGGTGGTGCTGGGGAAAAAGGCCATATTTTGGGTCCATGAAAATAGAACATTGAGTCCAGGGTGACTACAGCTGCCAAAGGGATGTGAGGGAGTCCTGGAAGGGAGGAAGCCAGAGAGGGGTTCCCCAAATTCTATCTGCTCAGGCCTCTGGCTGACCGCTGGACCATGCATACACAGAACAGACACACAGCACCTCAGCTAAAGACCAAAGGGTCTGGAAGAGATTGGAGCCTCCACCCAAGTAACAGAGTTAAGAGTTCAGTCAAGAAAAATGCTCGCTAAAATGAAATGAAATAACCCATTAGAGAAAAATATCAGAATAGAGAATCTCCACATTTACATGAATAATATACTCAATCTAAAATTACCTAGTATATGAAGAGCCAGAAAAAGAGGACCCGTTCTCAAGTGAAAAGCTGTTATGCTAAGTAAAAAGAATCAAATACAAAGAACTATATGCTGTATGATTCTACTTAAGTTCTCCAAAAGGCTAAATCTCACAGGCACAGAAAGCAGACCTGAGCTTGCTGAGGTTGAAAGTCAGGGGAGGGGATTAAGTGCAAAGGGGTATGGGAAACTTTTGGGGTGATGAATATGTTCCCTATCTTGATTATTGGTGTAATTATGTAACTATTTACAATTGCCCGAACTCAACAAATTATGCACTGAGAATGAATTTTACTGTATTATAAATTATACCTCAATAAAGTTGGAGAAAAAGTAAGTGAAATGAAAAAAATCACAGCCTCATTGGTACATATTTCAAGTGTTCTTTTGCTCATATCATGGTTGATTATGTAAATGAGTCCATTTATATTTTAATTCTTTTGTTGCTGGTTCAGGCCAATGAGGCATAGCATTCCTGGACAAGTCCCCGGAGCACCTGTGCAAGAAATAAACCCGTGTATAAATTTTGTTGTTATAGGTTATAAATATGTTCACCTTTTAGGTAACTCTGGATTGTTTTCTAAAGGGATTGTACCAATTTACTTCCACCAGCAAGTATGAAAGCTCCATGCTCCACATCTTTACCCACATTGGCAGTATCAGATTTTAAATTTTTACATCTGTTGGGCAACTCTCATTGTGGTTTTGAACTTTCATTTCCCTGATGACTAATGGAGTTAAGTATCTTTTCATACATTTACTGGCCATGCATATTTCTTTTCTGGAAGGGTGGGGGGAAAGTGTCCTACTTCTGGCATTTCATGAGAAGGCAGGGTTCTTCGGAAGAGATAATAATGCTGGGAAAAAATAGAAAGCAGCAGAAAAAGAGGAAGACCAAATATGAGAGGGATTGACTCCATAAAAGCTGTAGGCATGAGCCCACAGGAGCTGAGCAAGGCTGTTGAGGACAGGACAGTGTGGACATCGCTCATTCACAGGGTCACCAGGAGTCGGAGCTGACTCAATGGCAAGAAACACACACCTTCACAACTCAGGATTTAATATCCAGGCAAAGACAACTGGGGTTGGTCCTGTGTCAGCCAGACCATGTGCTGCTAAATGGCTCCTGGAAGCTTGGAGGGAATGATGGTCTAGAATAAATAAAGTGGAGGTCTGGCATTGCCTCGGCAGGAAACTGAGGCAGGACTCAGAAGGCTCAGAGGCAATGCTACGGGGATGACCCACCTCCTGACTATGTGCCCTAGAAGAACAAGAAGACACTTCCTCCACTCAAACAATAGTGAATGGGGCACCAGCTAAGACACTCAGTGGTGGCTTGCAAGCCAAGGTTAATGGCAGGGGATAGTGACATGGAATTGGATTCTCTTGTGTGAATGGAAATGATGGATTCTGAAAGAGCAGAGCCAAGGTGGCAGCAGTTAGCTGTCAAAGGCACAATAACAGTTACCATGATGGGTAGGAAGAAATGGCGACCAAGGGATCTGTGAGATAACTAGTAGACTATGGTGAGACAGGAGCAAGATAGATGGGTACCCATCAAAAATGTCCCTTGGCTGTTTTCATCATAAAATATGATGAACAGACACCAGCTGCTGCAATAAAAAATCACCGCCCATCACTCACTCTTCCCAGATCTAAGTCTGTTCTTAGACCCAGAGCCCATTGATCAAAGGGGAGGCTGGGACACCTGGGGAAGGATACTCTGCCACAGGCCATCTAAAGGACCTACAGCCATTTGCCAGAGTCTCTATACATCTACACACTGGGAAAGGGAAACCCAATATCATAAGATTATTGTAAGCAAGACCTTGCCTTTTGGCTTAGGATGGGAGTTAGTAATTAAAAAAAAAAGGACCAGGTAGTAATTATTTTAGGTTTTGTAGGCTATAGAGTCTATTACAACTAATTAACTCTGAACTCTGCTATTGTAGCATGAAAACAGCCACAGCAATAAGTAGGCAAATAGTAGTGGCTATTTCAATAAAACTTTATTTACAAAAACAACCAGATTTAGCCCACAGGCCACAGTTCCAGACCCTGGGCCTCAGACATTCAATATTATATAAAAATTCCATGTGTGCTTGAAAACAATGTAGAGTTTCCAATTGTTGGGTTCATTACTTTGTATTTTGTAAATTAGAACAGCACATTGTTGAAATCATTTATGCCCTACATTTTTGGGGTCTTGTCTTATTTTGAAGGAATCCTCATGAACTCCAGTAATGATTTCTTCCTTGAGCTACACTAGTGTAAGAATAATACAGCTACATGGGCTTGCTTTTGGTGTTTTGCACGTCTAGTTTTTATCCTTTGCTTTCGATCATCCTGTGCCTTTATATTTTAGTTTGTTCCTTATCGTAAGTACAGAGCACAACTTTTAAGTCTGAGCTTCTTGGGGGCCAAAGCAAGTGGGAGACTGTTGCTTGAAGAAAATGCAGCCTATTTGCTGGTTACCACCTAGCCCAGTGGTCGGCAAACTCATTAGTCAACAGAGCCAAATATCAACAGTACAACGATTGAAATTTCTTTTGAGAGCCAAATTTTTTGAACTTAAATTATATAGGTAGGTACATTGTTATTAATTAGGGTACTCCAGGCTGGCCTTTGCTAAAAATGTCCTCAACCTGATTGAGGTACATTCGCTGAGGTGGACCCCTTCCAACTCTCCCATCCACGCTCGTCTTGTATACTTGCTTCGTCTATCTCCTTTTGTTCATCCTCTCTATATGTCCAAACCATCTCAACATACCTTCCTCAATCCTCGACACTACATCTTCTTTCACTTCACAACGTTCCCTAAAATTAACTTAGTAAACTTAAAGTTTTAAGTCAACTTTGCACTGTATGTGTGCGCCCGCACGTGGTATTTTGTGGAAGAGCCACACTCAAGGGGCCAAAGAGCCGCATGTGGCTCGTGAGCCGCGGTTTGCCGACCACTGACCTAGACTAACATGATGCGTGGGCATTAAACAGGGAAGTGTTTTCCAAGGCAGCTTGAGAAAGTCTGTGGCTTCACAGGCCTATAGAACACTGTGCTTTACTGGGATGGTATCAGTTGCTCACTGACTACCCAACAGCGAGTTTGGCGTTTAGTAAGTTAGTAGTTGTGCTTATTAGTCCCCTGTGGCAGTGAGGCAGGAGGAAATGGCCAGGGTTCCCCGCCAAGGTGCCTGTTCCCTAGTTTCACTAGAAGGCTTTACGCACCGTTCCCTTCACTCCTTCAGTGTCTCTTCCCAATGATGTTAGTTTACCGAGGCTGTCTCTCCCTTTGCTGAACTCAGATGGCTGGAACCACGGGTGCTAACAAAGGATGCCTTCGAAGGATGGAAGCACTGTGCTTTAGCGGAGGAGCTGGAGGGGAAGGTGCCACGCAGCCAGTGCCGGAGCCAGGATGGCAAGGCAGGAAGTCTACCAGCTCTAAATTCTGGCCACTTACCAGCTTTTATGACCCCTCTCTGGGCCTCAGTTTCCTTATAGGAAATTATTTCTTTATTCAGCAGCATGTGGGTTAAAGGAAATAGTGACTAGTGCGTATGAAGGTGCCTTCCCTGTAATAAGGCCTCAGCCAAAGGCTCCACAGCCCCCTCCCTCTGCCCCATGCAGCACACTGGACAGCCGCATGCCTCTCAAACAGTGGCTTGCTGAAAGTGTCTCTTCAAAGGAGCTGGAATGTTATTTCTTCTCTGTTCCCACTCCCACCAGTGCCTCTCAGGACTTGAGACAGGCTTTCCCTTGAGATTTCAAAGAAATGGGGAGAAGCAAGACGCCCCGAGGATCCTTTAGGATCCCAGGATGCATTTGGTCCCACTGTCAACAGCCCAAGGTCATCTTTGCTTAAGAAAGTCGTCCCCTTCCTCCATCCAGATTTCACCCCAGCCTGCTTCCACAGAGTCTCATGAGCCCAAATGCAGGGGCCAGGAGTCCAGGCTGAAGAGTCAGGGTGGCCTACTGAAGCTCCACCACTCTCTAGTCATGACTTCGGATGACCTGTCCTTTCAGAGCCTCAGTTTGGGAGTAATGTCACACTGTCATTGGGACTATTCTGAAAATCGAAAGAAACAACATACACACTTCAGACCAATACACTTGGCCCACTGCTCAGCATATAGTCAAAACTCAGTAAAGCCAGGGTGTCCTTATACACGTGTGTTACACGCCTGAATCACAAATCCCATAGTGACGCTGAGGACAGGGCCCGGGGTTACAGTGTAACATGTAGCCCAACTACTGAGAATTAAGCACCAGGCAGGCAAGAGCCATGCTGTACTGACCTCTGTGCCCCACTGTCTGCTCTGCCCCTGGCTCCTGGCATACGCCCAGCAAGTTGGGTTCACAATGAACAAATAACAAATGCTCAATGGCTGAGCTGGTGTGCCTTTTGGTTCTTCAAGACCCTGCTCTGGTACCATGGAACATGGGACAGGGTTTCTCAGGGTTGCCTGGGATCCACAGATGAGATCTTTTGCAAAACTTATGTCAATTTTATTGAAGCGAGAGAGAGACAGGCAGACAGATGGACTGACTTGTAGATGTTTTAAAGAAACATGGCTAGCCCCTTTCCCCAGCTGCTGGTAAGGTGCTCGTAGCTCACCTGCATCTACTCGGCCCTTATCCTACATGACGATGGAGTGACGGTGACAGAGGATAAGATCAATGCCTTCATTAAAGCAGCTGGTGTAAATGTTGAACCGTTCCAGCCAACATTTGCAAAGGCTCTGGCCAATGTCAACATTGGGAGTCTCATCTGCAATGTAGGGGCTGGTGGACCTGCCCCTGCAGCTAGTGCTGCCCCAGCAGGAGGTCCTGCCCCTCCACCGCTGCTGCCCCAGCTGAGAAAAAAGTGGAAGCAAAGAAAGAAGAATCTGAGGAGTCTGATGATGACATAGGCTTTGTTTTTTTTGACTAAACCTCTTTTGTAACACATTCAATAAAAGCTGACCTCTGTTGCAAAAAAAAAAAAAAAAAAAGAAAGTAACATGGCTAGTCCAGCCAGTATGGCTCAGGGGTTGAGTGTCAACCTAGGAAGCAAGAGATCATGGTTCATTTCCTGGTCAGGGCACATGCCCGGGTTGTGGGCTCTGACCCCCAGTAGGGGGTGTGCAGGAGGTAGTCAATGGATGTTTCTCTTGTGGATGTTTCTCTCTATCTTCTCCCTTCCTCTCTCTCTCTCTCTCTCTCTCTCTCTCTCTCTCTCTCTCTCAAATCAATAAAAACATATTTTTTTAAAAAAGAAACCTGGCTAGACGTAACACCTGACATCCCAATACTGAGCCTGGTGGGCACTGTCAAGGACGCGTGGTCTCAACCTTCTCCTCTCCGTCCTTCCTATGAGCACCCACAACACAGAAAGCATAGTTCATTTTCAACAACATACACTTTTGCAGATAAAAAAGGTGACCCACACTTTCATTTTCTTTATTTTTCATTGATACTGTATGAATACAAAGTTTCTAGAAAGCTACAAAATGTCTACCACTTTATCAAGAAGGCATCAAAATGTGTCACTTTGCAAAGACATGAAAACACCTGCAGGAACTGACACAAAAATAGCATTTTTAGAGTGATGAAATAATTGCACTTAACTGTCATGGATATTAAAGTTATCACACATATGTACCGCGAAAGCTAGAATACATTTTTTTTTTTACAAAGCACTTTATAAAAAAATTCTCTGCACACAAACCCTATAATTTTCATATAACTATCATACTAAAGATAAATTCACTTTAAAGCCAACACTTAGAACATTTTTAAACAAAAAGGTACCAGTACCTAAACACAGACATTAACAAATACGAGAATACTGTACTGCCAAGAGGTTTAACCAAACGCCTTTTCAGAGTTTCTGCAAATAGGTTAAGAAAATGTGTGAGAATTTGCCCACCCCCACCCTCCAATCTCTTAGATTTCCCCAAGAGGAACCTTAGCACCGAAGGCAGGTTCCACAGCCCACTCCCAGCAGCAGTACAATATCAAAGGGACTACTGACCAGATGAAACGCTTACGTCACAAGCCCATTTTATACACCTGACATGAAGACACAGACTGTGAGAATCCCATTAAGTCATTTAGAATGTGAACAAACACACGTGGAAAAAACCGATTTACATAACATGTAAGCATATTAAAGAATTAAAGGCTATTCAGGTTTCTTTTTTTCAATGTTACAAAAATGTTTTTGTTGTTGTTTTTCAGGCACGTACTGTTTTGTTTTTAGCTTTTCTTTATCTGCAGTCATGAGCCTATTGAAGAAAGGCCTACAGAAGTGAATCTTTCAAGGAGGTAACAGGGAGATTGTTTTTAAAGAAGTGCAGTTAGTACCTAATTTACACAGTGAAACTAATCACACAAAAATGGCTGATGCAAAAAAAAGGAAAGGAAATCAGAGAATGGTTTCCAATTGATTTATGTCTCGATTCTTTCAGCTTCGCTTAGAGAAAGGGGAAGGGGAAATGATCTCATGGCGGGAGCCAGAGGAAAGAGGGCCAACCGGACCGGTGGGACCCACTGGAATCGGACCCCATTGAAGGATGAATGAGGGGGGATCATGAATGCCGTTTCAAATACTAACATGTAGTGTGGCATGTGATTGACTCAACGCAAATACAGATTCACAGAGAATTAAGCAAGTTACGGCTTAAGAAGTTGGACAATAAATACAAATATTTCATCTTATTTAATGGTGCATGACTTCGATGCAATACATTTTAAGCACAAAACCTTCATTCTGAACAGTCTAAGCAATGAGTTTCTGAGAAAACTATTGCCAAACAAAGCGCAGTGACACTTGAAAAGAGAGGGAATGGGGATTTAACTAACTTCTTCCAGGCTGTTGGTGTAAGTACAATGACAGGGAGGCCTGAATTCAAGCAGCTAGCTAGAATCTGTGGTGAGTAATTTTCCTTTTCATTTGATTTTCTCCTTGTAGAAATTTCTAGAAATACTCACAACTTGGTGGAAAGAAAGCACTCCTGAAATTTCGGAGCCCAGAGAGGGTATATTCTTAAAGACACCAGGCAGAGACAGACGGAACACATGCATTGAGAGTTCAGAGGCTAACTTTCAAAGACGTCTGATGTCATTTTTAAGTCTAGACTGATAAAGAAACATCTTTTTTCCTTGTTTGGCTAGTGTGTTTGCCTTCTTGTCCTTCTCCCTCCTCTTTCTCACCTCTATCAGCTTTCCCAATGTACACAAGGTTTTGATAAAAGCCAATACGGCCCCTTTGAGGGCTGGAACCTTCTTTGAAAACGCCGAATTGTGAATTCTTTGGAAGTTTCTCAGACAAGACACTTGGAGTCAATATTTTTGCCCTAAGAACACTTCACTTGTCATGACCCTAACTCACTTTTGTTCTGCACTGTCATCTCAGTTTGAGGCTTCCAACTTGCAAAATGGTATCGTTGTGTAAAACACACAAGTGCGCACGGTCGTCTGAATGGACAAGAAAGCCTCCGCAGAGACGGAACACGGAATCTATCCGCTGGCCGAGAGTCTGCTGTTGGTGTGGATGCTCCCTCACGGGGGTGCAGGGCTGGGTGGCGAGTGGAGATGACACCAGGGTCATTGGCACACACAAACACAGCAGTTTCTGGGTCGCTCCTGCAGCAGCGTGCTCCTGGTGGGCGGTGGCAGGGGCTCTCCCACGGCAGACAGACTCCCAGCGGGCGGGGTCCACGTCGTGCTCTTGCGGACAGAGGCCTGTGGCTGGTTACTCATCCCGGTAAACCAAAGGCATTACGGTGATCTCAATATATTTTTGGTCTCTCTACAAGTGATCGTTATTATGGCAGCACTTTTCTAAGCTGGAATCTCAAACCAAAGGCACTTTCATGCTGGAGTGCAGAAGACTCACAAATAGCTAAGTATTTGGTCGTGAATTTAAAAGGCAACATTAAAAAGTACAATTTGCTTTTCATAGTCAACTATGAAATTGCAAAAACCTTTCGTTTTGGTATCTACATTTGAGAGTCTGGTCAGAGGACTGACTTACGTTCAGTTTCCGATTGTAGACCAAGTAGTCAGTTTCTTGTAGAACTGGAGAAAAATGGGCTTAATAAACAAAAGGGAAACAATTTTTGCTTGTTCTGTTTTAAACATGGGGCCAATTAGTCAATGGGCACTGAGAACAGGTGTAAGACAAGGCTGGTGGCGCGACTAATGTATCACTAAGGCACTGCTTACTGGAACGCTTTGGCAGCTCTGAATTTAAAACTTCCTAAAAAGAGTAACAGTAGTAAGAGAAATGCTTCCAGCTTACAAAAGGGCTCACAGTTCCGAGGCAGCCTTTTGCACTGCACACCCTCCACGCGACATCTCAAAGATTTAAGGCTTTTCAGAAACGAGAGGGCTTTGCTGCAGACACAGCAACATAAAGACGTGAGCGGTGCAGACATGTCCTCTCAAGGTCACCGGTGAGAACACGGACCAACGAGACTGGTTCTCCCTTCGTTAGGACAGGGGCAGTGTACCAGAGCATATACAAAATCATACCAATGATATGTACCTGGTTTGTAAAACTGACTGTCGTCTCGTGACTGAAGTAATTTATGGTTATACAAAAACAAACTGCTGAAGCCACTACAGTATTGAAACCTAAAGACTTGGGTTTTCAAGTCTCCTGGGGACTTGCCTACCAAGTGCTTGGAACGGGCCTGCGCTTTAGCTGGCCTGAGTGCGGGACTTGGCTGCCGGGATGCTTAGCAATGGGAACTTTGAGCCTGTGGCAGGGGAACTGAACTCAGAGGAAGCAAAAAGGCTCATCAGCTTGCCTATCTGCTTGTGGTGACCTCCCACTACCCCCTCAGGGTCTTGTCTGACCTGCCCACATGGGAAGCAGCTGCCGCCTGGGGACAATGCTGTGGCTCTGGCAGCGGGTTTCTTCCTCTCCCTCTCTTCTGAAGGGACCCCGTCCACACGTCTGTGGGGGTCGTTGAAGCATGAGCACCAAAGAAGAACAACTTCCACCAGAAGAGGCCGAGGAGTAAGTGGCAGGAGTGTGAGAGCCTCACCCTTATCCTGTCACTGGCCACGCTGAGCCTCAACTTCCTCATCCACACAGTGAAGGAGAGTAGACTGTGCTCTCCTTTAGCTCAATAAACAAGAACTTCGATCAGCCCCCTCCCGGAATGGATCCCCTTTCCTCCATCCCTGAAGGTGAAAAGACACGTTCCCGAAGCTTCTGCAGATATAAACAGGCAGAAAAGCAGAAGACCAGAGGAAATCTACCCAAACGATGGAAGGTTTGATAATGAGACCCACAAGCTTATGAGAAATAATGAAAATAGCTGTGTATCTTTTAAATCCGGTAAACTAAGGATTGAAGATCAAATTAGAAATGCTCTTTGATTGCTGGGATGATCGTGACCAGCTGTTCCCAGCTTCCCCCGGCAGGAGGGAAAGAATGCAAGAGACAGAAGCAACATCCCTAAGATGGGTGACCAATAGTAGAAGCATAAATGCTTGTGGTAAAAGAGACGTGTGAAACAGAAGTTCTGAAACGGGAAGAAGCATGGACACAATGTCACTTGTATAATATTTCTACCTGCCTCCTGACATCTGACACAGGAGAGATATTATCGCAGGGTAAAATATGGTATGTGGGACCTGTGAAGTTTAGGACAGTGATTCTTAATTAGGGGTGACTCTGTGCCCATGGGGCATTGGTGATGGCTGAAGACATTCTGGTTGTGACAACTGAGGGAAGAGGTGCTACTGGTACCTAGTGAGCAGAGGCCAGGGGTGCTGCAACACCTCCTCTATGCACAGGACACCCCTGCACAATAAAGGATAAAGGATTACCTGGTATGAAACGTCAACAATGTTGAGGTTGACACTGGTCTCGGGCAGTTTGGACATTCTGGAATCCTGGGACATGTTTTTGAAGAAGTCATGATTTTTCGTAGGCGGAAAAGAATGGCAACAGACCAGCAGCTGGTTCCTCAGCTACCCCCTGCTTAGGAGTGACAATTTGGCCTCCAATTGTCCAAAGAGAAAGCCTGCAATGTCTCTGAATCACACCTGGCAGCAGAGGAGAGTCACCAGGGGAGAGAGCAGTGAGGGCCATGCTCTGGAAAGACTGCTTTGCGGTGCAGCGAGCTTTCCAACAGAGGGAGAGGACGGCCATGAAGGGCAAAAGACCAAAGACAGACTCAGATTAGATCTTACACAAATGCCACCCCAGGGTCTAATCTGGGAGAGATGGAGAGAGGGCCGAGGGTTTGGGTGACCGGTCCTGTGGGTACGATAGGGAAAGATCTGCCCTGGAGAAAACTTGAGAAGAATAAGACAAGAAATAACTTTAAAGCGTCTCAGAGCAAAAGATGTAAGCAGAAAGATTTAAGAGCAAAAAGTAAGCCTCAGGATTGTTTATGTAAGCCCCCCAAATTCAACTACAAAAGGGTTCGGAGGAGGACCCTGGCGGTGCAGCAGCAGAGGCCTGGCCTGACCCGCAGTCGGTGACCAGGGATGCCCTTCTCTGCAGCCAATAGAACTACCCTCTAGGTCAGTGATGGCGAACCTTTTGAGCTCGGCATGTCAGCATTTTGAAAAACCCTAACTTAACTCTGGTGCCGTGTCACATATAGAAATTTTTTCGATATTTGCAACCATAGTAAAACAAAGACTTATATTTTTGATATTTATTTTATATATTTAAATGCCATTTAACAAAGAAAAATCAACCAAAAAAATGAGTGTCATAGGTTCGCCATCACTGCTCTAGCGGGTTTCCTGGGGTCCATTTTGCTACCTCGCTCCCTGGAGCTCTGGGATGACCTGGCTTTAAGCCACGTGCATCATGTGCATGCCTTTAGTTCTGGGGTCCTGCTCTTTTAAGAGTGGGGGTTCCCTTGAGGGAAAATACAAGAGACAGGAGCAAAAGCAACATCCCTCGGATGGATGACCAACAGAAGAAGTTTCAATGCTCGGGCTGAAGACCCGAAGGAAGAGCAGACAACGGGGGCAATCCTTCAAGGGCCCACTGGGAAGCAGGGGACAAAAGGCCGTCAGTCTCTTTCTGGAGAGAAGATGGGCACCCTCCTACTGGCTTCCTTAAGGGGCGTGCACTCCCAATGGGGAAGGTTTTGCACTTTCTCCTCTGGTCTTCCAGTGAACCAGTGGTGAGTTTGGAAGAGGCCAGGTGTGGCCCAGTGTTATGCTGGTCACCAGCCCGGCACACCCTCATGCTCAAGACCACCAGATCCTAACCAGTGTGCAAGCAGGGTCAGAGCGGACAGGGAGACAGGAAGGGGTATATAAGTTACTTGATGGGGCAGAACAAAGCTGTTATTTTCTGGCTTGATGAAAAAGTCTTGATATGTTTCACATCTTAGAAAACTTATTTCACATTCTGTTGTGTTAGCATGTTCCCAACATTTACAGAAATGTCACTTTCTTCTGGGAAGTTGGGGGTGTGTCCTTGTGGGTGTTTACCAGCGAAGCCCGGTGGAAAGAGATGCACGTGGCTACATCACACCAAGCCTGCCACGCTTTGGAATATCTGGGTTGATCAGCTGAATCTCTCCTGAGAAGAGAACCTCCCACATGAGCCTGTTTGAAAGGTCAGAGATAAATAAGGTGGGCCTCTTAAACCTCGGTCAAACAAGAGCTGTGACTTATTGAGAGAGAAGAAAATGGATGTCCTTAGAGAATATATCTAGATCTATAGAGACAGATTGAAATATACATACATATCAGCACCTAGCAAACTTAGTGGCACTAACTAGGTGTGCAATAAATACGTGATGAATAGCTATATATGTATATGTATTCACAAACACATACATATACATATAGTTATAGCAGGTTAATAGGCCTATTGGATCACCAGAAATAAACAATTTATCCACAGGCTAGTGAGGATGCTTGCCAATTTCGGGGGAGCAGAGATGCTAAAACTGATGAGCCTTTTCCTTGTTTGGTTGATGCAATTTTTTCCCAGCCACAGAATTTTCTATACTTTGTAGCTCACAGTGCAGTATTCATGCCAATTAAAATTTTTTGTTATTAAATTTCAGTGGTTCAAATACTCATCTTAATAAAAAAATTTGGTTGTCCATATAAAATATAACTGCACACACAAGACTATAAACATTGTAAGTTTAGATTTTCAATATTTATCTACTTATTGCAAAAAGAGCCATCTTTTCTTTTTCATTAAATAATCAATCATCACATTAGTAACAATACAATTTTATATTTTTAAATATACTATATATGTTAAGGATAAGGGGTGAAGTTTTCTTCCTTTGTAATACCTGTTCAAGCGTTTAATGGATTAGGAGATTAGTTTTAACCTTGTGAAAAAAGTACAAATTTTTCTCATTAGGATATTTCTACCAAGCATTTCTTAAGGCTATTATTTTAACATTTGGTTTCAAAATGAAATAAAAGTTTCATTTAAAAAATAATTTAGTGAATTACATTCTTTCATAACTTCCACCCTAATTAGTTACAAAGATAAGTCTAAAGATTCTTAGTGTTGTATACTAAATTTACATTTATATTTAAAGATTAATTTTACTTGTATCTTAAAACAAGAATTTTATGTTGGAAAAAAAAGAAAGAACTAAATACATTTGTATAAAGGCTGTAAATGTCCCACGGCAAATGCTCTGTCTGAATATTTTTTACCACAATTAGAAATAGGCCTCTGTGGGCAGAGACGGGTTCTAGGGTTCACCTTTCCCGAGGAACTGTGGGCTGCAGATCTGAGGGACACAGAGGAACAACTCGATTTCTCTTTTTACAACTGTACCAGAACTTCACAGCTACGATGATAGTATGAACACATGGAAAAATGACTTCACTCAAACAGGACTTAGAAAAGTAGGGTGACCGCAGGGCCAGGGCACCACCCCTGCATGGGGAGGTTTACAGTCAGTCGTTCGAAAATGGAGAGTGTGTGTGTGTGCACATATGTGTGTGTGTGTATATACAGATATCTATATATATAAATAACCATGTTCAGTCCTTTACAAGCCTGTAAATATGATGCTGTGCTCCATGTTCACTATTTGAAACTTCAAATACACAGGCCATGCAGAGGAGAGTTTCTTGTGTATCCCTGTTTGTAACCACCTGTTAAAAAAAAAGTATATATACACATATATAAATAAAAACACCACATGGATGAAAGCATATTCCACCTGTGCTGTGATGGCTCTGATTTCCTTGGAGAGGAACAGTCTAAAGTCCAACAGCCTCACGCTGCCCCTCTAGCAGGAATTCAGGATATTGTGGGTTGGATTTGAAACCCATCCGAGTTACCGTATGTAGGAAGGACCTTACAGAAAGGGTCTCACACGTAATCTGAGCCCCAGAGAGACCAGAGAATTAGTGTGAGCTTTGGGGGCGAGGGGGTGGGCGGAAGTTGATTTCTTTACAACAATTTCCTACAATCCTGTCCCATGAGGCAGTCATTTATCCTAAGAACTGTCTCCTATCTTATTCCTAAACTTTTATTAAATTTCTCTCACGATAGCCAATGATAGATATGTTTCGTGAGTGCCTTGCTCGCCACTTTTAACTAGCAGTGCCTGGATCAGTAAAATATATGCTGAGTAAAGGAACAGTGGTAGCATCATGTCAAATGATCCTTCTTTTAATTTATGGAGGCTTTACTTTTCAAAATGTATTTTGGAATATCTGCCTCCCCTCTTGAGTCGAGCGGCTCCAGCCCATCTCTCTCCTCCTCACGCCCACTCTCAGCCGCCGTTCAGACCTTGAGTCCTCTAGCCCAGATCATGGCAGCCCCTCCCCACTGGACCCTACCTCACTCCTCTCCTCACTCTCTCCATCCCCCATGCCACTCTCAGAAGAAACTTTCTAAAAGCAAATCTAACCCAACTTTCCTCTTCAAAATGCTTCTCTGACTCTGTTACATGAGTGTTTCGTTAGTCCAGCTCAGTGTGTTCAAAGATTTTGAATTTGAGAGCCTCGTCCAGTTTGCCGTGGGTCTCATTCCCCCCTAGGTATCAGGCTGCCTCGCCCACTTAGTTTCCCTTACGGTTCAGGCCTCTGAGTGTATGGTCCCTGACTAAAAATAAAGTCTCACAGGATTTGTGATTTTCCTATCACAGCAGTCTATACCATCCTTAAGTACATATAGATTTGTATGATTTTTAAAAAATGCCCATCACATCCAGTGGGCTGCAAGTTCTTGAAGAACAGGGACCACATTCCCCAGTAACTAACTTGGCACATAATAGTCATTTAATAAATATTTGCTGGATGAATGAAAAGTCACATAATAATAGCCAACATATATCAACTACTTAGTACACATGTACTCCATATTAAATGCTTTACACGTATTGTCTCGTGTGATATAACAGAATTCTATGAGCAGGTGCTATATCCCTCCTCCTCTGACAGACAAGGAATCTATTTAAGGACACACAATTGCCAACTAAGGAATCCAGATCTTCTAATGCTGAAGACCTTTTTCTTAGCCGTCATATCATGCTGCTCTAGACAACTGACACAGTAACGGATTATCTACATTTGTTTTTTTTGTGGGCAATAAATATGTTTTTCAATACTGGTACCCACATGCTTTTCTAGTCTTGATTCCTGCTGCTTCCCTCACAGATCAAATACTGCAAGCAGGTAGTTCTTTCATCCTTGAAACCTCTCTCTCCCTCGTCACCATACCGAACAAATGCCATGTCCTACTGCATTTACTCCTGAATAGTTCTTGAATCCATCCCCTTCTCCACCACCAAGGTACCAGCAACCTCACCTGGACTCCTACCCCAGGAGCCACCCTTGCCCGGCCGAGACCCATCGGCACACAGCAGCTGCAAAACCCTCGTAAGAAACAGAAATCTGACAACAACACACTCTTGCTTAACCCTGATGTGACCCTGGCCAGGTGGCTCAGTTGGTTAGAGCACTGCCCCGATACACCTAGGTTTCGGGTTCGAGAACTCTGGGCACATTCAGAATTAACCAATGAATGCATATATAGGTGGAACAACAAACAATGGCTTGCTCTCTCTCTCTCTCTCTCTCAACAAAACAAAAAAACCTTGATGGCCTCTTTTAAACTTTGAACTTTAGGATAAAGAGAAAACCTGTTCTCATCCTCCTAGGTGGAGGAGCCCCTGCCCAGTCTGGCCTTTCCTCCCCAGCCAGCTCACTGCTCCGTGCTCCCCTCCCTCTCAGCCACACGACCCTATTTTCAGTTCGACCTGCGCCGCCTGCCTGCCTCTCTGCAGTATCCTTCCCGACCCTCTGCCTGTTCATCCAGCAGCTATCTTTCAACTGCTTCTTCCTTAGGGAAACTGTCTGTGACCTCCAGAACTATACGTGCCTCCTTGGCACCACGCACCTAGCTGGGCAGCCATCAGCCACTGTTTAGTTTACATTCATTTGGTGATTACTTGGGGAATGCCTGCCTCCTTCACCTGACTCCAGGATGGCTGCCTCCCCTGTCCGGTTCACCAAATCCTAGAACCTGACACTTAACTATGCACCATGAAATGGCCATTTTTTTCTTGGTAAATCTGAAAAATGTCTGTTTATCCATCAAGGCAACTTAAACACCATCTTTTAACATTCCCGAGGACTCCCCACCTCACCCCAACTACAGGTACCTGCTCAGGTAAACTATCCTGTACTCCCGTAGTGCCTGATTCTCAAGTGTAACTACAGCCATGATGACTTTGTATTGCAATCAATTATGTACCTGCCTCTTTTCTCCACCAGGCCATGATTTACTGTGGGACAATGTGAGTTTTATCTGCATTGTATTCCAGCAGCTAGTACAATCTCTCCGGAGTTCAGCTGAATGAATGAAAACATCCTCAATAACCCCTGAGGTGGAGAGTGCAGATTTGAGCATGTTGGTTGTCAAAGGAGGAGGAAATAGAGGTGGAGAGACTTTACCCCAGGTCAGTGATGGCGAACCTTTTGAACTCGGTGTGTCAGCATTTTGAAAAACCCTAACTTAACTCTGGTGCCGTGTCACATATAGAAATTTTTTGATATTTGCAACCATAGTAAAACAAAGACTTATATTTTGATATTTATTTTATATATTTAAATGCCCTTTAACAAAGAAAAATCAACCAAAAAAATGAGTTCGCGTGTCACCTCTGACACGCGTGTCCTAGGTTCACCATCACTGCCCCAGGTCATAAAATAGAGCTGGCTCTTAAACCCAAGTCTTCTGATTCCATGATTGTGAAATATTCTGCAAAGTGTCCTTTCCATCAATTCAAGTGTTAGTGTATGTCTATCACTGGCTTTGTGACCTAACGTGTTAGGGTGGACCTAACATTCCTTATTCATAAAATGGTAATAAAAATGACCTCATAATTCTGCACTGAGAATTTCATTTTGTAACATTTACAAAAGGTTTAACACGTGCCTGGAACACCTGTGATGTAGCCTCCCTTCTTGCAAATTTTCTATGGAAGAATATATCCTATTTAGGCTTCATGATTAAGATTCAAAAGGAGGAAAGAAAACAAAGTTTCTAGCCACCTGTATTTCTGAATACAACCTCAAAAGAAGACAGGAAGACTTGGCCTATGGTTCACCTGCCGTCTTCCTCCGTCTGTCTAGATGCTGTCTCTAAGGCCCGCATCTACAGGTTCACCTCAATTCCCAAATAATCCTGATGAAATCAGACAGTCTAGCCCACCAGGCCGTCGGGTCTAATGGTCCTGTTGACACAGGTTTCGTGTCCAAGGCACCTAGTAAAACCCCGACAACGGTGTCCAGCAGCTGTGACCCTACCCCGACTGTGACCCTACCCCGACCCCGAGAAAAAGCGGAAAGGTACTCTTGCTCCTGTAATCAATGAGATGATTTTGTTCTCATAACCCAGGAGTGCTGGCTTACTTTCAGCTTTTCTAAAGCTACAATAGTATTCAAGCAGATATTTATTGATAGCTACTCATTCTGCATATCGGAGGAATTTACGTAGCTGCTTGAGGATACCTTTTGAAATTGAACATGGTGTGTCCTCCAGCTGTCTATGCTGCGTGAAGCCACATGTTCCAAGGGAGCATGACTAATACAGTTACACGGGTTTTATGGGTAATAGATGCTTTTAATTTTTCCAGGCACATTGTCCTCGGCTATGCTCCGTGAGGTAGGGTTTTAGGGACTGAGCACATGTTCTTTAAAATGCTGAATCACACAGCATTTCGTGGTTTTCAAAAAATAGCTAAAACTCCTTCCAAAAGAGGTGAAGTGGCCATCTACCCGGAGCGTTGTGGTTAATTCCTGAGGCTATTGCATGTCCATAGCAGGATGCCACACTCACCTTCTGCTAAGCTGAGCACTAAGGTGATCTGTTCTTAAATACAAGGGAGTACCTATATGACAAGGACCTGCCAGCACTTGAAACCTTGAACTGCTCAATGTTCACCAAAGGATACCAATGAAGACTAGTTACTAAAGAGCATGTTTTCCAAATTTCCCCCCAGACTGCCAGTTTCTAAATTTCAGAGGGACCTGGACGCACTTAAGAGTCCATTGAGGTTCTCTCCGTGGAATAAATGAAAATTGGCTCATTGGCCAGTCCCTTAGAGCAGGGATTTCAACCCTCTGTGCACAACTACCTGGGGATTCTGATGTTATTCCTTGACGTGGGGCTTACACCTAAGCATCTTACAATTTTTATTTATTAATTTTTTTTTTTTACATTGGTGTGAGGGAACTGGCTCCTACTGGCTGCTGAAAGTCATTGTTAAATATTAAGGACTTTCATGAGCTGGATAACCACTGGTAGCTTGAAATTGCCCATGGAGGGCATATTTACAATCAGGGTTTTTGGGGGGTGTTGAGGTAGAGCTTTTTATTTCCCAGCCCACCAGTGCCTGAGGACCATGGGCTGAATGAATCCAAAAACCCAAGGTAAAGAATTCCTGCTCTTAATGTTCTAGTCCTTGATCCTAGTCACAAAGCAGGCCATTTGACCACAACATTGTTTTGCTGCCCCTTTCAGCAAAATTCTTCCAACCAAGTTTTGTTTGGGCATTTTTCCTTCAGTTTAAGGAATGTTATATTTTTTAAAATGAGCCATATGAAACCCATTACTGTATATATTTTAGAGGTATATTTTGAGGACAACACTATTTGTAATAACGTTCCCAAGTCCCCCAATGAAACCTCCATGAGAAATTTGTTTTAAAGTTAAATATTAAGGGGGAAAAACTCCCACACAGCACTGCCCAGCGGAACCAGAAAGTTTTCCCATTGTGGACACTGAGCACCATTTTCCCCCCCCTTTTCCTTTAGCTGCCCATTACGTTTTGATCATACATTTTAGCCACTGGAGAATATTTCCAACCCTTCCTGGTTATGGCATTCTAGTCTAACTTACATTCCTTCTAATACTGAGAGCTCATATTTTGCTGTCTTAATGTACGTTACTTCTTAGAAGGCCTTGCAAATCCTCCAGGAAACGAATCAAGGTTTGTTCAAATTACAAACCTCCTAACTCAGCTTTTTGCCTCATGTTGCTGCCAAGACTCAAACATGGCTAATGCTGGAATTACCTGGGGAACTTTAAAAAAATACATATGCCTGGGTCCTATCCTCAGAGATCCTGATTCAATGGACACAGTTTACAGTCTTTGTATCAGGATATTAGATACCAAGGTCTTTCTCCAGGTCTTTCTAATGTGTAGCCAGAATTGAGAACCTAGGTCCCTCACTTTTTATGACCCTCCTGAATTCCAATTCTGTCAAAATTATAAACCCCCACCAGATGAGACCCCTTCTCTTCTACAGATTTGAGCCCAAACCAAGGCCAGGTTTACCCTATGAATATGTGAATTCAACTGCTGATTGACTACCCGGGGCCCAACCCAACAAGCTGGTCAGTTGCCTTGGCCCAGGCCCCGGTGCCTCCCAGGACTCTCCCCCCAAACCCGTCCCAGCCTTTCCCCACCAGCCTCAGGGCTGAGTCTGCCAAAACAGGGAAGAGACAAAACAGTTACCAATAAAATTGTGAAGTTTTCCAAAACACTATTCATCATATATTTCTCTGGTAAGTGTTTGAGCTTGTGGATGAAGTTGATCATATATTCACACATCGGGGAGCGGTTTATTCGGTATACAAATCGGCCATTCTCAAACCTTGCATACTCCGTCTGTGAGGGAAAAAGGATTTGAGCATTTTTACACTTATGACCTCAAAATACATGAAAAAGATATTACTGTTCGTAAAAGCATTGTATTTTTTCAACATGAAATGTCTGCTATACACAGTACTATTTATGCCGTTTACTTAATTTTAAAAAATCCAGTATCCAAACATAATGCCGGACTCAGAATTATTTTTCTGGAAATAAAAAATTGGAAGGTGCTTTGTTAGCGCAGTTGGTAATGATGTCAGTTTCATTAAAAAAAAAAGAAAGGAGAGATGATAGCTGTAAAGAAGAGTTGTGTAAGTCCTTCTGAGCAAAGGTCAGAAGGCAATATATCCACCTACTTTGTGATTCTCTACCCAGAGATCTGTAAGAGCAGCACCAGCCTTTCCCAAGTCTTCAAAGAGCCCAAAGACAGTCCTTCTTTACTGTGATAAGGCCTCACAGGCCAACAGCCAATTCAGCTAATTTCACTACTTGAGGAAAAACTGCTTCACACTCACCATGAGCCCCTGACTGTTAGTTATTTATGCCTTTAATTTAAAAGAAAAGAAAAGAAATAACTGTGTGTATGCAGTTGAAAGATCCCACTGAAGCACTCAGAAATAAGAAACACACTCCTGGATAACCTTGGATCAAAAAGGAATTAAAATAAAATTACAAACTATCCAAAGAGTAATGAAAAGGAAAATACATCAAAACTAAGGGATGCAATGAAGCTCCAGTGGAGGAAACTTAATGAAGCAGCTTCACGTCTTCATCATGAAAGATGAACAAGTTCAGAACTAAATGCACATCTTTAAAAAATTACAACCTCACACAGCAAACCAAAACCACAGGAAAAGCAAAAGAAATCAGGAGTAGGAAATTAATAAAGATAAAAGTGCAAATCAATATAATCAAAATTAAAAATGCAGACAGAATAAATATAAAAACTGGTTCTTTAAAAAAAAGACTAAATAAAATAAACTCTTCACAAGCTTAAGGAGAAAAAAGAAAAGAGACAAAACCACAATTACAGTGAGATTAGAAGATTTATAAGGTTACTTCACATAACTCTAAGAGCAAAAATAGCAGAGAAAACCTAGAGGGTAGGGTGCCTTCCTAGCAAAATACAAATTGCTAATACCGATTCCTTTTAAGTAGAAAACTTCAACTGGTCGGTGACTGTGGAAATGACTAGAAAGTTGTTTAGAGATATACCGTTGAAAAGGGTACAAAGACCAGATGGTTTCACAGCCAAGTTCCATGTAACCTTTAAAGAATAGTTATTTTCAATGTTTCTGAAAAAGGGAGGTGTCCCACTTATTTTATGAAACTAATATACATTCAATACCGAAATTTGATAAAGAGATAAAAAAAGAAAGCACAGGCTAAGATGCAAAAATGCTATGTAAAACAGCAAATAGAGTGAATCAATGTAACCAAAGTAGGACTTTCTTCAGGAATGCTGTGGTGGTGCACACACAGGATGCGTGTTAACTTGTGATGTCAACAAATGGGAGAAAAATCATATAGTTAGAGAGTTGCTGAAAAGGCATTTGATAAAATATTGCAGCTACTACTAATAAAAAAACCCTAAATAAAATAATTATAGAAAGAAACCACTTAAATGTAAAATAAAGACCATTTATAAAAACCAAGAATAAATATCCTACGTGGAAAAACACCCAAAACATGTCTACTAACATCAGGAACTATACAAGGACACTATTACTTATAGATCACTATTTCTTTTTACAACTGTGTAGGAGGTTTTAGCAAACTAAAAGGTGAGAAAATAATAATTTAAAAAACTGGCATAAAAATTGGAAAAGAAGCGATAAAATAAAACTGCCAATAAGATTATATACAGAGAAAACCCATGAATCTAGGGGAAAATGACCAGAGATAAATGAGGGGCAAAATGTTTTGAAAGAAAATAGATATAAAAAAACCAAGAACTTTTCTCTCTTCTAGTAATCAAAATCTAGAAATGGAAAATTGTATTTAACCAATTTTGTAATACTTAGAAATATATACTATCCAGAAAGGAATAAATCTATACATATCTAAACTATAAACTCTTATTAAAATAGATAAAATTAGATGGAAACACAAATAGGCTCTTGATTGGAAAGATTGAATATCAATTACATATCAATTTATCCCAAAATAATATCAAAATCAAATGCAATTACAATTAGATTGCTCAAATAGGATTTTGTTTCTCTTTACATTTTTAAAACAATCTCATTACTTGGAAGAATGAATGCTGGTTACTAACCTAGAAAATATATAAAAAGAAGATGGGTGAAACCGACTTCCTCAGCAGATATCAGAACCTACCACAAGGCCATTGTAATGAAGTAAGCGTGGCATTGGGACATGTGGAGATACAGGGTGGAGAGAATAGAGAGATGCCAGAGACAGCGCCCAGTTTATGTGGTAACATCAAGGGCACAGATCCATTCAGTTGGAAAAGGATGAATCATTTAATAAGTGGTTTTCAACAGATACCTATCTATTTGGGAGAAAATATAAGCAGACTCCCCCTACACACATAATACGGAAATGCATTCTAAATGGGTTAAAGGTTTAATTATAAAACTCCACCTGCCGCACTCATACTACCTTCTCTGTGGAAATTCCTGAGACTTCATCAGTCAAAAGCAACCTTTCCCTGGCCCCTGAACTAAGTAAGAGAGAGCTTTGGGTGTGTTATCTGAGGACACATGAAGAATAATTTGAAATCTGGGAAACTAACTTGTCTGGTTCACCTTTCCTCACATGCACCTGTCGAGGCAAGATGTCCACTTACAGATAAGCCCTGAAAATTGGCTATTGGGTAGCAGTGCCCAGCACTGACCTTCCAGGTTCCCAACCACGGGCAGGTAACGTTGCTTCCTCCTCCTCAGAGGAGATGGAGGTGAGCAAGTTCTAGGCCATCCGGATTTGGCTCATTACATAGCCACCTTCCCACCCACCCTTCCCCAAGCTTCCCAGACACGGTCCTGACTCGGCTCCCTCCTCCCTCCTCTATTTTTGCCCTCTGCTCCTTTGTTTGTGCCTCCCTTCCAGCCCCTGCAGGGCTGGCTGCTGCTCCCAAACTGACTCCTTATTTCTATGCTCTGGCTATTCTCTCTCTGCAGCTAAGTCCCCATTCCCATCTTTATCCTTCATGCTTAGACTTCCCAATTAATAGTTTCAGTCTTTACCTGTCTCCCAAATTTCAGCCTTGCGTCGGTCGGTTATCGTGCCCTATTTCCTCTCGAAAACACCGTCCTTCCGAGGATAAAGTGTATGACCTTTGACTTTTCCTCCTCTTTAATCTTAAATATGCAGGCGGTTTCTAAGTTCCACTCAAAATATCTTACTGGGTTCCCACTACCACCAGTTTAGTAAAGCTCATGACCCCTAAGCTTAAATGAACCACCCTTCCTCCTTCTCACTCCCCAATATCTCCCTCTCTCTCTGTCTCTCTCTCTCTCTCCCTCCCTCCCTCCCTTTTTTTCTCGCCTCAGCACAAAGTCTCTGTCACAGTCAGGTGGGCTCCTGGACCTTCGAGGTCCAGAGCTGCTATAAACAAAAGTTTCTCACTGAACATGGATCCATTGGGCGATGAGCAGAAACACTGAAAAAAACCTTAAATGGAATGTCAACTACAAATATCATTCATACTAAGCAACCAAACATATATTTTTTTTTCAAAGAAATGGAAGCTTAAAATTACAAAGCCAAAAATAGGTATTTAGTCCCAGTTTGTACTAGAATAGACTTAACCAGTTAACTGCCACGCGTCCAAAACAGAAACCATCCCCACACGCCACAGTATTTACAATTTAATTTAAAAAATCAATTTGAAATGATTATTATAAAAATAAGTATCTTATAATTTGGGTGTTCTTGAATATTTTCAGCCAAAAATTCTCACGAAAAATGATTTTAAAGCTGCCACTTAGGGAAAACATTTCTTTTTTATGGACATGCATAGCATGTGGGGAAGGTCCACCGCTTGCATCTACAGACGTGTATGGCACACAATGGGTTAAAACCAATATAATGGAAGGGGTAGAAATGGCAAAAGCAACACCACCAAACGGAAGGTATCGGGGTTTAGAAGGCCAGGGTCCATCAGTCGCATTCCACTGGCTGGGAGTGCCCTCGGACATGGGGTAGGTGGCGAGGCTTCATCTGATGGGTGGCAGCTTCCACACCAGGCCACCCCCAATGAGGCCTCCTCCGGGACTAAAACACTGCTGGCTGGGACGGCAGGGCCAACTTCAACAGTCAAGAGGGCTGGCGTGGGACTTCCTCCTGGCCTTCTTTCAGTTACTTTCAAACCATTTTGCCTTTTTAGAAGTAATGGGGGTGGGGGGTGGGTCAGAAGGAAGAGACACCAAAAAAAAAGGTAAAACTCTACCCCAGAAAGATTTAAAGGACAGCAATAGTCTGGCCCTGAAAGAAGGTTCCAGGATACAGAGGCCAACTTACCTCTACTTTTTCTACTACTTGCTTCCCAAAGGAGCAAACTTTGGTGGAACAGGTGACTGTCATGTTTTCAGAACTCTCATACTGACTGGTTACACAGTAAAAAGCTCCGGCATCATCTTGAATATTGCAGTTTAAATCGGCCTGTTGGAAGGAAATGGAGGTGAGGGTTATGCTCTCATTGCAGGAGTCATGGCAACCAGCCATAGCGGTCAGGGTCCGACCTCCTGAGTGGAGGCGCGGAGGTGATGCTCATCTGGAAACAAGTGTGCTGGCTCATTGGTCACTTTGTGGAAGAGAGTACTAATTTGGGCGGTCTTCCCTGGAAATGACAAGCTACATGAATCTATTTTGCTTTACTTTCTGGCATTCTGTATCAAAGTAATGCTGTATCCTTGTAAGAGAAGATCCATGTGGTCTTTACAAATGTATAGTTGACCCTTGAACAACATGGGAATTAGAGGCTCTGTCTCCTGCACAGTTGAAAATCCACATACAACTTTTAACTCCCCCCAAACTTTACGAATACCTACTATTGACCAAAAGCCTTACTGACAACATAAACGATTGATTAACATTTACTTTGTACATTTATTATATACTGTATTCTTACAGTAAAGTAAGTTAGAGAAAAAATAAAGAATCATAAGGAAGAGAAAATACATTACAACATTTGTTGAAACAAATCTGTGTATAAGTGGACCCGTGCAGTTCAAACCCATGTTGTTCCAGGGTCAAGCGTATATGAACTGAATTCAGATTCACTCATCTTTAGAGATATTTAAAAGAACAGGAGAGTTGACAGCTGACTGGCCATTTGCTACATATTTAAAAACAGGTCCTAGGCGGTTTGGTTTAATGGCTAGAGCGTTGGCCTGCGAACTGAAGGGTCCCGGGATTCGATTCCGGTCAAGGGCACATGCCTGGGTTGCAGGCTCAATCCCCAGTGGAGGGCGTGCAAGAGGCAGCCAATCAATGATTCTCTCTCATCATTGATGTAGCGGTCGTACGCCAATTACCATTTTTCTCTTTTATTAGTGTAGATTTAAAAACAAACAAAACAGAAACTTTACTATAAATTAAGCATCTAGAGGGAAATTGGTTGCCATTAAACCCTCACTTACAAAGATGCGATTATTTAACATAAGCCTCCATACATTTAACACATTTTTATGAGTACCTACTATGTAAGGCTCATGCTAGACACTATATAGGAAGGACTTGACTACAACCTTATGTGGGAGATACATACATGAAATAGTTATAATTTAGATAGAAAATCAGTATCATGTCAAAAGTGCAAGTTTAGAAATACAACTGGACCCAGCTTGTGGAGGGCTAAATAAAGGGTGTGGATTTTACCTTGCAGGAAATGGGGACTTCTTGAAAGTTTTGGCACAAGGAAACGACGTGATCAGAACCGTGCTTCAGGAAGAGGCTGGGAGGCTCGCATCTAGGTGTATGGATGGTACTGATAGATGGTTCCTTTCTCTTGAATATCTCCTGACCCCCTACTGCTCATCAGGTAGGGGATGTGAAGCTGGGATCAAAGAGTGAGCACAGCTGCCCTAACTGGTTTGGTTCAGTGGATAGAGCATCGGTCCGCAGACTGAAGGGTCCCAGGTTTGCTTCCGCACCTCGGCTGCAGGCTCTATCCCTAGCTCTGGTTGGGGCTCGTGTGGGAGGCAGCCAACTGATGTGTCTCTCTCACATGGATGTTTCTCTCTCTGTCTCTCCCCCTCCCTTTCACTCTCTCTAAAAATCAATGGACAAATATCCTTGGATGAGGATTAACAGCAACAAAACAACAGCTGAGCCAACTCCTGTTTAGTTGGGAGGACATCACAACGGAGATAAGCACTCTTGAGAGAGGCACAGAGGGACAGGAGAACAAACAACAGTGCAGCGGGGCCCTCGGAGTCAGGGAGGCTCGGAGGATGATGCAGCTCAGACCCAAAGGAAGAACTGCTGGCTGAGGCAGGCAGAGCATGTGGTGAGAGAGAGGCCATGTTCCAAGGGCACATGGTGGGAAACAAGGAATGAAAAAAGGCTGGAACAGATAGCAAGGGAGAAAGGGTGGCAGAAGAGGCTGGGGAGGTGGGAAGGTTTGGGTCTTATCCTAACCAGAGGGACGTGAGAGTTGTAAGCACATGGGATGGAGACAGTGATGGGGTATAATCAGACCTGTATCCTCTAAAGTCAGCCCTGATCACAGCCCGGAGAAGTTACGGGGGGGGGGGGGGGGTGTGAGTGTGAATGGAGAGGTGTGGCAGGAGGCCTTAAGCAGTCGAATGAGAGAGGAGAGCTGGACGACTGTGGTGACTGGTGAGACACAGACAATGAGACCTGACATACAGATGAGACGATACATGTTTTGAGAGGTTTGGCACATTGTGACTGGCTAGTTTCAATACCTCGACGGGCACTAACCAACCACCATGAAGACCCAAGTCAATTTCTCCATATCTTATCTAATAAAGAGGGAATATGTAAATTGACCGTCACACCATAACGGTCAAGATGGATGCGCCCATAACGGAGGCAGGGATTCCGTAACACAAGATGGCTGCGCCCACAGTGGAGGCTGAGTTCCCATAACGAGCCTTAATGAGCAATCAGCAGGGACCTGAGGCTGCGCCCCCCACCCAGTGGGGCTTGATGGGGGTGGGGCCGGTCGGGTCTGGGTCTAGCCCAGGGGTGGGCAAACTTTTTGACTCGAGGGCCACAATGGGTTCTTAAACTGGACCGGAGGGCCGGAACAAAAGCATGGATGGAGTGTTTGTGTGAACTAATATAAATTCAAAGTAAACATCATTACATAAAAGGGTACGGTCTTTTTTTTTTTTTTTTTTATTCATTTCAAACAGGCCGGATCCGGCCCGCGGGCCATAGTTTGCCCACGGCTGGTCTAGCCCAATGGGGGTGGGGCCAGCTGGGTCTGGGTCTCATGCAATTTTGAAGTGCACGTAGGTGGGTGGGTTCTTGACTCTGGTTCCCATGGCACTGACAGGAGGAAGATTTTCATATACATTTTACTAATTTTCTTTCATCTCTGATACTTCTATTATAGAGAAAGGGCAAATAGCAATATTAAAATATTTCCTCTAATTAATTCCCTTTTAATGTGCACAAATTTTGTGCACCAGGTCACTAGTTTTTAATAAGGATCTGTATTTGAATTTCCTTCTTGAGTTGAGTATCAGGAAATATCCTTTCCCGTAGGCAAAACTTCCTATTTTCTGGCTTCATATTAAAAGAACCATATACTTTATATTCCCCTTTTTACCTCATGTGCCAAGAAATGCAAAGCTAAAATCAGTGCTCAACTGCAGTCATTAACTTACCCAGAAACTAGGAATCGCTAACAACCAGTGTATAGCCGCTTTACTGGATCCCAATCTGCTTTTACGGTACTTTTCAGGTTTTATATTATCCATAAATTTAGCAACACTCCCTCACATTTAGTTTTTTCTAATTATATGGGGCCTAAATGATAAATAAGTAAAAAATAGCCAGGTGTGCATTTTTCTCACATTCAAAGGCTTGCCATTTGGCTCCATGAAAGAGTTGCTTAGAGGAGGGAAAAAGAGAATTTGTTCCCTAACTGAAGACTGCACCTGAGCTACCCAGGCATCTCCCTGGGCTCCAGCCTCCAGAGGAGAAAGGTGCTGACAATCTGAGGCACCCTGGAGCCCTGACACTGGAGTCACCACCCGGCTTTCCACAGCCCCTGAGAGTGGGCCTTTGAGAACTGCTGCTGCCTTGTTCTGCCTCCAGCGGAGAACACGTGGCTCTGAGAGGCAGCTCCGGTGTTTTGTAGTGTCAGGATTACCAGCGATCTTCTGCGTGGGGTTAATGATCTTAACTGCAGTTGGCCCTCCCTATCCGTGGTTTCTGCATTTGCAGATTCAAGCAAGTGTGAGTTGAACATATTCGAAAAAACATGTTCTGCTATTGCAGACGTGTACTACACAGGCCCACGGAACATGAACAGACTTTTCTTGTCATTATTCCCTCAACAATACAGCCTAATGACTATTTACATAGCACTTGCATTGTATTAGGTATTTTAAGTAATCTAGAGATGCTTTAAGGTATGTGGGAGGATGTGTGTAGGTTCTATGCAAACACTCCACCATTTTATATAAGGGACTTGAGCTCTTGTGGGGTTTGGTATCGGTGGAGGTTCCTGGAACCAACCCCCACCAATACCAAGGGAAGGCTGTATTATGATGGAGATTGTGCCAACAAGTTTTGGCATTTTAAAATGTAAAAACATTTGTGCCAAAACGGTAGCACTCTTCTAAACCTTGTTTTTAAAAAATACATCTGTACCTACACCTTAGAACTCATGCAGTTCTGACACAGAACATCAGTATTAAAAAGAATAGCCATTAAAAAAATGAACAGCCACACTTTTAATGGCTTTATACTATTCCATTGCCCAGATGTTCCATGTTAATAAGTGTGCTACTGATGAATATTTAGGATGCTTCCGGACAACGGTGCAATGATGAGTTTATGTGAAGCAGAAAAGGTGCATCACAAATTATTGTTACTTTCCTTCTGTGGGAACCCTGTCTATAGTGCGCCGGATGTTCAAGGCCAATCTGAGCGTGGGAATCCTATCAGAGTGTTCAAGGCGAATCTGCTATATGCAGGTGCAAAAGCAAGGACACAGCTATCTTACTGTACTACGCAGGCCTGCCCTTCTATAACCCCAAAGACTGGTGTCGCTATTTGGAAAGAAGCCTCTTTTCTCTAAGTTACTGTAAAGATGTGTTACTGACCAGCCATCGTGTGGCTGCTTGGTATGGCTCCTGCGTTTACTACTGTGTTTGCAATGGCTGCTATGTTAGCAGCAGCTACTGTGTGAGGCTCCTTTGAAGAAAGGCTTTGTCTGATGGCTACTTAGTAGCAATGGCTACTTAGACGATAATAAAGACTCTCTTACACGCCTATGAGCCTGTGACTTCTCACATCTTCTCCATCCACTACCCAGCATCCATAAAGGTCTAGTTGCTGGCAGGGGAACTGAGGCCCCACAGTTGGCATAGTTGAGCAGAATCAAGGAGTAAGTACTCCCACAATTGGCGCTGTGAGCAGGATCAAGGAAGAACTTATTCCAACAACTGGCGCAGCGAGCAGGGTCCAGGAGAGTGCAGAGGATTGAGGAGTAAGGACTCCAACACCCTCCTTTCAACATTAAAAAGTTCCCAGCTTTGAAAGAGTGTGCTATAAATGCACTGCTAGCTAATATTGTAATTTAAACAAACGTGCAATTTTGTTGTAATCAAGCTGCTGTGAAAATCTGATGAGTAGTCAAAAGCAGTTAGGTGTTTGTGGTGTAAGGGGTGGAGCGTGGAAGAGGCACATGGAAATAAGCAATGGGTGGAGTAGTCAATGGGAGAGGGAATGGAATTAGGTTATTTTAAAAAAACAAAAAACTGTCTACCTTAACTCACTTCAGGGATTGAACAACGAGGGAGATGTCTTAAGAATTACACCACAACTCCCTAGAACAATGTGTTTTTTCTTTTTCATGCTGTTTTTCTTTCTATTCATTTCCATGGCATTATTTTTGACAAGCCAAAGATTTGCAATGTAAGCAAACCTGGACACTTAAGATCTAAAGCAAACATAGAAATAAATATACATAGTAATCTGTCCATATATACAACGTAAAAATGTTAACCAAGTTCAGAATAGTGTCCACCCTAATTTGATGTTTGTAAAATTGCTGAAAGTTTTCACAGCTTTTGTGTTTTCATCTCTGAGTTTCCATTTTCAAGTAGCGCTGGTGATAGGAGTTGCCCCACAGCAGGCATACTGATTAGGTTCTGACAACTAGAACGAATCATTTTTAAGATCCCCTTCCTTTACTGGACAAAATTATTTTCAGAAATAATCAGCACTCCGTTTCGTTGTAATTTTTAAACACAAGAACTCCAGAAGCAGTAACAGAGAATGACAGAAATGAAGTAACTCGAGTTCTGTTTCTTCATCCTCCTAATTACTGTGTCATCATTGCTCATTTCTGACTCTACTGTTTAACCCGCAAAGAAGCCTCTCCTGGAGACTGCAGCTCAAATGATTCCGAACTGTTAAGAACTTACCCTAGAAATAAATAAGAGGCTGAGTCTGCATGTGTTATTAAAGGATTAGTGATATAATGAATAAGTTATACAAGGGTGCTCATTTGAAGCATATTATATATGTATAAGTATATATGAAATAAAACACAACACTGACTTCACCAATTAGTTTAGGGCTCAGGCCAACAAAGGATTTTATTTTTTTTAGGGGTATTTATTTATTTTTAATCTTCACCCAAGGAGATATATATATATCTTCCACTTTGTGGAAGAGAGTACTAATTTGGGCGGTCTTCCCTGGAAATGACAAGCTACATGTTCTATTTTGCTTTACTTTTTCATGCTCTATTTTTCTTTCTATTCATTTCCATAGCATTATTTTTGACAAGCCAAAGATTTGCAATGTAAGCAAACTCCCTGGACCCTTAAGATCTAAAGCAAACATAGAAATAAATATACATTTTTTTTTCATTGATTTTCAGAGAGAGGGAAAGACAGAGAGCAGCACCGATGTGAGAGAAACACATCGATTGGTTGCCTCCTGCACGAGCCCTGACCAGGTACGTGCCCTTAACCGGAATCGAACCTGGGATTCTTCAGTCCACAGTCTGACGCTCTATCCACTGAGCCAAATCGACTAGGGCTTGAGGGGTATTTTATCAATAGCACTGTTTAGACTGTGAACACTTGGTCATAATAACAATGAGAACAATGGTTTTGGCATCTGAACATTCTCTGCAGACAATCAGCCTCCTTACTGCCTGGACCTGAGGTGGACCACTCCCACCATCTCACCCTTGCTTTACCCCTAGAATTACCAAAATAACGCCAATGCATTTTAATTGGGAATGAATGGCCTGTAGTTATAATGACAAGAATTATCAAAAATGAAATTCTGAAAGAACACACATTATGAAAACCTGCCCTCAGAAACTTTCTCAACAAATTATGAGTTTTAAAGTTATCATGATTAACTTTTTAAAAAATGAAAGTGTAACATATATTCAGAGAAATGGACAAATCACAAGCTTGCAGCTTAATTAATTTTCATAAAGTGAACACACCCATGGAACCAGCAGCCAGATGAAACAGAACAGAATCCTTTCCCCAAGTAATCCCCTCTTCCCACCCACACAACCCCCCCTCCCACCCAGCACAATCAGCCCTGCACTCACTCCACAAGGGCAACCTTGATCCTAAAACATTATACATGAGTTTTTTAAATCCTAAATAACTGTTGAGTCTTCTGTGTTTAGTTCACTCAGCATTATAGTGTGAGAGTCGCCCAGGCTGCTGTGTGGAGTTCATTTGTCCTTGGAACTAAGAGTGTCCAATGAATTAAAATACCATGATCTATGATTCCACTACTGATGGACATTTGCAATGTTTCTATAGCGAACTTATTATGAAGAGTGCTACTCTGAACATTTTCAAATATGCTTTTGATGAACATATGTATGCATGTTTGTTGGGTGTCAAATGGAACTGCTAGGTCAGTAGGGCACCGTGTATTTCAGTTTTCAATAAGAAGGACTGGCCAGAACCGGTTTGGCTCAGTGGATAGAGCGTCGGCCTGAGGACTCAAGGGTCCCAGGTTCGATTTCGGTCAAGGGCATGTACCTGGGTTGCGGGCACATCCCCAGTGGGAGGTGTGCAGGAGGCAGCTGATTGATGTTTCTCTCTCATCGATGTTTCTAACTCTCTATCTCTCTCCCTTCCTCTCTGTAAAAAAATCAATAAAATATATTTTAAAAAAAAATAAGAAGGACTGAAAGTTTCTAAGTTTCCTTAACTTTTTTTAAAATAACAGTTGGAGAAAACTTTATATTTATTATTAGTGTAAATTTAATAAGTTAGATTTTAAAAGGCTCCCCAGCCTTTTAAATAACCAATTTGCTGTTAGAATGGCTTTGCGATTACTCTTGAACATGGAAAATAATCATGTGGCCATCCAACCATATCACAGCTGCTCTCCAGGAATTTTCTAGGAGGAGGTATTGATGTGAAAGATAATTACCTGTCAGCTGATGATATTACGATTATCCCAGAAAGAAATGCAGTCACTGAACTCCCATGAAGCAAAGGTAGAATCGAAGAAAGAATGCTTGCATTAAATCAACAACAAAGGAAGCAAACTCTGTAATGAGTCTGGGAGTCAAGCTGTGTTCATTACCCAACCTACTGAAAACTCCAGGCAAACATCTCAGAGAGTTCTGGAGGCAAGCAAATGAGAAAAAATGTGCTGGTATCAGAGATGCAGACTGTTTCTGCCTAATCGGCTTTTCTCTGACCACAGGGTATTTTCTAAAAGCAAATGAATACAAAAATCCAAGAAACAGCTAAAACCAGCAAATTTATCTTTCCAACAAATTCCAAAGTCAAACCATATCCTATCCTTTGGGGACAGATAGCCAGACGGAAATACGTAGCTGGTCATGGGCCAGGTTCTGAAGTGTTTAAAAAAACAAACAAACCAAACACTTGAAACCATGGCTGGATGGGGCAGGCAAGTCCAGGAAAACAGGCCCTTCTAAGGGGTCTTTTCCCATTTTTGTATTAGAACAGAGATGACTGCCTATGTTCTGGGTTCAGAGACCAACGCTTACTCCTAGAACTCAACACAGACATCTTTCTACAGCAGTGGTTCTCAACCTTCTGGCCCTTTAAATACAGTTCCTCATGTTGTGACCCAACTATAAAATTATTTTCGCTGCTACTTCATAACTGTAATGTTGCTAGTGTTATGAATCATAATGTAAATATCTGATATGCAGGATGGTCTTAGGCGACCCCTGTGAAAGGGTCGTTTGACCGCCAAAGGGGTCGCGACCCACAGGTTGAGAACCACTGTTCTACAGTATCCTGGCCTGCTCTGCCTTCTGGCTGAATACCTTCAGATACAGGAAAATGTATACGTTGCGTGGCTTAGTGGTTGAGCATTGACCTATGAACCAGGAGGTCATGGTTTGATTCCAGGTCAGGGCACATGCCCAGGTTTGTGGGCTCGATCCCCAGTGGGGGGAATGAGGGAGGCAGCTGATCAATGATTCTCTCTCATCATTGATGTTTCTCTCTCTCCCTCTCCCTTCCTCTCTGAAATTGATAAAAATATATTTAAAAAGAAAAAGAAAATACTATGTGCTAGAGACAGACCCAATTGTTAGGCAGTTCTTTTTTCCTGTTGTGTTAGGTTTTCTGTTGCTTAAAACACCACAAACTCATGACCTTCTACTTCTGTAGGTCAGACATCCAACAGGGTCTCATGAAGCTAAGCTCAAGGTACTGGCAGAGCTGCGTTCTTTCCTGGAGGCTCTGGGGAAGGACCTCTTTCCTTGCCTCTTGCAGCGTTTAGAGGCCATCCACATTCCTTGTCTCTTAGCCCTTCCCCATCCTCAAAATCTGTGACACCAGACAGAGTCTTCATCACACTGCCAGCTGTCATCTCTCTACATCCCTTCTTTTGCCTTCCTTTTCCGCTTTTAAGGAACCTTGTGATTTCATTGTGCCCACTCAGATCAAGACATTCTCCCAGTCTGTTGATTAGCAAACCTGATTCTCCTTTTCCATGAAATGTAATATATTCACAAATATCATGGATAAGGACTTGGGCATGACTCACCACACCCATTAAGTTGCAACTGGCTTTCCTGCAACTTCTACCTAGAGCTCTGCAGTCTGGAATCATGAGACCTAAGAACATGCCTGCAAGACAATTCTGCAATTCTCTCATTTTTTTAAAATAAATATATTTTTGTTGATTTCAGAGAGGAAGGGGAAGGGAGAGAGAGACAGAAACATCAATGATGAGAGAGAATCACTGACTGGCTGCCTCCTGCACGCCCCCTACTGGGGATCAAGCCCACAACCCAGGCATGTGCCCTTAACTGGAATCGAACCCAGGACCCTTCAGTCTGCAGGCCGACACTATCCATTGAACCAAACCAGCTAGGGCTCTGCAATTCTCTTTCATTTCCCCCTTAATCTCACCTTTCCTTTCCCCCTTCTCATCCACAAGGTTGTGCTGGTCCTATCTGCTTCCCAGGATTCAAGTTTTACATTCATTTTTATTAGACGCCATCCTGATTTCGGACCTCCCTTCCATCTAGTCCAGATTCTGACGCTTCGTCTGCTGTTGCCTCATCTCAGGCATCTGACTACAGCATGGACAGCAGTCACTTCTTTGAGTCTCATGTCCTCATTTTTAACCACAGAGAAGACCTGCTTCCAAAGACCACCATGGTGATAGGAGACAAGGCATAGCTGTAATGTGCTACACAAATGACAGCTGTTAATAAAACTGACAACCATTCCTATTACCTTATTGATTTAAAATATAGACCAGGACAGAGATGAAGACAGAGCCTCAATCACATCTACAGAAGTGGGACCCAATGTAGATGGTGGTTTGAGATCAATACATAAGATAAACACTGTCCCCACAGAGCCAGCCTGAGCCCGATCAACACTTATCAGCACAGATGCAACACTGACTTTTTACAAACAGGAAAATCAGTGGTTTTTTCTGATTTGTGAGTTTATGACAAGTGTTAAGTTTTGGGCATAACTGCTCAAAATTTACCATCTTTCCCACATGGATATGATTAGAGATGCTCTAGAATTCTTTCTGGAAATCAAAAAGGCAACCTTTAAAGTTGTGTGTTGAATGAATTAAAAATGTCTGTGTGTATTTGTGGGCAAGTCCTGGGAAACAATACAAGGTGTGAGGAGAACAGGTTACAATGCCAGGTAGAGAAAGCTGCCTGTGTCAGAAAGCAAGGAAACAGAGTCTCCCCAAATTCTCCCCTAACTCACCCTTCTTACACTCATTACTTTATTCCTGTAGCTAAAGCATTCAAGTCACCAGGCAAGACTTTGGATTGGGTTCCCTTCTCTATTACCTCTCAGTCAGTAAGCCCATTTACTCACGGATTGTTCCACTATTTGACTTCATGCTTTTGAAATTAAAAAAAAAACTTAATGTCATTTTAATTATAATTTTTAATTACATATTCAAAAATGATCCTTCCCATTTCATGGGAGAGAAGAAATGAGGCCTAGCCCAGTTATGCAGGATCCAGAGCTCTGGGGGCAGAGCTCCTCTCTGTGAAACCCCAGGCCCCTGGCAACCTGGCTACTGGGGGCTGAAGTAAGAGAAAGTGAGCACTAAGGTTGCCAAGTGAAGGGGGAATTGTGCAGCTCATGCAGAAGCAGTATTTGGCTGGTGACACTACTTTGTCACTGGCTTCACTGCTGGTACAAAGAGGAAGCAGAAAACCCCAAAGGCAGGGGCACCCGGTCAGGAAAGGAGCAGTCGGCAGACACGCCCTTCCCATCCTTCCCACCCATCTCTCCCTTTCACCCCAAGGCTTGGAGAGGCTGGGCAGGAATTACTTGGTTGCAAAAATGAAAACATCAAGAGGATAGTCCCTGACAAGAGAGAGTATAATAGGCACTGATGGATTCAAGGAGACGCTGGCATTTTCAAACCACCACTTTGAACCTCTCCTCTTCATCCTCTCTGAGCAATGATCAAAGGACCAAGATTTCAAATTGTGAAGCAATTTTTTCCAATGGCAGCATCTGGCTCCTTGGCAGGAGGCACTGGGAGTTGGGCTCAGTTGTGGGCGGCCATCCAGGGCTGCTGCATGGTGAGGCTCAGGCCGGGCACCCAGTGGGCCTGGCAGCTGCTCCACGGCACCAAAGGACAATCACTCTGCACTGGGCTGTGAGCAGTGAGCGTTAGGCAGCGGTCCCCCTGGCCCCTGCTCCCCCACCCAGTGCTGACAGGGCGGGTATCTGGCAGGGGGCATCTCTGAGGAAGCTGGCTGCTCCCAAACCCTCCTGCCCCACTCTTTTGCACGTCCCTGCCCCTGGCCAAGACCTCGGAAGCCAGCCCACATCTGCAAACAGAAGATTGGGGTGGGGGAAGTTGGATGGCCGTGGGAGAATTCGCCAGTAAAGCAACCTGCCCTTGGGGAGAACCGTGAAGCTGCCCGTAGGGAAGCAAGTCTTTGAACCTGTTCACTTAGGGCCCTTGTACCCCCTGCCCAGCACAAAAGGACGGCAGCTGTAGGTCTGCCACAGCTGTTTTTAATAAGAATAATAGGAATAAACTCAGCCCCCACTCCTCAACTTACTTCCTACTAATTATGGCATATATTTACATCTACAAAATAGAAGATTTTAAAAACACTACCAAGAGCCCCTTTATTGTGCAGATTGGCACCCCTATTTGAATTTCATAAACATTTAGGACTTCAAAGAATCTTAAAAGCTTGCTCTAATTACAATACTCTCCGCTTGAAAGACTGGCTGTTTGCATTGCAAATTCCTACAAATACCAGCATTCATTAAGGAAAAATTCAATTAATATCACCCACACCACTTCAGGTCACTGCCACTGGTGGCTTCACCCAGTAGCTGAGATGAAAGAGCCAAGGTCTCAGCCCAAGCGAGAAGCAGCTGCCCAGGTCAGCTCTTTCCAAAGGAGGCCTTAATGAGCGCTGGGCGCCCAGCTGAGCTGGCCCTGCACACACCACAGGCATCAGGCCTGCGAACGCAGACCCAGGACCCCCCTTCCCAAACCCAGAAACAGGACCTTTTCCTGGTCTGGAGCTCCTGTGCAAATCTTACATAAAACAACAGCAAAATCAGTCAACTAAGCCCAGAGTTGCCAAATAACTACAGGCCACCACGTTCAATCTGATTTTTAGATAAACATCACTTTTTGGGGTATCTGTATGTCCCAAAGATTGCATGGGACATATATACACTGAAATATTATACACTGTTTGCCTGAAATTCCAGTTTAACTGGGTGGCCTGCATCTTTATTTGCTAAATCTGGCAACTCTACTAACAAGTCATCTTTACTAAAAAGAATAACAAGAATTGGGCCTTACCCTCAAAGTCTGATTGCTGTAAAATATCTTATACTTAAGATATCTTAAGTTAGAAAAAAAAATGAAGTGCAGCTCATTTAAGGAAAAACCAATGGAGTCTACAATGTTTGTAGGTGCATATGAAAGTACAGGAGGATACAGGGCTGGTGGGGGGAGGGGGGGCGGTCTCACTTTTTCTTCTATAGTCTTCTGAACTGCTAGGACTATTTACAATAAGCTTGTATTGCTTTTGAAATACAAAAAATAAATTAAAATGAGTGGGTGGGTAGGATATACCGCCCAAGGGAGAAGGGATTTCACTTATCACCAAGGGGCTAAGTCCAATTTTAGAGAATTGACCAAGATCTCTGGGGGGTGGGGGTTATGATTATGTCCAGATAATCCACTTATTCCTGGCAAAATTAAGTCTGGAAATAGGCAGCCCTGTTGACTGTGTCACTTCAGCTCTTCCCTCCTCAGGCTTTTCTTGAGGTCCAATTACAGAGAGAAGCTAACCAGGCCTCCACCTACAGGGCAAATGCTGGGAAGTGCAGGGGGGGGGGGGATGAATCTGCTTTTCCCTGGACCTCTGTGGAGCAGCAGCCCTTGGTGGGGCTCAGGCTTAGCATCTCTGCCTGTAACCATGGCAGGGAGCAAAGCGAAATAGCCCCACACAAAAAAGGATGAACCCTGACCTCAGCTTTGTTAGCAATCACTGAGCCAAATGACCTAGGACAGAAAGCATTAGAGGAACAGCTGTCAGATGGATTCTCCCATGAGGCCCAGGGAACTCCCCATTTAGATTCTGCATCGTCCTGAAGAGTTCAAGGTTAAAAAAAAAAAGTATCCATGGTGAGTCTGAGGCTCAAGGATTGGGGGGAGTAGAGTGAGCTTCTAATCCCATTTTCCAGGTGGTCCTAGGAGTTCTGTGTTTTCAGGGGATTCAGAAAGGATCCTTTCAAATATGACTGCCTGGGGATCAGTGTTCCCACCCTCAGCTCTCACCTCTCCAGGCTCTGTGAGCTCTGTGGCCACAGGGTCCTTCCTCTGCCACACCCAGGAGGGGTGTGTCTGTCCAAACATCCACTTCCCCTGAGAACCCTCCCCATCCCCTTCCACTGTCCCAACTCTTTCAAGGTTCAGCTCGAATGCCATGTCTTCTTGAGGCCTTCTGAAATGTCCTTAGGCGCAAAGGGCTCCTCCTCTCCCTGTGTGCCCCCGTTTTCATGTGGGCTTCTACCCCAGGGTGCAGTTGTTTATCTGCTTGTGTGCCTGCCTCTTACTTATGTCTGTCTGCTCAGCTCTCTAGGAGCAAAGTCAGAGTTACTGAACATTTGCTGAATGATCCACTAGTGATGTGTGTGTTTATTACTAATGTAAATAGTTATTTTCATAAGGACCCAACAACTCCAGACATCACCTAGTACAGCTTTTGTGTGAGTCTCTTGCAGTCTCCTCCCTGCTCTGTAGTACATTTTAAAAAAAATATATTTTTATTGATTTTTTACAGAGAGGAAGGGAGAGGGATAGAGAGCCAGAAACATCGATGAGAGAGAAACATCGATCAGCTGCCTCCTGCACACCCCCTACTGGGGATGTGCCAGCAACCAAGGTACATGCCCTTGACCGGAATCGAACCTGGGACCCTTCAGTCCCCAGGCTGACGCTCTATCTACTGAGCCAAACCGGTTAGGGCTTTAGTAAATTTTTTGAGGAAGATTACCTAACAAACTACCAGGTACCTACTAGATCTGCTCACCTTATCAGAGCTGGCTAAGAGGCAGTTATTGTACCCGGTGTGAGAAGCCATTTCTCTAGTTGAACAAAATAACGCTCCAGCCAAGGGGAGGGGGAGCTGTGGAAAATCTACCACATATATTGCCTTGCTGAATAAATACTATACATAGGATCCCTGCTCCCTGGGGGAGGCCTGCGAAGCAGCTTAGAACATGGGGCTGGGAACACAGGAAGAAAGCCAATAATAGACAGTAGTCACTGCAGAAAGTGCTAACCAAGCTCCACATATTTTTCTTATGAAATCAAACCAAAACAGGTGGGTGTGCAAGCTTACTGGCTCCCCTGTCCCTTCACATGAAATATCAGAACCTGCCTATCTAGAGATGATTTTTCAAAGAACAGACTCTTGGTGAAGATAATCATATAATCACAGTCCATCTGAAGGGAATGTATTATGTATTAGCCCTAGGTACCTCTGAATATGGTGGTATTTCTAGCTAACCTTCCTTCCACATACATCATTCCATCACTTAATATTGCTCACGCATTTTCAGAACTTAACACCCTTTTGAGATGGAACAGAAATAGAGAGAAATGGGAAACTGGAACAGAAAGGCCTTTCCTTATCGATGGTTTAAAACACGTGGGGAGAGATTTATTCCATTTTGCTAACTTCCTTTCCCATGAATAGCAACAGGGACATTTGGTCCCAAATGATAGACTCAAGTCTACAATTCAACCTAAGTCATGCAGAATCCAGTTAGACCAGGCTGAAACTCCAGACGGGCATCCATACAGCCAGTTGACTTGTGCACCAATTTCTTCTGCTTAAAGAAAAGCCCGGTTTTTAATTTATAGTGCTTGTCATTTTGTCCAAACAATGTGATTTCATTCCCACCGAGATAAAAGCATCTTCTAAAGGCTGCCCCTTTCCAAACAGCTCACTTCCCCTTCTCTGTTTTATAAAATCTTCTCATATCTGCTTTGGTTAGTAAAACTAGCCTTTCTTTTTCTTCCCCTAAAATAATATATTAAGAAACTAAGTTGAGTGACTACAAATATATTGGTAATTGTTTATACTGAATGTTCATAATTCCAAGAATTTTAAAAAGATAGCATAAATAATCACAGGGTAACATATATATCCTGGTTTCTAAGACACCCATACTTTAATAATGATTTCAAAGAAAAAAGAAACACTGTATTAAATATATATACAAATTTTGTTTTGTAACAAGATATACATCCATACAATTTCATTTTCATATTATTTCCTTCTTTATTAGTCCAATCAAATTTGCGACTAAGCCTTTATCAGACTATGGTTCTTCTGAATAGCTTTTGGCCATAGGGTTATAAGTAACTTGTTAGTAACATATGGCTCTCTCTGTACCAATGTTTCAAAATTTGACACTCTTGAGCATTGGACAGAGAGAAGAATTAGTTCAAAAACAATAGATCCACTGAATTTCTTACTTGGTTAAATCCATAATTTCTCATTTATTTCCTTAAGTAAGCTACATGTGCCTGGAAAGGAACTTCTTTTGCAAGTCAGCTCAAGCTGCAGCTGGGTTTTTGTCTTTCAGGATGCATGACCAAATCACACCCACCTCTTCCAGCTCTGGGAATTCTATGATCAATACCAACACAGTTGGTATTTTATCTTAAATTAGCTGCAGTGCCTGCCATCACACTGGCAAACCATCTGCATGAACCTCAATGCGGAAACCAAGCTGGGCTCTGACCATTTGTGGGTGGACATCTTCCTTTTTGGGGGGCCCACACAGCACCTGATCATTGTTTTATAAGGGAAAAAAAAGAATGGTTTTCTGCCAGTACAAAATGTTGGCCTCACTTATTATAAATCTGCTTCCACACTCATCCCCAATCATAATAATTTCAATGCTGCATCAAACTGTAATTTTTCTGAGACATAAAAATTAGGAACTCAAATTTAAGCTAAAATTTCACTAGTAGTTTATAGTACTATAGCACAAATAACTTAACTAAGGAAACAAGGAGATGATGAGATGCCCTCTATTGGTGAGGGGCACAAAGGACAGGCAATAATAACCACATCACCACTTACTCTTCTTTGGAGGGGCAGGCAAGGTGCTTATAATATTGACTATCAGAGCACCCCACTTCTAGGACTGTTGAAATGGTAACAAGTATACGTCTTAGAATGGAGGGAATAGAGAATAAAGGATTAAAGACTGAGTAGAAAAAAATAACTGCAGATGTAGAGGAATTCAAAGAACAGAAAATGACGATAGAAAAGTTGTTTTGTTTTTAAATTATGCCACACAAGGCTGATGAAGATGTCTGGAATACTCACTCACTGCTTGATGACTTTAGAAAGCAATTTGGTTATTTACACACATACACATACATATATATTCTAAGCCATATTGTTAATGCCCAATAAAATAAGAATGGCTAGCTCTGGCTGGAGTGGCTTGGCTGGCGCATAGTCCCATGCACCAAAAGGTCACTGGGTTCGATTCCACGTCAGGGCATATACCCAGGTTGCAGGTTCGATCCCAGGTCACAGCACCCCAATCAGGGCGTGTACAGGAGGCAACTGATGGGTGTTTCTCTCTCACATCAATGTTTCCCCCTCTCTCGTTTCCTCTCCTTTACTCTCTCTCTCTAAAATAAACAGAAAATGCTCACTGGAAGCACCTACTGATAGACTAGATATTCCAAGTATAATTCATTCTCAGTCATTAGAGGAAGCCCATGAGATTTCAAACTGCAGCAAATTGTAAACCTAATTCATATGGCCTTTCATCATTTATTTTAACAGTTATGACTGAATTCTTTATAAAGGCTAAGTACTGTTAACTATCCTAAGAAGGAATATCTTCTATCATATTCACAGAAGTGCTCAATTTTAATTCTGTAAATCTTAATTCAATAAACTCCTATCTAATCTTGGAGTAATTATGTCAGATTTGCTTGTCTCATACTAGCCAGCACACTCTAAACATCTGTAATCTAGACCACCTCATTTGGGCATTCATGAATGACTGAAGAGGTCCAACCCTGAAAGCATTTATTAAAATCACCTCCTGAGTAAAACAGGTGAAAGTTTGGAAGCAAAAACAAGAACATACTTGCTAAGCACTTTCCATTCTACTTTATATTCAAGTAACATGCTAATTATAAAAAACTTATTATTAAAAACCAATACTGTTTAATTTGAAAGTACTGAAAATGGTTTCTTTTCATCATATCCTATAATTTCTGATGACTTTTAATTCACTTGGATAGAACAGTCTCTTTTATATGCTTCACAACAAGAACTCTTCATCTTTCTGGTCTCAGGACCCCTTTCCCACTCTTAAATTTTACTGAGGATCTCAAAGAGCTTGTTTCTATAGGTTACATCTATCTATATTTTCTGTATTGGAAATTTAAACTGAATTTTTAAAAAATATTATCTAATTAAAAAAATAAGCTCATTACATGTTAACATATATATTTTTTAAAAAAACTAGGCATACCTATAGTTAAAACAAAGTTAGTGAGAAGGTAATGTTGTTTTATATTTTGCAAATCCATTTAACGTGTAAATTAATGGGAAATACCTAGATTCTCATACTTGCTTCTACATTCATTTGTTAGGACATGCTGCCTTGGCTGAGGGACATGAAGAAACTCCATCCTTCCATAAATATGTAACTGGAAAAGGAAAGACTATCTGAATAAGCTCATCAGATAACTGTGGTCATTTTTCTTTACAACTAAACTGGACAGGTGATAGTTTCTTAAAGGCTAGCGGCAGTGCAGAATCTGAAACCGTGTCAATAAACTTACACACTCTGCTACATTAAAACCCTCTGGTTTGTCTTGCACAATATCAAAAAATTGCATTAGTTAATCTGACTGTAGACCTCATCAAAAAGTCTTTTAAGGGCTAGGAAGCTGTCAAGTTCACTGAGGTAGATACAAGTTTTCCAAATTCTTATTTTTACTTGGAAGCTCAAATTTCATCTTTTGTAGCACTTATTGTCAGCTGTTTTCCTTGATGTGGCAGGCAGGCTCCCGGCATTCGTTTTCAATGTGTACTCTAGGTTCCAGATGGGTAAGCTTCATAAAGAACATTCTTGGTGTGACTAGCTTTTTTTTTTAACCGTGTGTGCATACCCCCTTGCTTCCGAGCCATCAGAGTGTGCATATCATCAGAGTGCAAAAGGCAAATAATGTCTCCTGGTCATAATGAAAATAGTTTTGACCTTGTCAATTCATTACAAGAATACTGAAGAACCCCCTGTGGGGTCCCACAGGCCACTCTTAGAAAACTTCTGTGTTATCATATAAGTGACCCTCCAACCATCACTAAGTGGCAGCCACCAATTAAAAAGGAGAAACAACCTTTTTTGTCCATGTTATCCACATATATTACCTGTCCTTAGTACATTAATATCAGTAGAAGGCTATTTCTATAATTCAAATTTAATACAAAAGCATGAAAAACGAGAGCTAGTTACCATGCAAGGATAACAGAAGCTAAACAAACTAAATGTAATAGTAAACTTCCCTCCAAGGAATTTAAAACATAAATTTTTCCTTAATTCATCCACTTGTCTCCCCATTTGTTGGGCTTTTTGTGTGTGTGTTGGGCACTTGTACTGGAGACATGGAGAGTCGTTCTCAGGTGGACTCTGTGGCTAGGATCCATAGGGCGTGAAGCAGTCAGGGAACAGAGCAGAGGCACTAATGTCAAACTTATCCAATTTCAAGGCCAAGTCCCCACCCTGCACATAGCCTGTCCTTCATAATCTCTGAGTCTTTGTCTTCTTAGTTGAATACAAAGCAAATTCCGCTAAACACCGTGAGGACTGGATGTAGAGCATTAGCGCGGGCCCCCAGCCCACAGCGGGTATTCAATAAGTGGTCGCCACTGTTGTGAATAAGGTCCCCCAGAGGCAGCCGGGGGTCCAGCGAGGAGTGGGACACACATCCACATAATTATGACACAGCATGGGAACTGATTACCCACAACATGCGGTGGGAGTAAAAGGAAAATCAATGGTCTGCCTAAGTGAGGAAGGTGCGATAGTAAACGAGCCACCATCCCAAAGGGAAAGGGAGCTGGCCCCATGGAGGAGGAGGAGAAGAGAAATGTACAACAGATGCACACGGAGGCTGGGCACAGGACAGAGCAAGGGAAACGCTCTGGAACCAGCTCACGTAGGGCCGCTGATGCCATGCTAAGGAGCGCACACCTTTGAAGCTGTTCTCTTTTTCTCTTTCTAAAGACTGAGGACTTATAAACACTCAGCACTAGCAGGTTATCTGGTCTCCTATGCCCCCTGACCCCCAATACACACACATTATACTCATGCTGCTTTCGGGTCTCTGACCCATCAGCAGTGCCCTGGCCCCCGCTTGACGTGGAAGAGGAAGAGCAAAATACCTCCCAGAGGCTGTGGGACATCAGGGGGCCCCAGCAGCTGGTGGAATCTGCACTTAATGTTTTAAAGCACAAATGAGGCACATCCTGGGCAAAGCCATTTTGTATTCTCTCAGGCACTTCTAAGATCCTGAAGCCCGCCAACTGTATCTTCATCCCAGCCCCAACTATGCCCCAGGTCCTATGCGACAGTAGAATTTACAGGTTGCTTTGCTTAATGGAGTGAGAAGAAAGAGAAAGAGGGTCTAGTGGCCCATGTTTTCCATCCTGATTCCACCCATCAGGGAAGCCTCTTGTCATTGCATGAGTGAGCCCCGAAGCCCAAAGAGGCCGCCCGCCTCTTGCTGTTTGGCAGAAGCAGCAGGGCACAAGTCCAGCGTGAGGGCGGCACACAGGTGCGAGCCATGACCCACGGCAATCCTGCAGGTGCAGGTGAACATGCAGTCAGGTGCATCCACGGCCAGCTGTGCTGCTCCACACTCACATGGGACTTGACCATTCAGACAAAAGCCACTGAAATCACTGCAAGGTCTTACTCACCCAGAATTTGACGAGGAAGAAGGCATTTTGAGGGCCCTTGCCAAACAGTTCCTTTAAGCCACCTTTCTTTTCAGGAAATTTGTCATAAATCTGACGAATGTCCACTGATTCGAGCAATGGGTCGCTGTAAGAATGGTTGGCATGCCCAATGTGCACGAAGAGGTGTTTGTTGTACTGCAAGAAACCAACAGAGACATTACCATTACAAACCCTTTGAACAACCCGGGACACATGCATCGTGAACTGGATAGAGAGTAAGTGGTCTTAAAGTCCCGGAATTACGCCTTGATTAGCTGAGAGTCCATACCTTTGAAAAGATGAAGATGTTAGAAAAGTCATTATAACTTAGGGCAAAAACAATCATCATTTTTTTTTAACTAAAGTTGACATACAATAATATATTAGTTCCAGGTATACAATATAGTAAAACAGTCATTGTCTTTTATTAAGAAGGGTATGTATTTTCCCAATGCCTAAGAAAGGCTTTTTGTAGACATAGAAGTAAACAAAGCTTAAATTACCCAACTACCAAACCAAAAAACAATTCTATTACCCAGTTTCACGAGACTCAGCTGAAAATGACAGTGACGCCTTTTGGAGCCTATTATTTATGGTGTAAGCCCAATAAAAAGTATGTGTGTAGTTACCTAACATCATCACCCAGAATGCACTTCTCACTCCAGCTCCCCTAGCAGCAGCATGGGTGCAGCCTTCTGAGCTCTGGTACCTACCTACCTCTTCCAGCAGGAATGAGAGGGCTGAGCCTCTTCTCATCAGTCCCCTTAGTAACCAATCTCAAACTTCTGCATAAGGGCCAGTCAGTATGTGGCTATCAGTGCAATGTTAGGGTCAGGGGAGAGGATTCATGGCATAAGGTTAGCAAGAGGTTGGTAACAAAGGAATACCAGTCATTCATAGTCACACACAAAAAAAGAAACAAAAACACCAAACACCTAAGAAGACATTTAACTTACAAAGGAAACCCTTTCTTTGCTTTGCTTTGGTATAAGATATGGAAATTGGACCACAGAGGAGAATGTCCAAACCAATGGTTCTCACCCAGGTTGCAGCAGAATTACCAAGGAGCATTTAAAAATCACCAATGCCTGGGCTCCACCCAGACTAATTTGGAATCCCTGAGAATGAGGCCAGACATCAGTGATTTTTAATGCTCGGTAGGCAAATTCCAACATGCACCCAAGTTTAAGAACCTCTGGCCTAGATGCTCTACTTCAGACCCTCCCTGACCATCCTTCCTGCGGTATAGGCCGTAAGACCCACCTAATGGGACACAAAGACATCTGGGGGGTGCATGGGTTCCAGGGAGCTCAGAACTTAATAGGGTTCAAAGAGAAACCTTGTGTCTCTCTTCACCTAGCAGTCTCTACTCACTTTTTGAGTTTAAACTAGCATTTCTCCAAGTAGAGGCTTTCTGAGTACTGATCCCATAGAAGCCCCAAATAAAAGGATTGGTTAGGACAGCCCACCAAGAGTACTGCAAATCAGCTATGACACCGGGCAGTGCTTCCCCAGTGTCTAACATGGGAAGAGTGATGGCATCTACTCCATAGGGTGGCTGTAGGATTTAAATGAGACACTGCTTATACAATGCACACTAGAACTCCTAGATCCAATAGACATTCAATAATGCTGGCTATTACGATGTTTTAATAGAACCTCCTTCTTTGAGATTCACAGCGAATATTAGCATATTAAAAGCACCGCAGTAAAGGGACATTTTTTTTAACTTTGTATAACCCAAAGTTTCCCAAACTCATTTGATCACAACCCTGTAAAAATATCCTGTGAAAGTGCTGGTTCAAATCTGTGACCTGCTGCCCACGCCGTGGATCTCTGGCCACAAAGCCAAAGGGTGAGAGGCCCAACCCCCCACAGTGGTCCACAGTTTGCACATATGGGGAGTGTGGCCAGGGCCAGGCATCTTCTGGGAGAAGGCTAAGCAGCCCTCACAATCAACATCAGAGAGCTATCTTAACCAAGGCTTCAACATCCCTCAAAGGCATCCGCTAAAATGAAAAACCAGGTGGAACCTATCAAGCTCTGACGTGGTCCCCGCCTCTGCTCCTTCCAGTTACCTGGAGACTCTCTAGTGGGACTGAGACCTGGAAGCTACTGGGAAAGAACAGAGTGTGCCTGTGCGGGAAGAGAAAGGAAAAAATGTTTACATAAAGTCAAAGCCGTGGCTGTGTTAGGGAGGTGAGGCATGGGGTGGGGCCAAGTGCCTCTGATCTTTCTGTAGGTTTTCTCTAACGCTCTTGGTCACATCATCTTTCAGTTACAAGCAAATACTACTAAAAGCCCACAGAAACGTATAAAGCACAACTGCTAAGGAGCTTCCAGTCTCATCAGTGGGTAAAAGGAGATGTGCAATGTGGTCTCAGGTACTGTACTCCTTGCCTCACAATGACATTGTTAGATGGATTTTATTAAGGTCACTTTACAGATAAGGAAATAGAAGCTTAGAGATGAACGGACCTGTCTGAGGTCACACATCCGGGATTAGTCCTGGAGTTAAGAATAAAACTTGGATCTGTCAACGCATGCATCTTGGTGCAAATACCAACCACGTGGTCTCCCAGAAGAAAATGCCCAGACCCTTCTAACGCAGATCTACTTTTGGTTTGAAAGTTGATTTGTGAAAAAAATGAAAGAAGCTAAATAGTGTTTTCAAAATTCTAAGATGTTAAATTAGAATTTGGGAGAAACATAATGATTCACAGATGCATCAGATAGAGTCTTGAAAGGTTTCTATTTTGAGGAAATTACCTTTGTGCCCAAGTGGCTGAAAGGAACTGAGAAGGGGCAGGCTGTCTTTGCCAAAGGAAATCGGGCACTGACTCTCCAAGGCTGGTGACTTGAAACCAAACCCTGACTGTTGGCATCTGAGTGGCTTTGTTCCTGCCAAGAGGTGACTTTGTTGCTAAGAATACCAAGGACTAAAGAAGGTGTCCTGGAGACCACAGCAGTGAGACAAACAGACCTCACTCTCTCCCTAACTCAACCTGGGCAGGTCAGGAGTCCCTGTGCCCCCAAATCCAGAGGCTGAAAAGAAAAGAAAATCTATCTGATAGGTGTGGGTTCAAGTTTTAATGAAATTAGAACTCTACAAACCATTTGATGAGGCTCTACCTACTACTTCCCATCCTGCCAGTTCTCCTTAGAAGGGAAGAAGGCCAGGGTAGACACATCCTTCACTCTCTCTCCCCTGCCCTCCCAAATAAATCCCATTTTCTTTCTAGTAGGGCTGGTTACCCAAAACTAAAGGTGGGACAAAACCAAAAAAAGAGTAATTCTATTCTGTAAGGCAAAAAACAAATATCTGAAAACAACAACAAACCAAAGCCCCAAGTATTGGGGGTAATATATACCCTAAGCACTGTGCTAGGCACAGGGAATCCGTGAGTCAATACTTCAAAGTCCCTCTCTTCACAGACCCTACAGAGTGACTAGACCAGGGGTGGGCAAACTTTTTGACTCGAGGGCCACAATGGGTTCTTAAACTGGGCCAGAGGGCCGTAGTTTGCCCATGGCTGGACTAGACAGAGCTAGCTTACTGCCTCTATAGTCAATCATGTGTTGCTCATGTAAACAGGGGTTCTCAAAGATTCCTAGAGAAAAGGCTGAGGTTAAAGACAGTCAACATCTCTTGCACGTCACATGACCTAAGTCAGCATTTACCTGCTTTTTAAAAATATGGATGACTTTATTCTCATTAGCAAAGAGAACCTGTGTGGAATTCTCCTTGGAAATATGAGTTAAGTTTCACATCTCTAAGGCAAAAGCCTGATGAAAACCAAGTCATCCATCACCTGTGAGAGTATAACACACTCTCAGATCTGTAAGGTTTCAGGAAATTAATCTTTGTAACCATTCTTAGTTAGCTATAGGAGGATACGTTCCTATGAAATGGAGTAAATCAAAATAGAGGGAGATGGGGCCCTGACCCAGGAGAGAGGAAGAGGAACTCGCTGGCCAACAGCTGGGCCGCTGACCTGGACAGAGACCGGTCCAGTGGATGAGGAGCTGGAGGGGCCCTGGAGGGATGTCACCAAGGGATGCGGACCTGAGAGATTCCCTGGCTTATGTGACCATCTGGAGAAGAGTGTGAGAATTCTGTTAGAAATTGTGAGGATGAATTCATGCAATGTAAAAACTGAACAAATAAAAAAAAAGAAGAAATGACAAACCCTAAAATAACAAGCTTTACAATCAAGAAATGGTTCTAACACATCACACATTAACCACACCGTGCACAAAACTGACACAGCTTTGTAATATAAGCACTGAACATTAAACCAAAACTTGTGATATAACCGCATTGGGAGGGATAGAAGGGGGGGCGGGGGTGTCATATGCTAAATTTAGAGAGCTAAGTCCTGATCTTCCACAGTAAAAAGTCAACAGAAAATGTCTAAAATTGATGGGCTGAGATATATAGGATAAGCATGTTATTTAGAAATATGGAGATGATATCTGAAGAACTGGCCAAAGGGCTGTAAGCAGCTGTCCCTGAGGAATAGGGCTGTGAGGTGGGAAGACCTGGGGCAGGGGGCTGCTGCTTTTCCTCAGGCCACGAGTGAGGCTCCATTTGGCTTATATATAAAGCATATGTACTATATTAAATTAAATAAAAACTACCTTGAAACAACCTAGAGTTTTTTGAGGAAGGGAAAGGACTATAAAGGGAAACAAAAACATTAAGAGTCGTGCTTCAGGTTGTTTATTCTAGCTGACCACAAATTCCCTGGACCCGAAAAGGAACTTAGTCAGATCACAGAGCCTTCCTAAGGCTCAACCTCTCAGGACGACTGGCCAGAAGATGGATCCCTGTCTGCCTGCAAGGTTCCCCCAAAAGAACGATGTTGCACCAGCAAAATCCTACCTGGATCAATCGGACAGGTGCTTAGCAGCACCTGACACAACCTTCACACACGGATTTCTCTTTCAACTTGGGGAAATGCTCATTTCCTCTCTTTACTGCTGTAATCCCTCCAGTTCTTTTTCACAGCAGTTTTATGTAGTGAAAAGGTGAATGTAATCCTAGAAACTCAACAAAGTTACTTGCAAAGGGTTATTTAGCTGCCCTGGGGGTTTCACAAATGGCTTTCCTCCGCCCTCACAGCTGTTCTGAGAGGTCACTTTCTCTCCTGGTTCCTGGCTCTCTTTCTCTGCTGCTGAGGGAGGTTGAGGAGTCAGATGGGGATCTGGTCTGAACCCTGGTGCTGGCACCAGTGTCCAGCTGAGTCATCTGGGACAGCGACTCCAGCCGCTCTGCTGCCTTTTCCACCTCCGTGATACAAGGGCAATAAACGGGACTCCCTCGAAGGAGTGCCACAAGGATTAAGTGAGACAATGCATGGAAAATACATAATGCTGCGCCCAGCACATCACTTATTGCTATTACATTTCCCCAAATAATCATGATGCTTCTTTACTTCGGAAGAGATCATTTGAAAGTCAGGCTGTCCTTCTGACAGCAACAGAAGTGAAATGCTCAACTTTAAAGCCGAAATTAAGAGAGGAAAGTTTCAGATACATTAAGGTGATTCCTTGTTTGGACACTGCCATTAGCTACTGTAATGCAGAGTGGCCGAGGTGGGGGCGATGTGCACATGGAGGGATCTGGCCCCCACACTTCCCACAGGCACATCAGAGCCCACTCTCTGAAGTGGGCAAAATCTGTCCTCACAAGTGGGGCTGGGGCAGCCTGGGAGGGCACCCATCACCACGGACGAGACAACCACAACAACACAACTCCCACAGGGGCCACTGGGGTCTTTCTTTCTTCTCTCTCTTTTTTTAAAGGATTGCCAATCCATTTTACTCTAAAGACCTCGGATGAGGCAGTTCACTTTTTGTGGAAAAGGAAGGAAAAGCCCCATAAATCTACTCCTTGGCATCTGGGCTGCTCCTTAGGACATGCCTCAGCGCTGCAGTACACTATCTGACCTGAAGATGGCGGTCTTTTCATAAACTTGTCCCAAAAATTCCAAGTATTTGAAGAACGTTAGTAAAACCTTGAAAAATGACTGCTGTCAAATAATACCAAGAGAGAAATTATAATCCACTTAGGAATTTAAAGAAACTAAGACAAATAACTCATGTCAAGGGATGATAATGTACAAGTTGGAACAGAACAAGGACAAATCACCTCCATTTGCTTCCTGTCACGCTCCTGCCAGGACTCCCTGTCCAGACACTCCCAGAGCAGCCTGGGCAACCTGTGATGACCCCATGGAGTGGCTGCAGGGCCAGCCAAGGAAAGTGACCTACATACTCAGCCCTTGGGGGGACAGGAGGGGCTCTCCTGGGCTCCGCCACAAGCAGGCTCCATCCTGGGCTGACTGCTCAGAGACACCAGCCCTGTCTGGTTACCTGGCCCTGGTGCTGCTTCATGCCCTCCCTGTGCTCTTCCCAGAAAGAAACATTGAAAACAAGAAACTAGGAGCAAGCAAGTCCTTCCTTCCCAGATCGCACACCAGGATGCATGCCCTCACCCCCACTTCCCACGTCCACCTCCATCTCTCTAGAGGGGCTGCTGTTTCCGTAGAAAGCGGTGTGTCTTCCCCACAGAAGTGCAGCTGTAAGGGCCACTAGCTGAGCGCAGGGACAGCAACCAGGAAGGCAAGCGGGCGCGGGGCTGACCTGCCAAGGAAAGCAGATGGAGCCTGGCTGGGGCCTCTGTGAAATGTCTATAAAACCCAGATTTCCAGATGCTTTCAATTGCCTCATCCCCAAATGGTAATGAAGAAAGAGAGTGAGTGCCCAGAGCAGCTCAGACATTGGAAGTAAACCATCCACTGCTATTGCGAGAGGTGCATGGATGAGCCCATAGAACAGCTGGGCAGTCATGCGGGAAAGGGTGACAAAACCACACCGCACCCAAGGGAGCCATCACCTCAACCTCAGAAAGATACTTCATCTCCATGCCCTACTGGAAGACCACACTTGGTAAAATATATGAGAAAAGTCTGGGAAAAGCACATATACTGGGCATAGCCAACCGTCAGACCAGCTGTGGCCTTCCTCTGAGAGCCTGCAGGGCAAGTGTGCATTCTGACCATTTATTCTAAGCATGGGATGCAGACATTAACAACACATGGGTAGAATCCTGGCTCTGTTGGTTTTGAGCTGTGTGACCTGAGGCAAGTTCCTTAATCTTTCTGGGCCTTGGCTTCCTCCTCTGAACACAGGGATGACACCTGGCCTGCTGATATCTGGGGGTCAATGTGAAGGTCAAATGAAATAGTAAACAAGACAGTTCTGTGTGAGCCGTAGGGAGCTGCACAGATACTGGCTTGCAGGTTTACTATTAATGAGATCCACACACAAGCTATGAACTGGGGTAGAGGAACTTCTTTTTTAAAGGACCAGAAACCGATTTGCCCAAACAGCTGTTTCCCATAAATGCAGAACCCCACAATGAGATGTAGTGTCAGCCCCAGCAGCCACTGCAGGCTTGGAAGCTTCTTCAGAGAAACCCTGGCCTCCTCCACCCCGTCCAGGACCCAGGCAAGGACCCTCCTGGCAATCTGGAACTTAAACCTTGCTTTTGATCTTGTTTCCTTATTTCTCCAATCGAATCCCATGCAAACCATTCACCCTTCTTTTCTGCCCGGGCCTCCTCAATGCCTTGTTTCCTTAGCTGGTCACATTTTCCAAAGCAAAGTCAGGGTCTGTGGTCTAATAAAAGACTTTTAGCTCTCCGTGAATTTAGGCCTTTGAAAGAAGCTGTACAGATAGGAAAGTTAAATCATGCTCGGGCCCACGTGTGACCAACTGCCTTTATGGGAAGGAATCAGGTGCGCTGTAGGATGTATTTGCAGAACTTCAGTGCAGGCTCCCCTGAAGGGGAGACCTCGGGCTCGCTCAGGCTGTGAAGATTGCTGACTTACTCCTCACACCAGGAGGCTCCATGCTTCAGGCTGTTCCAGCCACTTAGAAGTAAAGAGGCCAGGACACTCCAGCAAAACCCCTTGCCTCCTGGCTGAGGACCTGCCATCACACAAGCCTGGGGACCCTCCAGGAATTCTCTCCTCCCATGGAACCTGAGTCAAATGTCCTTACTTTCCTCCTCCTCCAAATGTCCTGCCCACCTTCCTGCGCTGGCTGCCGCTTGTGAAGCGGTAATGAGCCTTGTCCTCTGCACTCCCTCAGGGGGTGCATCCTTCTCTGTGAGATGAATGCGTGGGAAAGACCTCCCTCAATGTTGGTCATTGCTGCTACCTTCGCCAATTTTTCAAACTTTGGACTCTGGATTAGGAGCAAGTTCAAATATCAACCCTGTCATCTATGAGCCCGGTGCTGGGCTGTTGTTAACTTAAACTTGCTGAATGTCTGTTTCCAATATCCCCTTCAACAGGTTTCTTTTGAGGAAAGGCGATTAACCTGCTTTCTCCTTGTTCTGTGACTTTTCAAATCATACTACATTCCCACTCTCAAAAGATCGGTCATTTCCAGCATCCTCTTCCTCCACAGCTAATTAACCCCAACACCTTTTAGAGTTATCGACAAATGTCTATCCCCTGGGTCACTGCTTGTGCCCGGGGTTGGTGCTTGTCACTCATCTCCTCGCCCAGCCCATTCTCTGACCTGCTACAGCTGTCATCTTCCTGAAACACATCAGATCACAACTTCTCTTTAAAAAGGAGGGTGAGAATATGTCCATATTATGCTGTCCATGTATTAAAATCTGTGGAAATACAAGAAACTAGCAAAGGTGATTCCTACCTGGGATGGGATAGGAATTAGAAGGTAGTGAAGACTCCTTCCATTCTTTTATGCTTATAGATTTTTGACCACATGAATTTACTATCTACTAAAAAAAAATTAATTAAAAAAATATTCTGGCTCCCATCTGAGTTTCAATAGAGTCCAAAACACCTGGTGAGCAGATCTTCCCAAGCCAGATCCCTCCATCTGTCTGGCCCAATTTCCTGCTACATTTCTAAAAGACATTCAGGTTCCAAAAACCATGTGTGGAGTGCTCACTGGAGTCCAGGGATGTTGCTAACTGTAATTGCCGCAGCAATGATGAGAGTGGTCCTAGTATGCCCGCTGTACCAACTGAAATCAGGCTGAGCCGTGAAGTCATTTGCCCCAAATCTCACAAGACTGGTAAGCAATCCGATACCAGCTTTCTCATTCAACCCGTACGAACGTGTCGTCACAAGAGCATGACAGGAGATAGGCTCTAAGGACCCAGTGGAAACATTCCTGGCCTCTCTCGTGCCTTGCCCCAAACCCCGAGAAGACTCACAACACTGCAGGTTGGAAAAGGAGCTCAGAGAAAAGCCAGCCCGACCCTCGCCCCATGTGAAGGGCCCTGCTAACATGCAGCCTGCATTTAGGAAGCTCATACTTTGCAAGGCAGCTGTTTTTATGTTGGAAGAATTTTTTGATTTCTCCAAAACCAGTGAAGTGGTTAGGAATAGAGTGGAGCCAAACCTTGGCATAGCCACTTCCTGAGAGTGGATCTTGATAATGTATCTTAATGCGTCGGAGCCTCCATTCCTTCCCTGATAGACCGGACATAAGACCAGTCCCCAAGTCAAATGCTTGGCCGTAGTGGTTATAACGCAGCTCAGCAGGTGCGGTGATTAATGTCATTGCTATCATGTGTCAAGGTGTTTGTTATGAGCTGGATGTGCCTTCCCTGTTCAGGTTTGTTACCGTACCACATCATGGAACTTTTCTTGTTCTTTGGCAAGACAGTGCATTTTCAAAATCTAAAGACAATCTCCTTGTCCCTCCATCTCCATCCCAAAATTCTCCCTTCTCTGGCTGTGTAACTTCTACCTAACTCAACCCTCACACACTCTCTTCCTGCACACGGTCCTGCTTATTCTGGCATGTAGACCATGACAAGCATTAAGCATACAGTCTGGTGCCTGGGAAGTATGCACCAGCAGGGGTTTGCCAGCTGTGGGGCAGGATGTGGCTGAGCTGTGGGGGGCTGGAGGAACCTGCTGTGTCCCAGGGTGGGGGTAGAGGGAGTCCATTAGGCTTTATCAGGGAAACCACTCCCCATGCACACACAGGATTCAGCTTACAGCTCACCAAGATCAGGTTTTCAGCAGTCTCAATCAGCAGCTGCCTAACTCAGTCTCCAGGAACTGGGCCCTGATTACAGGCGATGGAGGATCTTACACTTAACATTTGAAGTCCTTTGATATGCAACACTGAAATCATGTAAAAAGTGTATTTTCAAGCACTACTAACCACTTCTAATATAGTCTTAATTTTTTAGATCTTCCTTTCTTAACCCTCTGCTGTTTTTCTCTTAGCTTCTAGTGGAGCCAAAGGTAACAGAGGGACTGACTTGCTGGTTCTCCACCAATATAAACAACCAACTTGAGGAAACGCTGCCATCTGGTTTATGCTTGATGCAGAGCCAGCAGGGGGCGCACATCCCACAGATTATTCTTCCTTTAGTTTATAGAGTCTAGCCAGCTATAGCCTACAAAACAGGCCACAGGTACACATGGAACATACACTCTTTGGTTACAATCTCAGGATGTGGAATCAGCAGGCCTGGATCTGAATCCCATTTCCAATGTCGGCTAGCTGCCTAACACTGGGAAGGCCACGTCACAGGATTAAGTAAGATAATGCACAGTGTTGGCTATGTCCACAGATGGTACCACTGCTGGTACTACTACGAGTGCTGCCAATGCTAAGGGTGGCAGAGTCATGAAGAAGTCTTCAGTGGTGGCAATGAAGACTATGTGTTAGAATGAAGAGTGAATTTCCAGAGCAGTGGTAACTAAGGGAGGCCACCCTGGACAGTGGCAAACTAGGCTCTCCTTTTGGCTTTCTTGTTCATGCCTTATCTACTGCTGGAAAATAGTACAGTGCAAGGTTCAAACCTGGCCACAGTCACTGACTATCTGAAGACAGCAATCTTTCCAAACCTCTCCTACAGAATGGAACAGAATTACCTACCTCACCGGGCTATGATGAGGATAGAAGAAATCACTAATGAAAAACAGTTAGCACTGCACCCAGCGCATTGATTTATTTATTGGCTTTTTGCCAGCACTATCTATAACCCCATGATTCCAATGAGCCTAAGCCATTATGGAGAAGCAGGGAGAAATGTGTGCATGCCTACATGGAGACAAAGATCTCCAAACACAGAGTTAAATCTGTTTGGGGACCTTTAATTATTTGTCACCTTTTGGCTTCCTTATCAAATTAACGTGCTTAATATTTGATGTTAAAGTTTTAAGCAGAGTACATCCACATTCATTTAAATGTCCCAGATGAATTATTTTAGGTGACTTTATATTTTCCTATAGTTGGAACCTTTCACATGCTACAAGTTTTTCAGTGTGACCTTGGTCCTGAAGTGCCATTACATGTTCACTATAACAGCACCTCATGTTTGCAAAATAAAGTACATATTATATAATCCGACAAGCTGGTGCCTGAGGCATCATCAAAGTGCTGTAAATAATTTTGTTAATTCTCCCCCATTTCAATTCCTCAGTCACCTTTTTCTCCAAGGGTTCCCTGCTTCCTCTAGCATAAGAACTCTCTTTCCGGACCCTCACATCTCCACTAAAATCAAATACACGTACTAGTCGCAATCTGCCGTGAATTCATTTATATACATTAAACTCATTTGTGTATCACTGCAAAATCAGGGTTCGTAACACAGAATGTTAGAAGCAACATTAACAAGTGAGACTGATGTTATGATTTAGTAAAATAATTTCAGAATAGTGATGCAGTTTTGGTTGGCATTATCTGATAGACATAACTTAAAACCATAATGTAACAAGCCAAAAGCATCAACATATGACATTTTCTGAAATTATACCTTTTTATTCTAAAGAGCAAGTAATTTTCACCTGTGCAGAAGGATCACCATTCCACATAAGCACTTAGCATCACCTCCCATTCTGTGTGAGTGTGTGCGTGTGCGCGAGTGTGTGTGTGTGTGCGCGTGCACTTGTTGGGGTGGTTACTGTTGTCGTCTCTACCTAGGAGGGAGGCTCCACTAGAATAAGGGCTGTTTCCTTTGCTGTTGAATCTCTAACACCTAAATCAGGGGCTGGCATGTAGTGTTTAAAAAGTATTTGTTGACTGAATTCCAATTTCTCTCAGTCCCCATCTTGGGTACCCTAAAATATAATTACTTTTCCAAGAGGCCCAGGAATGTTGACTTGCACTGGGCCTTCCGTTTGTTTTAGGACCGTTAAAGTCATGAATTAGAGTCGAAGCTACAAAGCCAAACCTTTTCATTCATCAGGGAAAGGCCATTCAGGGAAAGGGCATTGCCATCACCCTTCCTGTAAAACCACTCAGCTATGAAAAAAATGATCTAGTTGGCTTTCTCTTCCCTGTTTTCAATAACCTTATTTTCCTATACCTGCCTTAATAGGCCCAATGACCTACTTACATCGTCTTCATTTTCCCCTAATTTTGGAGCAGGCTCTATTTTTCTCCCAGCTGCCAGAGTTCACAACTCATAGACAGAAATGTCAGTGGCTGCACGGCGTTCCCCTGAGCCTCTGCTGTGGTGACGGCTGGTGGAAGCCTCTGCCCAGGGCGTCTCCCCCATCCTGTCACCAGAGGCTTTCCACCAAGCTCAAGTGCAAATCCTCCCAGGAGAGGTCACCCGTGAGTGTTCAGTATCTGCGTTATTCACAACAGATGGCGAAATCACTCGTGACACTTTTTCTAGTAACAGAACGACAGCAAGGCGGCAGACACACGGAAAGCATGGCTTTCAGTGGCCCTGGAGATCAGCAAGGTGGGTGCGATAGGGAGCACAGGAAGGGGTTGGTGAAGATTCCCAAAGACAAACTCACGATTTCTCCAGTGTTTGCCTTGGACTCGCCCACATGCAGATGCAGTGCTCATCCTCACAGCCAAGGAGTGGGAGTGAGACCAGGCCTTGGGCTTCCTGGGGGCAGGCGCCCATATGTATGGGAAATGATGGACCCGGCAGGGAGGGATGGCAGCACTCGAAGGGGGGGCAGGGGGACATCGAATAGAGGCCAGATGCCAACTTTCTTGGTATTTATGACATTACAATGCATTCTATGTCCAATTGCTAAAGTATCATCTTGTTACTTCTCCTTAAGAAGATAACAACCTGCTATCGTGAGAAAACATAGCTGCTATCTTGGAAAGGCAGTGTAGAATCCTGGCTAAATGTTTAGGCTTGAGTTTGAAAAACATAAGTTTGAATCTCTAATCCATCAACTATTAACAGTGTGACTTCAGGGAAATTGCTTAACTTCTGTTTCGTCATCTCTCAGACAGTACCTACCCTTATAAGGTTTTGATGGGGGTAAAATGTAACTGTATATATAAACAGCTTTGCTTAATACCAGTCATGTGGCAAGGCTCAATAAAGGTTAAATTTTACCAAATGCAAGAGCCTATTAAGGCCGTTCCCTTCAGCGCCAGTGTTCCCTGCAGTGTCAGGTCCAACGTATCCGAAAACGTTCAGCTCTAAATTCAACATAGTTGTCAATGGAAATACTTTTTACTTAATTGAAAAGCTGGTTGGCTATTCCTTTAGGTCCACATCCACTCGGGTTATCTGTCAGGCATGAGGGCAGGGGAAAGGATGGTGAAGGGGAATGGAAATGGACAGCAAATGCTGGATTTGAGGCACACCTCTCTGAGCACACTCACCGAGTCTGGGTCTCGCTGTGGTTCGAGGAAAGCGGAGAATTCCACCAGGCGAAGTTTGGTTGTGCCAATGGAGCGACCCTGCCAGGCAGGGACTGAGGGAGCTGGGGCTGATGCAGGCTCAAACCCTGAAAGACCAATCGTCACCTTTAATGCCGGCCATTTGCCTCCCCTTGGGCCGCAGGCCAATCGGGGGCAGGGCCCTACAAACAGATGACCCAGGAAGAAAGGCCGGCTACACCAGTGTCATGTGAGGTCGGGGTGAGACTCTGGCCAAGGACCCTGAGGCAGTGTCCTGATAAAGCGTGTGGCTCCCCGTAAAGACCACTTCAACTCACGCTATGGGCTGTGGCCTGAGGACACCTACTCCTGGACAAAGGGGCTGAGCTGGGGGCCAGGGCAGGACGGAATGAATGCTCACAAAGATCTCCTGTGAGGTTGGCACATGCCAGACACTTCTGGTGTTTCTCCGCCTCCTTTCTTAAGCCTGCAGCCACCGGCAGTATGGAATATTCCCTCAGAGTGCTCCGTGGTGTTGGAGCAGAGGGCATAAGCCTGGGGTCTGTAGAGGAGAGCGGCTCCACCGTCATTTCACATGCACGTGTGTGTGGGGGGAGCAGATACAGGTTTTCTAGTGTGGCCTTCCATGGCAGCTCTCAATTGAAGAAAGGGTACTAGGAACTGAAACCTACTTATGTAGGAAAGGGTGAATGAACCCCATCTGCCTTTAGGACCTAGATTGCCCAATTCGGCCTGTTAATGATGGGGAAGGAACCACAGTAACTTCCCCTTCCAAGGACGACCAGGGTGCTGAGTGAAAGTGACCAGGCTTCCTGTTTCCTTAAAAAAATGCATCTGAAGAGCTCTCTTGAGGTAACTGAGAGGAATTGCGGACCTGGAAAGGGACCCCCTGTGACCCTCCTAAGATCCAGGCGAACCCCGGCCTTAAACATGTGGGTGCAGAGAGGGCAGCCATGGCTCTGCAAGTCAGAGGGGACATGCAGCTGGGGAACAAAGTGAGAGGGAGCCCTCAGAGACTCACCTGGAATGGGGGCTGAGACTGCTGGCTGGATGGGGTAGGCCTGCTGCACGAAGGGCTTGACACTGGGGACAGAAGGATGGAGTTAGAAATGGTGCCTGTCGCAGTGGCTACACCTCAGTCCTGGCCTCGGCCTCCCAGGGCTAGGGACCCGGCCTGGGCTTCTCCCCAGTGTTAGGTTCCCTGCCTGCAAGTGGGGCACAGCCAGGCAGAGCTCCACCAAGACTGAGAGGGTTACTCCCGACAATTGAGGGGCCAGCAGGCTGCTGGGGACCCACCACCAGCTTCACACCAGGTCAGTGGGAGGAGCTGGACATCTGCCTCTGAACATCTCATCCCTCCAGAGACTGAGGTTCGTGGTCACCAATCCCAGGCATGGCTTGGGAATGCTCGCCTTCTCTAGGCCAAATAGCTCGAGTCCTTTCGAGAATATACGAGCTGGTTTACCGAGCCTGCTACCCTGGCCCTCAAAGCATCATTGGGATTTTCTATTAGCCGCCATACCACAGGGAAAGCCAGGGCAGAATGGGCTATGGAATCACCCCACTGCCCTCCCTCGGGCAGGCACTTTCTCAGGATGACCCTAGGCTTTTCCCTTCAGAGCCAGGAAGGGATTGGAATCCTCTTCCTGTTTTGAGCTACATGACCACTAAACTTAAGGCGGAAGTAAGGTATTTACATGTCTCCAGGACCTGAGCAGTCTCTTTCCTATTGGCTTCAGCAGGTAACAATGAGGGATGATGTCAGTGATCTCAGGTTAAATCTCCTTTCCCCGCCCCTCCAAGCTCCAAGGCAGTTTGGCCCCAGGAAAACACTATCCAGGGTGGGCAGTGCCTAGGCCCTTGTAGTCAATATTGGCCCCTCCTCAGACTTACTCTTGCGAGGATCCTGGCTGCCCTGTTTGTATCATTCCCGGCCAGAACTGGAAGGCAAAATGCAAGAGGCTTCAGGATTATGAGTTCACTTCAAAGCACAGTTCAGGATGCATGTGCATTGCAACCCCTGCTAAAGACGGTGGGTTCAGATCATCCGCCAGGTGCAATGACCCTCTCTAAATGCAGGTGTGGTCACTGCTGGGCAGAAAACTGCCATCTATGTCCTCAGCCTAGCAACCCAAGGCTCCTTTAGCTCCTCTTCCAGATAATCCCCACTGGCAGGGACAGGCAGCGACACCTGGCAGCGATCTGGGTCTATTGCAGGGCCTTCGCAAATATTTTCATCTGACTGCTCTACCCCTGCCCTTCTCTTCCCTCTCCATTCTGAATGCTCCCTGTGTAACATGCTGCTGCCTCAGCTCACAGCACCGAAGGCCCAGCCAGGAAGAGGACAAAGCTCAAAACAAGAGGCCAGCCAGGAGCTCCAAACAGCAGTGCAGACACCTCCTTTGCTGTGAGTTTTCCTGGGGCTTTTGGTACCTGCCTCCAGCAGGAAGTCAGCACTATGTAAAAGAAGTCAGAGAGCCCTGGGTTTGAGTCCTGACACCATTATCCATGTGATTATGATCATGTTCCCAAACTCTTGTTTTGTTTCTAAGTAACCTCAGTTTTCCCATCTGTAAAATGGCAATAACAATAAGAGGCATTAAGGATTATAATGAAGATTAAATGGGACCATAACATTTAGTGTCTCAGTCCTTGGTAGGTACAAAATGAAAATGTTAACAGAATTCTTTGTTCCTTTAGGGCAGTGGTTCTCAACCTTCTGGCCCTTTAAATAGAGTTCCTCATGTTGTGACCCAACCACAAAATTATTTTCGTTGCTACTTCATAACTGTAATGTTGCTACTGTTATGAATCATAATGTAAATATCTGATATGCAGGATGGTCTTAGGTGACCCCTGTGAAAGGGTCGTTCGACCCCCAAAGGGATCGCGACCCACAGGTTGAGAACCGCTGCTTTAGGGGCTAGCTGCCATAAAGTGACCCTGAGGACACAGGAACAGAGACCAGGGACTAGGAAAAAGAGCAAAAGAGGCAGATCACAGCCCAGGAGGGCACGGGAAAAGTGATACTTGATTCTATGTCTTCAGGGACGAAGGCTCCCTCCATTCCCCCATCTCTCTCTCACTCCCTGGCTCCCTCCCTTTCTTTCTTTCGCCTTTTTGCACCCATCATCAGTTCCCCACAAGGTGGTTCTCTCACACCTGACCAAATCATAACAAGTGCCAGGTGGTCAGTTTCATGTTGGCCCATGGTGACCCCATGCCTCCAGGGCCATCGTTTCTGGATGCAGCCGTGACTCACCCCCGGTGCCCCTGGGAAGGTGGGGCGTGGAATCCCAGGCAGCCCCAGCTTGTTGTGAATGGCAGTGGCCGAGACGATCTGGGCTGAGGACATGGCGGCCATGTGCTGAAGGGCCTTATCCTTGGCAGTCTGATCCTTGAAGGTGACAGTGATACACAGACTTAATACGTAACGCATGGCTACCAGGCAGCTCACACAGGCACAGCCACGAGCACATGGACTAAAATACAGAGCCACAAAAGAGGCCGGGAAAGCAAACATGCACGGATAAATAAACACAGCCAGAAGGCCAAAACACACGGAGCCTACTGCTACTCAGAGCATTTACTGAGAACACCCAGTGGCAAGGTTTAAAAAATAAATTTTTTTGTTAATCTGTTTTCCAACAGAATGGGAAGCCTCTGAGAAGAGTGAACACTGTATTTATTTTTCCAGCTTCCAAAGGGAGACTTCTCCAATTACTTAACACACTCAAGGAAAAAAGGGCCCTGCTCTCAAGCATATAGATAGGGGAGGAGGGTGGATCTGGGATAGGGCCATCCAGAGCGCCAGGAGGCCCTGACTGTGTGTGCTATCAAAGGGCCACAGTGCCAGGAGCTGCTGGAGTCATGCGAGGCCTGGAAGCCCTGGCAGACGCCTGGTCGGGAAGGCTCAGAAGCAGTGGGGCGGGGTGTGGGGGGGGGGAGGGAGGATGGGCAGGGTGGTGACTGATGGGCCAAGCAGCATGCTGGCGGGGCGCATGCTCTCTCAGGTATCCCACCGCGAGAAGGCTACATGGGTTCCATCTGTAGCCAAGGACACAGGGGATGCTATCAGGTAAGTACTTTCTCCTTTTCCTAAGTGGGTCTTCTCTAGGAAAGCCAAGGCTGATAACACAAAGCTAGCCAAAAAGTCTGCCAAGCACAGCTAAAATACAGAATACTCAACTGGTGAAAATACTTACCATGCTTGTCACCTGGATACAACAATAAACAATTTGTTAAAAAGAATGCGTACAAAGGCAGGGTTATTTTTCTTCTTCAGTTAAAAAATATAAATGTATATAAACACACAAACCTGGGTTATAATAAAATGGGTAGGAATGTGGGTTGTTTTTTTCTTCACATTTTTGGAGGAATGTATGACCCACATAACTATCTAGAAGGTCAACTACCAACAACTACAACAATGAAAAAGTACCCCCCATTCCTCCCAGCTGGTTCTGTGGCTCCCCCAGCACAGATGGGAGAAATGGCCACAGCCCTGGTGGGGGACAGGCCCTAGGGATGCAGGCAGGGCTTCATGCTGGGTACCATGTCAAGGTCCCTGGCTGCTAGCAGGAAGTCTATAAAACTACCTGGCCCCAGAATCCATGAAAGTGGGAACAAAATGGTGACATCAAAATAAAAAGATCGCCCTCCGCAGCTGCCATTCAGAGTTCAGACAGTGAATGAAGGCCAAGGCAAGCTTCGGGTAAGACAGAGTACCAGCAGAGAGGTGGCTGCACTGTTCACAGATTCACCCAAAGGTGGTGAATAAACATGCTGAGGTGCCAAAGGCAAGGCCAAAAGAAGTTAAAAAAAATAAAAATAAAAGCCTATAAGATAATTTCTAGGGGCTTCTAAGAAAGACCAATTAGGTGTCCCCCAAGTCGGATAGACACAACTTTGCCCCATAACTGCCAGGAATATGAGTTTTCAAAGTTTATATTAACCCTTGAAAAAGAGCCTAACACTTGCATAAATTTTTATAATATTTTATCTGTGTGTTTTTTTGGCTTTTAACTGAAAAAATAATGAGGCTCATGGGACGGCTCTTGGGGGATGCACTCAGTCATTATAAGCATCTGTATGGTCGTGTGCTGCAGCTGAATAACACACGAGGACCCTGCAAGCTTGCAGGGCTACTGGTCCCCAGTGGAAGGACCATGGTGACTAGAGTGAGGCTTTTGCCACTCTGGTCAGGTGTCATTCTTCTTCAGATTGTAGCTACATTTATTTATCTGCTGAGTGCCCTAACCTAAAGCTATTCCTCTGGTAACTTTTTAAAATCTGAAACGTTTCAGATTCTAAGATGTCTGAAAAAAGACAAATCTTGAAGTCTGTGGAATTTTATGATAAACTGACTGGCTGTGTACAAATGCCCCAAAGCCAAACTGAGCCTCACACACACACTGATCTCAGCCCCGGGTGGCTCACCTGCTACCTGCCCCATCACCCTCTCAGAGGGTGATCCGTGGGTAACAAACAGAAAACATGGCTTTAGTCATGCTTCCTCTCTTCTCTGTCAAGAATACAAACGCACTGGTTTCTCTTTGGGACAGTCAATTTGGACTCCAGTCCCCATGCCACTTATCCCTAATGAGAGGTTATAAACGCCCTCAAGGTGATTTCTGAAACTGAAGTAATGGCATAGGTATGGCCACAGGTGCCTTCCCCAACAGGGAACAAGCCTTAGCTTCCCCAGGGCTCAGGCTAGGGTTTCTGGGAAAATGGCAGCCCAGACTTCCTGCTTGTCTAGCTGACGCAAATTCAGGAAAAACTACAAAAGAGCCGTAGGCTTGGGTCTATTCCAAAAGTACATCACAGGGCTCTCTCCGACCTGAGCGTTCTGTTTATGGAATGCTGATGACAGGAGCTATTCTGCTCGCCCCAACACAGAGCGGGTTTGTGCACAGTTGGGTGGAGTGACTCACCCATTGAAAGCCCAGGTCCAAGTGGAAGTGAGCTCCCTACATCTCCATAGCCCACTCTTAATTCTAGTCGAGTTTGCTAGGCTGATTAAAAAGTTCCTCAAAATGTTCATGAGGAAAGTTTGATACTTCTTATTTAACAGGGAAATCGGGAAAGGAGAAATGTCACCAGCTTTGCTGTTTATGTCACAGCTTCAGAACATGGTCTTTTTCTTTAGGTAAATAAAGTGGGACTGTCTTATTACCCAGCATGCCATGAGGTACCTGAATGAAACAAAAGTTCCAAAGCAGGAGAGCGAATTCAAATGCTTCCATCACACCAAGTTGATCTGTGCCAGGAAAAGGCATCCTGGCCGAGGAGTCGGGGACCCGGCTCTCTATCTGCCTCTGCCTCATGTTAATGGGGTGCATTACCTTGGGCAAGTCACTTAATACTCTCCCCTTGTCTACAAAATAAAGATTTAAACTTTATTCTCTCAAGTCCTTCTGGTTATAAAATTGAAGCTGTGAGTGTGAGTTCCATCATAAGCAAATACACTTTAATGCATATAACCAAAAAACTGCTAGTGAAAAGACAGCCGAATGTTAAAATTTGGGCAGGGCTTGGCCGCCTATCCTAATAGAGAGAAAGCCAAGTGTGGAGAGGAAATTGTATCTCAAGTAGAGGTTATTTCTGTACTTGACCTACCTACTTGAGAATAGGCAATTTTCTGCAAATGGACTACAATGTCTATACCAGTGATTTCCTACCTTTTGTAGTGGAAACGCTCTGATTACTCATTTAATTTCATAACATCTCTCCTTTATAGATGATATACATTTAAAAACTAAAAGAATGAAATTTTTGTTGTTGTTTAAAATCTAAAGTAACCCTGCAGATAATAAGCTCCACCAGGGAAAATCAGAACTGAGAGCCTGGCTGCAAAGCCACTTATCCTGAAATGGGAGGAAGGAAGGATGCCAAGCAAAGAGATTTCCATGGAGGGATCTGTAAATTGTCATTTTCGGCCGAGAGAAACAGGCCTGGCTTGAAGAAATGATAACTGTAAGTGTCAGGCCTGAGTAAATTGCTTCTCTGTGTCACTCTAGTCTAATATCCTGGACTTTTAAACATTCTACTCTATCCTTACTACTCATCTCCCTAGATTATAGGGGGGAGGGTATGTTGCTAATCTACTCAAATACTGGAGCTACAGTAAATTCAAAAATATATGCTACCTTTGTACACCATATTAATTTTATTCTAAAATGTTTTCACACCAACAGTTCTGGGACGTGAATGAGATTTACAACAGATGAGCACACTGCTGTATCTTGAAAAACTGATACAGTTTTAAGTCAATACTGAGTTATCATCTATGATGTCTGAGGTTACAGGAAACCCTCAGAGTGTGGATGTACATAGGAGCCTGCATGTACAAGACAAATGTGTCTGAGGAAAAAGCTTGGACAACTTCATACTGACACCTTATTGCTGATTTTAAGCCCATCTATCCCTAAGATGACAAAGAATGGGGCCACAGAAAGCTGAGTATTGGGGGAATAAGAAAAGGTAACTCTTCCTTTCCAACTGAACCCTAAGTCAAGCCTGTGACCTGGACTGTGGAAAATGTTTATGAAGCAGGCAACATGGGTCTAAGACTGCTGATGGGTTGCTAGGATCGAATGGCCCATCTGACCTGAGAATGAGGGCAGACAAAGCACTCTAACTTGGGGTGCATGTCTCAGGACCCACTCCTCTCCCCTCCCTGCCCAACTTCTGGCACCCCACGGTATCAATGGCCTCACTACCCCAGTCACATGGGGTCTGGCAGGATGTGCCACTCAGAAACGCCTCAGCCCAAGCTTTTCACATCGTTATTGTTACTAAGTAAACAGACTTTCATATTTCACGAAGCAGAGCAAGGCTGCTGCTACAATTCTGGGTTCGGCTGACTGCCTCCTTCTAATGGTTGAAAGTACGAAAATGTCTACATGTAATATACATGACGGGAAGGCAGCTGCATCACAGATGCACATATCGGAGTGGTGTGCTCCCAAAAATCAAGGACATTTTATGAACTGGTTTCTGGATAGTTTCTTTCTAGCGTTTTCCTTTTAATCAGTTCCTTTCTCCTTTGCTTCTCCGGCTTCTTATTTTTCTGGGGAATCAATTATCTCATAATTCATAGGCATTAACCATAAACAAACAAAGATAAAGTACAAAGGTCACAGGCTTGCATGTACAATTTTATAGCTGTCATATATGGAATTTTAATGAACAGCCTTCTAGGCCAATATATTCCAAACACTTTATCCAGGGCCCATCATTTCAGAATTTAAGGACTCCAATCTAATTTATTCACATGGAAGTCTACCATTTTAACAGGGAAAATGCATACAGTTAAAAAAAAGACCATGGATTCAAAAACTCTTGATAGCTATTAAATGTTTCCCTCCAAATATACTTTTTCCAGCAATATAAAAATATAGTGCAAGAGAGGAAAGACAGCAATTTGCTTGCAAAATCACTTTTGCAGAAAAAGATAAAACACAGAATACTTCCCTAAAAGTAATTTTGCAGATGCTGTTTCTAATCTTGCACTCTGTGAATTCGCATGACTTCTGCAATTATTAGCAGTAGCCCCTGAGCAGATAAACATCACAAAACTCTCTGAGAGTTCTGGAGAAAGGATGAAGGGCACTTGAATGCTCCCAGCCATGATCTCCAATTTGCTTATTATTAGAGGAAGCAGGAGTAAATACAAAAGGGGCTATTTCGGTCAGGCAACGGCCAATGGGGAGGAGAGAAGGCACATTCACACCCCTCCTGACTTCCCATGTAACGAGGAGCAATTAATTCATCTTATTGTGCTTCCAAATGCCAAAGACTCCATCCACATCAAAGAAAAATGTGTCAAGGCTTTGACTATTGTTCATTTTTAAATGCACTGAGCTATATTTAGTATTTTATAATTGTCAAGTGTTTCCTTTCATTCTGATATGGAGCTCAGCAGCATTATGGATTGTAGATGAGGATCCAGGTGATTTGTAGGTATGCCTGATGGTTCTCCCCCAGGAAGCCTGGGATTTAGATCAGCTAATGCCAGGTCTGGGTGTGGAGAGAAGGCACCCTTCTGACATTAGTCCCCTTTCCCTTCAGGGGTGACAGCAAGAGGCCAGGGGTAAATCTTCCCGGAAAAGCCAGAGGAACCTAAGCAGGCAGCTGGCTCAAGGTTAGCTCCAGACTGAGGACCAACTCCCAACACTCACCTTTTCTGTTTAATCCAAACATCCAGACACAATGAAAAAAGGGCTCAGTTGAGGGGAGACAGTGCAAAAGCACCTCAAGACAAGGGAAAGGACACTCACCCTTGACTAGCTCTCTCTGGGGAGGCACCGTGACATCAATCAAAGAGCTTGGTCTTTGGTGCCAGACAGACCCTGGGCAAGTCATTTAGGCATTCAGAGCCTCTGCTTCCCCCTTTCTAAGGCGAGAGTAACAACACCCATTGTCAGGACTGCTCTGAGAACTGCATCAAACACTCTGCAGTGCTAGCAGCCTTACCATTCAGTGAACTTGGAATCTATGGGGCCCACGTGATCAGCCATCCAGGCTTGATCCTGCTCCAGATCTGCAATGCTTAGGAGTCCTGGCCCTCATGACATAATCTTGGGGCCCACTGCTATTCTAGGGCATTGTCTACACTGGAGGCCAATTACCAATGGGATTTCTCTCGGAAGGGACAGGAATGTAGAATGAGGCTGTTCCTGTCACCCTTAAAAAGAAAATCCAGACCTGGCTCAGTTCACATGGAAAGATAAATGTGTTCAGTCCTCTTTTACGCTACGTTCTGCATCACCACATGGCTGACGGGAGGTTCTAATTCCATCGCTCCCAAGCATGAGAAATTAACTGTCTCCAATCTTTGTCTTAACTAGGTTAAGTTAAAAACAAGGTAATGAAAATATCGTTGAGGAGACAGGGGACATGTCATGAATGCAAAAGAACTCCCAGAAGATTGGGAGATGCCAGGAAAGGCAATGTATCATTTCCCAAATCCTGTGACAAGGCCAAGCATCTTGGTGCTGGCGCTGAGACAAAGAACGTGGCTGTTCCAGGCTTCCTTTGCCTTGTGCGCTGCTAACAGCCGCCTCCTGATGGAGCAGAGCGGCTCAGGGGGCTATGGGGCGCTCCAGCGGGTGAATGAGGTGTGTCTTCCCTGTGGACTGGATGGAATCAGTGGTGGTACAACCAGGATGCAGCAGTGTGGACTGCAGCAATGCGTCAGCGAAGTTCTTGAACTCCCCAAGAGAATTAAATCAACAATTTTGAACTTTAAGCTCTGTGCTTATTGGAAGGAATGGCAGATTGGGAAGAATGGCCTGTTCAGAAATCAAATCACAAAGGCCACCAGGGTGAGAATGAAGAAAATGGCCTCGGGGAGCACACGTAGCTCATAAATTAGTCACCAACGACTGGACACAATCACAGAAACTTGGCTCTTTTTTTTACTGCACTGGGATGATGCAATGCCAGCCAGGACAGGCTTTTCTTTAATACACATCCGGAGCTTGACACGAATACATCAACTGCCTAAGATGTATTCCTGCTAAGGTTAGGGCAGAGTGAAGACTTCTCATCATCTTACTACTCATCAAAACACACTCCAGAACAGAAATGGCCTGGTCCAGCTTTACAGGAAGGTGACAATGGTCCACAATGTGGTGGTCTGCAGAGCTTGGCAGTGGCTCCCACAAGCCTCTGAAGCCAGCAAACAAAGGACTGCCTTTCTGCGGCTGTTGGGGAAAGGTCTCTGGGCAGGGCCTGGACAATCTCAGGAAAATCAAACTCTCCGTATATAGAGACTCAGAGCAGGAAACTCTTAAGTAGGAACTCTGAGTAGGAAAGAAAAGACTGCTTAATGCATGGAGAATATTTTCATGTTCTTTCTACATGCTGGGATAATAAATCCCTGGAGCTTAAAAACATAGGTAATGATCTTTTGATACATTAATGGTGAGTGGAATAATTCAAGGTAGAGAATAATTTCTAAGCTTCAGGCCTGTCCTCCAACCATGTAAGTCTCCCAGACAGGCTGCTGCCAATCACTGCTCAACTGAAGTAGGGGCTAAACTAGGGGAGAGGCGGATATGCTGGCAATAAATGAAACTGGTGTGGGTGACACTGCTGTGGATACAGCTGGTGACAGAAGGTCCAAGAGTGAGCTCTCAGTCATCATCCTTGGAGCTCCTACATGCATGCTCCACAGACCGATAAGCCACCTGCACAGTGTGACTGCATGGGTCCATCTTCTCCTTTATAACTAGAACCAGGCCCAGCTACAAAGCTGTTGGTCACCTAGAACCCACCGAATACCAGAAGAGTGGTGGGTCAAAAGGTTTTTGTCTGGGCAGGGGCCAAACATATGCTACTCCCATCCCTGAGAAATGGCCCCCTTTATGATAAGCTCTCTTTGTGAGCAGCAGTTAGCACTCTGACTTGTTTTTTAAAAAAATTAAAAATTAAAATGAATCTGAAAGTATATGTTTAATGTCCAAAATTCTGGCACTCTGGTCATAAACGCCTTCCATTTCTTTATCCATGTTAGCTGGCTTGAGTCTCAGTGGCACTCTGCTGACCCCTTCGCCCCTTTTCCCTACTGCCCAGTCCCTCTGCTCCTAGCTCTTCGTCTCCTCACATCACTCCCTGACCACTTCACTATTCCCTGGACTGTCTTGCCCTTGCTTCTCTCCCTTATGGTTGTGTCTGTGTCTAAGGCGATGCCAAATTGTCAGCCAAGTCTATCTTGGTTTAGGGTGCTATAAATTGTAGAGAAAAAATCTCATGTTGGTGCCAATGGCTTCAGCACAAATTCATAGTAGATAGTGGGTAACAATCTAGATTAGTTTTAGGACAGGGGCAAAGAAGAAGAGACCGTTTTCATTAGATTTGATTTTTCTCAGGAAAATAAATGGCAAGGAAAAGACAAGACTGGTGGAGGAATGGGGGTGGAGGGAGATTGAGATCTGTTGGGAAATCAGGGCGGGGTAAAGGGAATTAGAAAACATAAGAACAATTTTTTGCCGTTTGATTTCACTTAAAAAGAACTTTTGAAAATATGTCAAAATGAAAATGATCATTTCCAATGGTATAAGCATGAATGTTTAATATGGCCTTCTCTGCATTTTTTAACTTTTTGTTACATTTTAAATTTAGCAGTAACAAAAACTTCATGGTTCATTTTGATGCACACCTTCAGTATCTTGCCATGATTTTAAGAGAACCCAATCTTTAATAACCTAAGTTTCAAATGCTGCTATTGAACAGGTGCAGTGTACCCTTTCCAACTTAATAAGGATAGAACTCTTAAACAGAATTTATTCTACAGTGAGGAAAAAAGTGTACACAGCAGTCTGAGTGGACTGGAATGGGGAGCCAGCCAAGGGGGATGATAAGGACCGATGAGTGCCCTTAGGCCCCAGGGGTGTGTGTGTGGTGGGCCCTGGTCCATGCATCTCTCTCACTCAGTCTTTACAGCAACCCCTAAATTAGTAAATATCACCCCCCCCTGCTCCCCATGGCCCACAGATGAACCTCACTTTCCATGGGGTGATTCCAGGAATGTTAGGCTCCTCGGGTGGCATTTCCCATCCATTGCCTCCAACCAGATGGTGTTCCTCATGGTTCCCCAAACACCCCCATATCTCAGTAGAAGTTCTGCCCTCCTCTTTGCTAAGTTCTAAGGGTATCTCTTCCACGAGGCTTTCTTTAGTCTCCCACACCCTCAGGATTAACCACCTGCTCACTATGCAGTCTTTGCACAACTCTTAAATTTCTCCCGCAGAGCCCACCTATCCACAGCTGAGGATAATCTATTGGGAATCTTGTCTTCTCCCCAAAAATAACAGAAAAGTTTAGTGTTCCTCAAGAACAGAGACTTCGCTTGTAATTTTCTGTGCCCAACTTCTATTAAGGCAGTGGTTCTCAACCTTCTGGCCCTTGAAATACAGTTCCTCATGTTGTGACCCAACCATAAAATTATTTTCGTTGCTACTCCATAACTGTAATGTTGCTACTGTTATGAATCATAATGTAAATATCTGATATGCAGGATGGTCTTAGGCGACCCCTGTGAAAGGGTCGTTCGACTGCCAAAGGGGTCGCGACCCACAGGTTGAGAACCGCTGTTAAGGAGTCTAGAGCACACTGGGTGCTCAATGAGAAGTTGACTGGACTGAATTTAGTCATCACTTCTGTGCTTTTAGAGGTGGACTCGACACAGAATCTGAAACTTTTACTGTAACACATTTTGTTATAAAAATTGGAATTAAAGTCCACACACAAAAAGAGGGATGTGGCTCACAAACGAGCACTGTGGGAAGCAGTGCTGTTAGCTACTGCTACGCTGACCTTTGGAACTCACTCAACAGACCTGCGTCGCGAGCATGACTCATCCATAACTGACATGAGAACGACCACTCTCTTCTTGAGTGTTTTCTTTGGAGGAATATGGCAGAACAGACTATAGAACTAAAAACTTAAATGGGACATGTGAGCTTCTGTAAGGTTAGGAGGGAAAGCTGAGAGGCAGACACCTCTTCTTCCTTCTGCCTAAAGCACTGTGGTTTTTCGAACCTTATTCAATGGAACAGCCAAAGAAGCCATGGCTGAGAATGAGAGAGTCTGAGCTTCAATTAAAACAGCCTTTATTCTTTTATATGTTGAAGGTTTCAAGTAAGATTTCAATCTGAAACATGAGTTTTGCTGCTTAAAAATGTCTGCAAAACCACTAGACTAAAAAAAAAAAAAAATCTACTACACCCTTCCCCGGGAAGTGAAGAGAGCCTATAAGGTTAAGCGGCTCATGGGGAAGCCATAGCTGGCAGTGGCCCCAGGTGAGAGCCAACCACTTATTCAAACTCCAAAGGAGGGCAGGGAAATGGAGTTTGGCTTCAGTCTCCACAAGAGGGCCACACGCCGTGGTCCACCCCAGAGAACAGAGATCCTTAGACTTCTGAGCACGTGGAGAATAGTGAGCAGCCTGGCTGAGGCAGGAACTGCAAGGATAGGTCCTGAGATGGTCCGTCACCAGCCACCGTCTCCAGGAAGCCTTGCTACATCTTCTCAGGCAAAGCACAGCGTCTCTTCTAAGTCTGGATACTTTCTGCTACCCCAGCGCCTGCCCAGAAGCTATCTTTGTTGTTGGTGGGGATGACTTCAACTTTCAGTAGAGACTTTATCTCATTAGTTAGTGTGGGAGGCCAAGTAGATGTGGCTATAAGCCTGACCCCACAATGATCTCAGCAAGGATGCTCATCCCTGCCTCCCACAAATGTGTGTGACTCCCAAGCTGAACAAGCAAGTACAGATGGAGCGGTGAGATCTACTCCTCCTACAAGGTCATAAGACCTGAGCCCATGTCCTGGGGATGACCGCTAGGGAGGCTAAGGAGGGCATCTTTCATATATAATGCCCCTGGGAGGTCAAAGCAGCCACATCTCTGCAGGCAGGTGACAACCTTATTCTCTTCAACTGTCCCAATGCCCTCAGAGTGGTGACACAGCAGTACCGCAGCTACGATCACATCACCCTGGGTTACTGACGATCACCACAGTGTCAATCACAAATTAAGTCCACATTTTGAGCAAGCGCTCAAAAAGTCGTCTTCTAAAATGCTGATTTGGCTCACTGGATAGAGCGTTGGCCTGGGGACTGAAGGGTCCCAGGTTCGATTCCAGTCAAGGGCAAGGGCATGTACCTTGGTTGCAGGCAGGAGGCAGCTGATCAATGCTTCTCTCTCATCAATGTTTCTAACTCTCTATCCCTCTCCCTTCCTCTCTGTAAAAAAATCAATAAAATATATTTTTAAAAAATAAAATATGGGTGCTGAGGAAAGGCTGGTAGCAAGGGCTGCCTGCCTAGCTCCAAGGGATGGGAGGGGTGACAGGTTATCTACAGTGTGTGCTGATGTGAAGCCTTCGATTTGAAAACATTCTCCCATCTCCAGGAGTAACAGCCTATCTGAAAGAGCAGTGGTGTAGGATTCAGAAAGATCTGAGTTCAAATCCTAACTCTGACATTTATTAGGCTTGGCTTTTGGCAAGTCAATTAAACTCCTGGATCCCTGGTCTCCTAAATACTCCTCAATCCGCATAATGGCTGGAACTTTCTGTGTAGTGCGGGTAAATGGGAGAACATGCGGGAGAGGCTCTGTGCCACACCGCCTCCTGCCTTTCAGCTCCCAAAGAGCAGCACGTCCTCCAGGCTGCTCGTCCCTGGGATTCCCTCCACATTTTATTTTGGCTCTTCCTGCTAACACTTATCCAGCAGTGCCCTAATTTCACATTCCCCTTTGCATGGCCCGCTCTGTGAATAAGGGGTTGGCTGTTAGCTGCCCACCGTGATGAGCGCCATGCCTGGAACACACAATTGGTATTAGCTGATGGGAAGAACAAAGGCCTCCATTTTTCTGAGAATAATGTGGTAGCGAGGAAGGAAAGAAACTACAGGAAGATGGAAGTGGTTCTTGGAGCTGAAATTTGGAGCCAGTTGCTACCCGACTGCCTCTGTCTCTGCCTCCTTGTGTCTGCCCCACAGGAGTGGGCCAGGGTTGTAAGTGGGGGAAGTCTTTTTATTTTTTAAGAACAAACACAAATACAACTGTATGTTTGTGTGTATGATATGTATAAGGCAAGGGCAAAACTGTTTCCATTGAGGAAGATTCTTAAATCATCAAGTGAGAAAAGGAGTGCTTCCAGCACCCACGGGACCCCTTCTGAACAGCAGTGCGTCCTGCGTCACTTACAGGGTTTTCAGTTTAGGGCTGTGTGCTCGGAGGGTCCATAGGAACCACACAGATAGCGCAGAAATAGAGCAATTTATAACATCTCAGATGGAAACACAAAATTGGTGTCGGTACACCTCTTTGTACACCATTAATCTGTTAGCACAGAGAAACTAGAAACAGTCAGAACTTGAGCAAATACTGAGGTAGTTACATCCACATAGAGAGGAATGCACCTTTGGTTAAAAAGCAGGATCTAAGAAGTTATCTTAGTCTTCCAACTGCTCAGCCAGTGCAGCTAAAAGCCAGCCACCGTCAGCCACACGTGCGAGCGAGCCAGCATGCTGCCCACTGCAGAGGGCACACCAAACGCTCCTTCCTGGTAACTAGCGCTATTCCACAGCCAGACTTGTTTGCATAAAAAAAGTTGGAGGACTCTGGGAAGGGTCCCAGCGTTCACCACTCAGTGCTGTGAAATTACACGCTATTCTTTAGGTTTACAATGAAAACATGAATTTACTTAATGTGTGGAAAAAACAGGACAGAACCAAAAATGGCATGTGGGAAAGGCAACAATATGAGCTACAAATTCATTTTTATTATAAAAATTCCTCCATATAAACTATAATCTCTGCATTTCTAAAATGGGATTGTGGGAGGTGGTGAACGTCACACATGCTTTACTGCAAATTTTGGAAGGGAGAACTTGTATTTAAAATATTGTCCACGACACCATTTTTGCTATGAAATATATTTTTAAGGGACGGAAACTGAGGCACATGTAAAAACATTTTACAGTAAACTCAATTATAAATGGAATTGCAAATATGGATTTGACATTCCTATCTTTAAGATGTTTTTTGTAAGGTCTCACCTTAAATTTCTTTTTTAACTTAGAAAACAATATTAAGCATTATGGAAGAAATCTGGCAGAAAATACTCTGTGTTGGAAGAACACATGAAAAAGTTATATGAAAAGGTTATATTTTTTTCTGAGTATTTTCGAAAATACATCAAAAGCACAAATTAATTTCTAAATATTTTATTAAAAGTGATTTCATGATGACCACTGTGGAAATGATTCTTGTTTATAATTTCCACACCAACTTTGTGTCCCTGGATTTTTTTCCCTTCTCCTAGCACAGGGCTGCTTGGTGGATATTTGAAGGTTAAAAAAAAAAAAAATCAGGTTTTTGTGCTGAAAAGTTATCAAGACCAGCTCTCTGCTGCATTTGCATTGTTATTAGGGACACACACGCGCACACACACTGGGCTTCATGTGAGGCTAGTTCAGAAACAGAGAGATTAGACACAAAGAAATGTAAACAGCTCTCACATGCGAGGAAACTAGGTTACGAGAATCCCAGCACCAGGCATTCACCAGTCACCATGGAAAACAGGAAGTGAGATGCATAGCAACCACAAGCCAAAAAGCAGGAAAGCGCATACCTTTAGCTTGGAATGAAAATCACGAGATTTCCTTCTGGCAAGAACCTGAATGTGACTAGACACCTGCAGGGTAGGGGAAGGGAGGAAAACAAAGGAAAAGCCTGTAACCATGGAGATGAAAAGCCCCCTACAACTGGGCAAGCCAGACGTACCTTAATGGCGGCTTGAATTTCTCGAACTTTCTTTCTTGCTAAGACCTGTATATGACTAGACACCTACATTGTTCGGGTTTATGAGGGGAAACAAAACAAAAAAAAACAAAAAAACAAACAAAAAACAAAAAAGGAAATCAAATATAAAATTGCTACTCCTTAGGAGGGTTTGGGGTGGGGTGGGGTGGGGGGGAGGTTATTTGCATCGCAACAAAGCTCTGCAGTTAGGAATACACAGTCCCAGCCAGACACCAAGCCCCCAGCGCTGCTCTCAGCTTTTCAGACTGGGTCATCACTGCAGTGACTTGATTCAGGAGGAAAGTTCAGGCTAATCTAGTGTTTTTCTCACCCGGGAGCAATCACGGACATGGGATGAGAGGGGGAGAGTGGGGTTGTTTTCGTTATAAAATTAAAAAGGTGGGGGTAGAGGTAAACGAAAATATTTATAGCTTCTCAGTATAGGGTGGGAAAATCCCTTTTTCTCAATTTAGAAGAGACGATCCATAAATTAGCACATTCTGCACAATCAAAAAGCTGAAGCTGTCGGTTGTATTCTGATCTCATTAAGAGCTCTGGATTCTGTAGCAAATGTTAAAATAATACTGACATGTAAATTAGATCTCAAAGTGAAATGGAAAGACCCAGTTAGCAGAGCATTTCCCCCCTTATAAATATCTTTAATCCTTCCACTCTTTTGGGTATTGACTGGGCGCCAAGTGGATTTGCATATTATTACAAAGCGCAAAGTGTGAATACAGCCAGCCAGCCACCCTGTTAAAAATCTGGGTTGAAAACCACACGGATTTGCTGAACAACAAATTCACATTGGAGAGGTATCACCAACTGCTGCCTCAAAACATCCCCAGGATGCCGGGGTGTGGAAACCAAGCCAAGCCTGGCTTCTGAGACACAATGATTCCACTGGGTAAACAAATTTGCATCTCTTTCCACGGGACTTGGTTAAATTTAGAAGAGTCCCTCAGTGAAGGGGTCGGGCACATGACCAGAGCCCATGGACCAGCAGACGGTCCAGGCACAGCACATTCCGCATGCTGGGAATTAAATCTTATCTGTTTTTGTCTGTTTCAAAAATTTAGAACCTCCAATGTAATAGTTCAGCGACTCAGACTATGAGACAATGACTTTATTTCAAACACTCTAGCAACTCTAAAAAAAAAACAACCCGAATTTATGATAATACAAGATCCTTTTATCTTTAACTTTGTCTTATTTTTTTTTTTCAATTTTTGCCTTTAAAAAAAAATTACGGAGAAGCAGGAACTCCCCCATCCTCCTCACACCTCCATCCGGCTCCTGCTTTTACTTGTTTCCAACCGAATTTTGGTCTGATGTGGTTCTCGGACTTGGACTTAATGAGGACCCCTGCACACTGTCAGGGGAACATCCACAGAACAGACAATGTTCTGGGCCTGAGCACTGGCAGGAGGCCACTTCCCTCTGTGCTGACTCAGCAGCCAGGCTCCGGCTGGGGCACATGTAGCATTCCTGGGGAAAGGCTCTCCCCCATCATCAACACTCATGAGAACAACTCCTCACTGAGCAGAGGACTGGAATCTGCTGCTCAGGCTTAATGAGACCACAGTTGAGCTTGCCTTCTGGTTTCATGGTAGTTTTTAAAATCTACAGATCCATCAGCATAAGTCAACATTAAAAAATAAAAATTTTTTCTGTTAACAACTCACCCATGAGATGTTTGATTTTTCCCGCCCCCTCCTTCCCCTTTCTTTCTTTTTGTTTTTGGTTAAACAGGAATTTCTCACCCATTCCAGTTTTGAACTGGGTCAGAGATTTGGGCTGCTTTACATCAGAAAAAAAGAGAGCCAGAGCCCTGACAAAGGGCAGAGGAAATGCCTGACACTGCTCTGCACAAATACATTTACGTTGTAACTTCATTTCAGTCACAGCAGCTACTAACACAAAGCCATAGCTTAAGGAGCAACGGTTCCCTGGACGCACATCATTCAGTATCATATTCAGGCCAATACTCATGGCTGCTAGTGTTACTTTTTCATTGAAATGATGACTAATATTGTAGTTGTTCCAGGATTTTACAATGCACAAAAATCTCAAAATTTCATGGCCTGCAAGTATATTTGCACCTGCAGCATTTGTAGTGTTTGCAGATGCACAGTTTGGGAAAGAAATAGAACTTTTAAAATACAGTGCAGGAGCAGTTTTATGTACTGTCCTTAGTAAAACTTTCCCATATGTATAAAAAGGGCTCTTAAGACCACATAGTCAAGGGTCACTGAAATGATGAACAGTGAAAACTGAGCCAATTTAAAACACCAATTTAAACATCACTGACGTCCTTACAGGGAACTCAAAATGGGGGCTCCTAGGAGCCGAAGCACAGACAGCCACTGCAGCCAAAATGCCTCCTTGGGCCATTCGCTGACATGCACAATTTCCAGGTAGGTTATTTTACCTGTTTTCTGGTCCTCGTCTTCCCTGTCCTGAGTTTGATGTATCTGGCTATCAATTCATTCCTACCTGCAAGAAAGAAGAATTTACAATAAGGTGGATCACAACAATTTTTAAAAAGCCTCTGAAAGCTAAGAGTATAATTCAGAATCTGTTGTAGCTGTAAGTTTATTAATGCTAGGAAAATAAAACAGTGCCATTATTGTTTGCAAAAATACTTACTAGGAGAAAATAAGATGAGGGACATTAATTCTGAATTACAATCGGCAATTGAGGATAGAAATTTGCTTTTTTAAAATGCACCTTTTTGTTTCTTGGCATGCTTGCATCTAAATGGGTGGTCACTTGTATAAGCAACAAATACAAGCATTAGTGTGGGAATCCGCAAACCCCGTCTGTTCTAGTCTTATTTTTCATATCCATTCCTCCTCACCCAGGTTTCTACTTGTAGTTACCTCTAGTTAAATTATAGCCACAAGAGAATGAGCTGCTGTGGCCACAGAAACCCTACAACGATAAGTTAGTAGTATGAAAACAGACACCCCTTAAAAGTAGTCACTGTACTAGTAACTACACACAAGACTGTGTCTATGAAAAAGAATGACTCAACCTCCTCAAGGCTTTATAATCTCTTTTTTGGGGGGGAGTGGGGGGAGGAAGAAAATGTCTAAAAGTATACCCAAAGACTTTCCATCAGTACCCCGCCAGGAGAGAGAAGTTTCAAACAGATTACCTGACTTCAAAGAACTATGATATAACAGGAAAGTATAACCCCAAAGCTGAGTGGGGAAATGTAATACTACATGACATAAAAACCCACTCTTATAAGACATGAGTTCAAACTGTAACTATAATCATGACTATATAGTTGGTTGTATAATTTGTGCTTGCTGTCTTACTTCCCAGACATACTCCCTGAAGAGAGCAAGAACTTGGTCTTACTCCCCAAGCTCCGTTCCCACTGAGAAAGAACAAACAAGGAAATAACACAGCCTCTGCTGAAAGGCAGTGACCACGTCCACCAGACCTCCCCTGGCAGAGTAAAAAATTGGCAGCGCTAATGAAGACCAATGCGAGAGTGTCCTTGTGGAAATCTTGTCTGAGAATTCTAAATACTGTCCCCCATCATTGTCTAGAACAGTGGTTCTCAACCTTCCTAATGCCGCGAGCCTTTAATATAGTTCCTCATGTTGTGGTGACCTCCAACCATTAAATTATTTTCGTTGCTACTTCATAACTGTAATTTTGCTACTGTTATGAATCATAATATAAATATCTGATGTGCAGGATGTATTTTCATTGTTACAAATTGAACATAATTAAAGCATAGTGATTAATCACAAAAACAATATGTAATTATATATGTGTTTTCCAATGGTCTTAGGCGACCCCTGTGAAAGGGTCGTTCGACCCCCAAAGGGGTCGCGACCCACAGGTTGGCGACCCACAGATTGAGAACCACTGGTCTAGAACATTCCTGTAAGCGCGGCTCTGTCCACCACCTGCTTGTGCTAGGACCGTGCAATGTACCGTCAGCCCTAGAAGACAAAGGAATCGTGGAGGTTTGGGGCTGGAAAGTGTCTCTGGGTCATCCACTCTCACTCTTAAAAGTCGAAGTCCTTATTAGCCGAAGCCAGCACTTCTAGAATTCAGGAAGCAGTCCATTTCATCTTAAAACTTTTAAGATTAAAAGGACCCTCCTTATCTGTGGCTTCTTGTAACTTTCTTCCTCAGGTTCTTCTTGTTCCTCTTCACAAGAATCAAGGCTAGTCACTGATGCACATGACTAAGTTTCAGATATTAATGACGGCTTTCAGGTCTGCCTGGAGTTGTGTCCAGGCCAAGCCTCCCCTGTTCCTTTGTTATCTGTGACAAGCTTTGCAGCACTCCTCCCACACACATCCTGTGACCATCCTTTGTCTATTTTCCTTGCAAAGCCTAAAGCCCAGAACTGCAGGAATGCTTCTGCTGGGACAGCTCCACATCAGAGTGGGTGCATCACCTCACTCCTCCCAAATACTCTACCGGCTCATGCAGCACTGCCTCTGATTTGGGGGGACCACGATAAACTGCCAACTTGCATCAATTTGAACTCCTAGGTTCCTTTCATATGGGTTACCACCCTGTGTCCAGTCCTTTTAAGCATAGTTACAATTTTCAGATCCAAATACAGAACCTGAGGTTTGTTCCTATTGCATTTCATCCCATTAGATTAAGCCTGTCATTCCAGCCTGTCGGGATCTTCTCAGATCCTGATTCTATAACTGAACTCACCCTTCAACTGCGGAAAAAGAACTTGGAAATTCAGTTTTGAGGATTGCTTCTCTAAGGATTCCCTTTCAAACTTTTGAGAACTACCAATATCTCCTTGTAGTGTCGGGTCTACTTCTCCATCTCTCCGATGGTTGTACAGATTTTGCAATTTGTCTCAAAGGCTCGCGGACAGCAGAGCCCAGCTAGGAGTGCCTAATTACCAGAAGCCAGACCTAAATGACAATGTCTGCGGACGAGCCAAGCATGCTCCAGCTCAGGGCCTCACTGTGCACCCCGTTCAGGGACAGGGTGCACAGTGAGGCCAGGACGTCTGAGTGGCCAGGGTGAAATAAATCCAGGGCTCTGTTTTATATGTAATTTTATCTGAACCTTATCCAGATGGCAAAAATGTCTCCTGCCTCACACGAGCATATTCTCTGTGAAAGCAGACAGAATTACTTGTTACATGTGACACATCACCTATACAACTAACTTTTAATTTCTTATGGCACTTGGCTGAATGAATGAGGTCAATATCTAGGATGGCCACATTTGCATAGAATCTGGAGTCTACACAAATGGCATCCCTTGGAGTTAAACAATATCAACTCATATGTTGATTATAATATTTCTAAAAATTGGTACTTCTCCAATAGGCACTCCCTGGGTATCTACTGTGCAGAGCTCTATGCTACCGTCATCATTTCACTGAATGCTTGTTGTAACTCTCACATCCCTATGCTTTACAAAATGACCCTTCAAAACTATGTTTCTTTTAGACCATATTTCAAGTCATAAAGAGTAATTAACTTGAGGTTCTTATGTGTTTCTTCTTGCCTCCTTAAGGAATATCATTGATTCAAATTTTCTTTTTCCTAGAGACTTTTATTTTTATAATTTTTAAAAATATATTTTTATTGATTTCAGAGAGGAAGGGAGAGGAAGAGAGAGAAGCAACAATGATGAGAGAGAATCATTGATTAGCTGCCTCCTGCATGCTCCCTACTGGGGATCAAGCCCACAACCCAGGCATGTGCCCTGACCTGGAATCAAATAGTGACCTCCTGGTTCATAGGTCAATGCTCAACCACTGAGTAACTCCAACTGGACTATTTTTACAATTTTAAAAATTCAAATTCAACTAACATGAAGTATCTACTGTGATCGAAGCAGTGTTAATCACTTTATTTCATATGAATTTTTTAATGACCATCAGGGTGGCTTTGTGCACAGAAAAACACTATTTAGGTTTACCTGTTAATAAAAATATATATTTCATTTGCTTAGTTGTGTTTTTTTTTAAAAAGAAAAACCTTTAATACCTAGATCACTCTTAAATTTTAACTTCAACTCATACATTATAATTTTTATAGTCACTTTCAAAGGTCCATTCGAATAATGGTTGGCCCATTTTATAAACCTAAACTCCTTTAAACATTTAAAACTGTATTTAATTTATAATGTATTTAATTCTTTTCAACATTAGAACTATGTGATTCAACTTATAAAACCTTTTCTTAAACAACTCTTAAAAACTTAATAAATTATCTTAAATACTCCAATATTGCTTACAAATCTAGTAAGACCTCAACCCTACCCCAAATCAAGTCTACATTAATTACCCCTTGGCACATTTTAATTTAGAAATACAGGCTAACCTGTTAAATGGGCCAATTTATTTTATTTTATGGAGGGGCAATTTATTTTAAATAATTAACTTGAAATATCAAATATGCATATATTCTTTAAGTAAAACTATTAATACTATAGCTTTGATTCTATTAACATCTTTTACTTTTATTTCTAAATCTTCCCAGAATTAAAATATGCTCACCTGTTAGGAAACAAGTATGCCATTCCAAATGATTGTGGAATATTTTTTGGCTGCTTGGGGTTATACATATTTTGGGAAAATCAATTAGGTTCTGAATGGATTCTTGTCAGTGATCCTAATAAGACATCCTGAGACCTATTTTTCTTTCTATAGAATGGCCCTCTAAAGGGAGTGGATCCACACAGTCCAGAGCTCTGGATTTGAGTCATGGTATTAAGTTACAGAATTCCCTTGCCAAGGATAGGGAGCTCAGCGGCACCAGCCACCACAGGTGTAACTGGCAATGGGTCTCTTGTCCACACAGCACCGTCTTATTTGCAGCCATGATCAGGATGTTGGACACTGGAAATGTGAACCCTCATTTCTCTCTCTCTCTCTTTCTTCCAAACACACACACACACACACACACACACACACACACACACACAGAAATGGTGGTGCTTCACCCAGTGAACGTTACATTACAAAAATGAATTTCAACAAAGTTAACTTTAAAGTTAATCATGATATTCCTAAACTAATCCTACAGTCATGTGAGGACCATCTACTTTGTGCCTATGATGCCTGTCTGATGCATCAGGGATATAAAGAGAGGACTGCCTGCCGGTCAACAAAGAGTTTACTGTCCCACACAAGGGCTAAGATACACGAGCAAATCAGCTCTACACGTCAGATGACAACTATTGCCATGAAAGAGGTTCTAGTAGGGTGCATGGGTACTTGGCCACAAATAACTCGGGGAATCTAGAAAGCCTTCCCCAAAGTGGTGGGCCATAAGCTAGGCCTTTAAGGATAGTTTATATTTTCTCCAACATTTTATTATGAAAAATTTCATACATACAGAAAAGTTTTTTACAGAATGAATTTTACAGTGATCACTATATAGCCACCACCTAGAATCTACCATTCACTTTTTCTATACCTGCTTTATCACATCTTTCCCATCTCTCGATTCCTCTATGTATTTTACCAAGCCATCTAATTTTATTGATGTTGCCACTGCATTTCAAAATAAATGGCAGGCATAACACTTCCCCCTAAATACTTAAGCATGCATATCACTAACCAGAGTGACAAGACTGATTTTGACAGGTGGAATGGAGGGGAACAGGTAAAGACCATTTCAGACAGAGGAAGCAGCATTTCTTTAAATACATAAGCTTGCCCTAACTGGTTTTGCTCAGTGGATAGAGCATTGGCCTGCGGACTCAAGGGTCCCAAGTTCGATTCCGGCCAAGGGCACAACCTTGGTTGCGGGCACATCCCCAGTGGGGGGTGTGCAGGAGGCAGCTGGTCGATGTTTCTCTTTCATCGATGTTTCTAACTCTCTTTCCCTCTCCCTTCCTCTCTGTAAAAAATCAATAAAATATATTAAAAATATATATATACATAAGCTGGAAACTGGGACATTAAAACACACACACACACACACACACACACACACACACACACACACACAAACACATGCCTGCTGCCCCTCAAGCTCCCCGACCACGGCATTTTCTTTCTGAGCTCAGGAGTCTCCCGGTTCTGCACTCATAGCACCCACAGCATTCAGGACTCATCTCCTATAATCCGTAATAGCTTATAGAGCTGAGTGGCAATGTCGCACTTCACCACTCAGTGTCATTATACTACTGGTTCTCTGAATCATAAAATTCCCTTCAGAAATGCACACCCTAACACTTCTTTAAGTCTGAGATTTGACAGCTGCAGCTGCCCTTGCTTTTCCCACAGGCAGCAGCAAAGATAAACAAGGCCTGACCTGCCATTTTCATACTATGATCTTCACCAGGCACCGCAATCCAGTTTTTATTTTATTTTTCCTTTCTCCTAAAGAACATAACACAGTTGAAATTGAGCCCATCATCGGCTTCTCCTGCAAACCGATTGCCGTGAAATTTCCTGCTTAAAGGGGCAACAGAGAGAGATTTCTGCAGAAAGACCTGGAGTTTGCACTGTGCTTGCCTTACTCAGACAGAAGACTGGTTAACGTTGTTGTGGGCTGTGTGCGTAATGGGATGTGGCCTCAAGGTCATGTTTGAGGCACAGCAAATGCAAGGTCTGTGGCTAGAAATTGTAGCCCAGAGACACTGGGCTTTAACAGCCTAAGAGCCACTTTGTAATTGAATAGAGTCAGGGAGCCACAAAGGAAGAAGTAACAAGTGGACCGCTCCCTTCCTTGGCTGCAGCCATGTCTTAGGCCAACTCACACCCGGAGAGGGCTGAACTGGCCTGGACCTGGGGAAGTCGGAGGAGCTCTCTGCTGGCCTTCCCTTCACTGGGAGGGATATGTGAGGATTCCCATGCTAAAAGATTCAGAATCAGAAAGAAAACTCAAGCTTCTCTTGGCTGCTAAACCAAAGCTGTATCAAAGGGGCACCAATGCTATGGTTGCCGCCATAGGGTCTTCACAAACCCTGAGTTTGCCTAATAGCACTGGTAGACTACTAGAATGTTCCTTGTTAACACCTTGAGCTTTCTGAGCTCTGTAACTGAGCACGCAATTGCTTTCACGGTCTGTACTGCCCTTGCCCATTTCTGCGTGTCTGGATTCTGTCCACCTTTCAAATGCCTCATCCTTCATGAACCTTCCCACTGAAGATGCCTGCCCCCTCCCTAAACATCCGCAGTCTTGGACCTTGGCCTCTTCGCTGCTGGCTTGTGTCCTTCCTGCCTTACGCCTATCATTTCAGTACGTGTCGAGGCTCCATCCACATCATCCAGTTACTGAGAACAAGAACTGATGGCACCCATCTTTTCTCTGCTCCCTCCAATGTTTGATCCTGAATCACCAACATAAAGTAAAAAAAGAAAAACAGATGATCCCGTGGAAAGAAGCAAAGAAAGATGCCTCCCATGAGGGACAGCACCGTGGAGCGTGGTTCCGTCCTCTGGAGGACAGAGCAGCAGCACCCACACAGACAGAGTAGTTTACAAAGGACTTGCTCATTTCTACAAGATGGTGTTAAAACTCCTTCTAGCCATGGACCCTTTTGTTTCAGCTGAGGCTCATCTAAAGGAAACATCTTAGGCCATCAAAGTCAACAACCAAAAAGCACAGATGGCCCTAGCCTATTTGGTTCAGTGGGTAGAGCCTCAGCCTACAGACTGAAGGGTCCTGGATTCCTTTCCAGTCAAGGGCACATGCCTGGGTTTCAGGCTCGATCCCCAGTAGGGGTCATGCAGGAGGCAGCCGATCAATGATGCTTTCTCATCATTGATGTTTCTATCTCTTTCCCTCTCCCTTACTCTCTGAAATCAATTAAAAAAAAAAAAAGCACAGATGCAGGAGACACTGTGAGAACCAAGTGTCACCAGTCAGGGAGAGGTCTACAGAGGGATGTTCAATGACCCGTCCTGAAGCTCTGGGGACTATCTATGGATATGGCCAAAGGAGACAGTACAGGGTCTGTATTAACTAACCAGTGAGGAATTAATAATTAACCTTTTCTTCCATGCTGCTGCCATTGCACTAGCGACACTGGGAAAGAAAGAAGGGCTACCAAAGCTGGCGAGTCACCCACTAGTCAGACACCACCTGCACCTACAAAAGCACGAACAATATGCTAGAATTATGGCGGGGGCGGGGGTGGGGGTGGGGGGGCCATCTCTGCCTTCAAAGAGCTTATACCTGTGAAGGACTCTCACCCATGAGAATGGTGTCGAGTCACCCTATCCTCCCCAAAACTCTCATTCACAGCCTGCATCACAGCTACCTCGTTCCATGTATTTGAGGGGCTACATGATGAATACCTGGCTCCCCACGACGTGGTAGGACACTTCACAGGGACACGGACCATAGATTGGGCTTTGCTCATCATCATTGTACCCCTGGTGCCAGAATACAGCAGGTCCTCAGTAAAGAAACCCTGATGGAATGAATGAGTGAATGAGAGGGATGGAGAACCACGGTGGGAGAGGGGTATACAACTAAGATTGGGGATAAAGGAAGGTTCAGGAAAAAGGGCACTGGAACCAGTCCTAGCATGTTGCCAATGAGGAAGTTTAGACACCAATGCCTCTGTTAATCTCCAATATAAATCATTGACCAAAAATCAGCACCAAAGTGGAAAATCACCAGAATGGGCCAGGCAGCCTGTTCTGGGTTGTCAGGGTTGGCACTGCATGTTCCTGATCTAAAGGTTTACAAAAGGGACTGATGGCCTTCAGGAGGTAAACAGTAGCAGGTCCCTGAAATATCCTGTGTCTGCATTCACCCAGGGGCTTATAAGGAACAGCTTTAGAAGCAAGAATACACAGAGGATGGCTGTGTTAACCCCTGGTTATTCAGAACTCACTCCTCTCAACCCTTCAAAATCCTTGGCAATAACCCAAGTCCCACCTTCTTGGAGTTCCTATCACTCAGTGGTAGCTGATAACATTATCAAGTGATGGCCCCATAAAACACTGTGTTCCCCTTCATCTTACTGAGACAGCTTACCAACTACACATTTGCATTAGACTATAAGGGGTCAAGTAAAAATGTCCAATGCTATGTATTGAACATAATCCCTCTACATTGCATAGAAGTTTGTTTTTTTTATTGACATTATTACTAGAAGGAAAAGAGAGAGGAATAAAGTATATTTTTCTAATGGCTTATTCTCTATGAAACAACAGAGAGATGCTACACAATCACCTTTGAATCCTCTAACAAATAATTTTACTAGCCTTAATACTTAATTCTTCTTGTTATTCTTCTAATACCCCCTACAGGTTCTCAGGGGAGTTTTCACTCGTCTTGTGAGCATTCATCTTTTCTTTCATGCCCACACCTGATTAGGTTGCTTCCCTACATTAACAGTTCCTTGACCACTATAAGAAAAACATAAACACCTTAGCCTGAAGCCTAGGCCTAACAGCCCATTCCTGTAGAGAGCTCCACTGTTCTAGTACAAGGAGCTTCATAGAGTTCTCCAAGTTTTGTTATGCTTTTCCATACCTCTATGTCCTTAAATGTCCTTTCCTGCAAACTCCTATTCATCCCTGTAAGCCCCAACTGAAGTATTCCTCCCTAAAGTCTTCTGGGAGCCATCCAAACTAAGCAAGCCATTTCTTCCTTTATACCCTTATGTGCCAAGCATATGCACCTGCTGCGGCTGCACTGCTGTTACTTATCTATGGGACTATTCATTCCCTGTTTAGAATAGTGACTGCTCCATGGAAAGGATCTATCTAGTTCTCTGCAACCCCAGATCTAGCACCTAGGAAGTAGAGACTCAATAAGTGGATGAATAAATGAGCTCATCTTTTCTGCATGAAGAAAAATGAGGGGGAAAATGAGCTAGAAATAGAAATTGGACAACATTGGTAATACTACCTGAAATGTGTACTCCCTTATACTGTTATGACTATTTCAGTGACAGGCAGCACAATTTTCTAGACCTTCCTTCTGCTCTTTTAAGTTGGCCCAAGTGACACCAACACATGCTCTTTTCCTTCTCGCTCCTCTCTCCCCGCACTGACCTCCACATGCCATGGTAACATGGACCTGGTCCAGAAAAATGCTAATCTCAACATTAACCCAGGAGAGCCTTGTTAATGAAAAACTCTGTTAAGAACACTCTGTTTATTTATTAATTATTTGACGGTAGAGAAGTGTGAAATCCACACATTCCAAGGACTAAAAACTGCTGGTTTTTAATGGAGAATCTTTAACGGTGGCAATGTTGCAGACTTGGTTTTCAGTGTGTTTTGTTGTTTTGTTTTTTACTCAAATGTATGATTGCCTTAGCTCTTTCTAGGGAAGATGGACTTGTACTTATTAGCTATGTGAACAAAAGTCAACTTGCTTAATTTTTCTGGGCCTCTATTTTCTCACTTGTAAAATGGGGGTAAATCACCTACCCTACAGAGCTGTTGTTTGCATCAGCAACAACTGATGGAGGTTGTGGCCCCCCATGATGATTTAAAGTGGTCCTATAACGATTATGTAATGTCACTGCACTTGGTTCATGTTTTCATTGCTTGAACTGATATACAAGGTTTCTGTCCAGGACAACGTACCACGTTGTCCAGTATAAATCTCCAATGCTTCTACTTTCAATGTTATTGAAATTGAGCATCTTTTCCATGATATACTGAAAATATTCTCACAATCTTTGTATCATCCTAATTTTCAAAATGATACTGCCATAAGCACAATTTCCCAGTAAAAGGAGCCCTTCATTGTAATATCTTAACACTAAAAGGGCATCATGCAAGCTACTTACTTGCCACAATAACCTTTTAATTTAGAACAGATTTTTCATTGAATAAAATAGCAGAAATTAGGTTTTTGCCAAGAGCTAAGTATGGCAAAAATTCTTATAGTGTGTGGCAGATCATAAAATTATCTCTCTCAATAGGCTGGAGGCAATGCATTAAACAGCATGTCCCCCACTGGATTTCCAGAATTTAGTTCTTAGTGTAAAAACACAACGATCACTAGAAGAATTAAGTGTCAACTTCTGTAACTACTATAATAGCAGCTATACAAAGGTGAATTATGCAAGTATTAAATCAAAATGACACTCACACGGGATTACCTGCTGCTTAGAAAACATGCTAAAGAGAAATCTAAGTGTCTAGGCACTTAGTAATTCTTTTAAAAATAATATGGACTCCATAATCATAAAAGGCATTTTTTTAATGCACACAAATTGGAGAATATGAACTCTGGGGCTAAGCTAAATGAAATAATATTGTGTGGCAGGTAGAGATGAAGTGAGATAGTGGAAAGTTGGATACTACATGTGCTCAATACCTACTGTGTATCAGCACTATGCAGAGGACTATGCTTAGACACACATATTATTAAACCTTCACACTCACCTTATTCCCATCATATAAATGCTTAACCTGAGGTTCAAAGAAGTTAAGAAATTTGCCCAAGATCCTACATTAGTAAGTGGCAGAGTTGGAATTTGAGCCCAGCTTTATCTTCCAAGCTCATTATTCCTTAATTTTAGACCAACTGCTCTGAAAATAGCCTCTATAGTAAGTGAGCTTCTCACAAGATCATGACTATTTTATGATAACAAAATCTTAGAAAGGGGCACAACCTAACCATGAAGTGGTTTAACTTGCACATACATCATTTTAAAGTTCTGCATCACTACCTACAAAACAGGGTAAAACCTCAACTCCTCTTTATGCACTCAAGGCCTGCATAATCTGGCCCCAGTGCACTCCCTCCTTCCCTGTTCAGTAACATCTACTGAATATTTTCTATGTAAAAGGCATTGTGCTAAGCACTGCAGGAGACACATGCCAGAATAAATACATATTCTCTACCCTCAAGTAGTTTATAGTTTAGGAGGAGAAATGAGGCAAGAAGCCATGCAAAAGTAATAAAAGGCAGAGTATTAGGAGGATGAGAGGTAACATCGAAGAAGAGTCAGGTAAAATCCAGAGAGGTTTCCTCCTATGGTTGCCTTGCTCAGACAACAGTAGATTGATCTCAAAATCAGTAAGGTAATTACGCACAGGCTAATCATTAACTGGCTATGAAATGGGCTTCCTACTGTAGGCAGTGATCAAGCAAACCAAGTAGATTACCTCTCTTGGTTGAGTTTTAGATTCAGAAGAGTCAACCCCTTTTTATTCTCCTTTTAAATTTCGAATTACCCATAACATGCCATATTTGTCCCTGTAAAAAATAAAAATGTGCCCTAGCTGGTCTGGCTCAGTGGATAGAGTGTTGGCCTGTGGACCAAAGGGCCCTGGGTTCGATTCCAGTCAAGGGCACGTACTTGGTTGCAGGTTCCTCCCCGGTCTGCTTGTGCAGGAGGCAACCAATCAATGTGTTATTCTCGCCAATGCCATGATGGGTACTGTTTCCTTTGAGTGAATGGCTGGCCCCTCCCCACTCCCTATCCTCAAGGTTCCATTCTTGCTGAACACTGTTTTTTGAGTTGCCAAGACCCAGTTCAAATGGCACTTCCCAACTCCCTGGCCATTGGTCTCTCCTGCCCCTTTGGCTCACCATACTTCATGCACACACCTAGCACTGGGGCTGCCATGCTATACTCTTCTCAGGAGAGTTTATACTCATCTTTGACAAATTATGAGCTTCTTGAAGGCAGGGTCCACATCATGCTCCCATAGTCCCTCATCCTCCAAATCCTGGCATTGTATTGAGACCATGCTACTTAAGGATGCTGCTACTGTGGATTTTAGCCTCTTCTTGAAAGAAAAACTATTTGAATAAGTGACATCATGGCAGGAAGAGAGGGAAGAAGAAGGAACAGGAAGAGCAGAAAAAGCAGACGGGATATAAAGAACAATACAACAGAGTTCCTGCCTTCAAGGAACGCATTGCCTAGTTCAGCGATTTTCAACCTTTTTCATCTCATGGCACACATAAACTCATTACTAAACTTCTGCAGCCCACCAAAATATATATTACATTTTTTTGCCATTGTGACAAAAAATAGTGTATAATTTTGATTCATTCATACCAGACAGCTACTGTTCTGTTGGCTGTTATCACTGTTCTGTTGGCTTTGACAATCTAAGGGAAAAGAGGTCAGTGCCCCTGACTAAATAGTCAGGTACTGCATGTTTTAAAAATTCCGCTGCACACCAGTTGAAAATCACTAGCCTGGTTGAATCTCATGGAATGCCGAAATACTCATGGAACCTTTCCTCTTCCTAAGCTCCTAGAAATGGAAGATGCACCCATAACCATAAATGAGATAGAGAGTGGCAATAAAGAATGGTGAGTGGCTGTTTTATTTCCAGTGAAAAGAACCTAGAAAAAGTAATGCCTTCCCTTCTTCAAACTTACTTCAGTCTACTCTGTTTTTAATTCTTGCGACCTCCATCAATTTTGGATTTAACATCTTGCCCAATCCACCACCCACATAGAGGATAACATTCAATATTTAGCAGAGAAAAACAAATTTTCTCAGAAATATCTCAACTTTTTCATAGGTAGAATAGATAAGAACAAACTGGGTAAAATGCAGATGAGTTGATGTAGCTTCATCTACAAGCTCATTTACCACCTAAGTTTCATTTTTAAAGGCAGAGCCCAAACTACTTATCTTTTCATGGCTCCAGCCCTGAAGGTTGCTTTGCAAAGATATGTCAGAGTGAAATTATCCAGCAAACCCTTGTGTGGATAAAAGATTCCACAAGTCAACAACAACAACAACCGCTTAAGCAGTTTAAACCAACAAGCAAGATGCCCTCTATTTAAATGCTATGAGAGAATCTATTTTAAGCCTTTAAAAACCCTCTGGGCAGGTGTTTAAGCTGTGTACAGACTGAGCCTGTGTAGGCTCTGGGGGTGGGGGAGGGTGGGCTCCACTCTCCATGCAGGCAACATTTTGTTCAGGCAATCTTCCTGCAGCAGGTCATGTGACAAAGGCCAAATAAACAGCATCTGGGGATTTTCAATTACAGACCTTCGCCCAGCATGCCTGCACTGTAATCTCTACCAGATGAGGCTCAGGCCTCCCTATTTTCAATAATTCACACACTGTGTACACATAACATGACAATAAGGGCATTCATGGTGTGGCCTGATTCGCAGATCAAAGCTAGCAAAGGGCCAGCTGTAAGCATGCTCTGCTGCTGGATGATTCGTGCTTTTCACAGGCTTGGAAAGACACTCTGTAGGACCTGGCAAACTGGCCTCTTTCCTGTGCGGTATACTGAGCAACCTCTGAGCATGGACTGGGCACAGTCTCCTGGGACAGCCAGAGAAGCAACCAATTCCATGTGCATTAGCAAGTACTGGGCAACTTCAAACCCTAATCTCCTCCACAAGCTGCCTCTCAGAGACAGCCTTGTCTTGGCCAGTGCAAGACCCATGCAGAAGCTCTACCACTCCTGGGAGCAGGTGGTTCTTGAAAACAAACCTGTTCTAAAAAGACAGTGAGGTTCCTGTACTTAATAAACCCTCAACTAGGTCCTCAAGTTTACAAATCCATGGGCTAGGTAGATTCCATTTAGCTGGCCCACACATACAAGCAACTCAGACACAAACTACATGGAGGTACATTTTTAATTCATGGCACAGAGCTTTGGGTCTGGGAAATGAAATAGGACACTTGTTATTACTGAAATCCCTACACATTAACTCAATTAACTCGTGTGTGTGGACTGACGCATTTAGCCACTGTGTGTGTGTGTGTGTGTACGCGCACTCACACATGAGTGCTTTAAAAGCATTCAGCATTCTCAAGCCCACAACATTCCACATGTCTATGGCCTGCAGGGAGAGTTGCCACTGGAGGAAATAAGGACACTGCTTCGTCATATAAAGATTTCATACCCGTCAATCAGAACAGGAACCCAGAGAAAGCCATAATAGTGACTTCCTCAGCAGCAAACACATGCTGTTCACCAGCTGCAGGCTGTGTGTCCTTACCCCTTTTCTCTCTCATTCAGAATGGTTTCCTCTTAATCACAATAATCCCCAAAGTGCTAAAACATATCAATCGTTGGGTAAGCCCTGCCTACAAAGGGCCAGCCGGCTGGCTTTTATGGCCTTGTCCAACAGCAGCTGATACTTCATTCAGTGACAAATCCAATTTAGCAGTTACAAGAGGTTTAGCATCCCTGAAAAAAATATTGGGGTTGATCTGGCATTCTGAAGTCAGCAAATGCTCCACTGCCATATTGTTGCAGAGATTATTCTGCTGTCATATTTGGATGTCTACAACCGTCTCGCACCTTCTCTACTCTTACCCCCCAGAATCTGATAGTGGTGGTGGTGGTGGTGGTGACAATTTAATCCCTGAGTAAAAAATACAAGCAACAATCATACTTGGAGACTGAATAAATAATGTGATTTTATCACCCCCCCCCCCAACACACACACACACACACACACACACACACACACACACTCACACACAACACAGGGAGTACTAATTGGCTCTATTTTTCAAATGGGAATTTCTAATCCATTGAAGGAAAAAGCTATGGGGTAAAACTGATTTTACTCTAACCTTTGGATTCTAGGTCAGCTTTGAAGAGTGAAAGGAGAGAAACAGAACATAAAGATTTAACCCTTCGAGTAAAATTTGTCTTGTTAAAAACTAAACGCAGGAGTAAAGTAAAGACCTTGTAATTAATTTTTTTACATCCATTTTAAACACCAAAATGTAAAAACAAATAAAAGTTTTAAACCATGATGGGGGAAAGCAAATAAATTGACCAAAAATAACCCCAGAGTTTTTGAATATCTAATATATTTAGGAGATACAAAGTCTTTACAGATAATTATATAAAATTCAAGTTAAAAGAATCCTCAAAGAAAATAACTTGGATAATTTAGCTATAAAAGGGAAACACAACCAACAAAATACCATATTTAAGCAATACCACAAGGTAATGTACAAAGTAAAATAAAAGGGAAATGATCTAATAGGAACATGGGTTGATTATTCCTTTAATATTAGACTCTGGAGTCAACAGTTGGTTATTTATCCAGGCTTCAGTTTTCACGATACCAAAAAAGTGACCACAGAGACATCTGGTTAAAAAAAAAGAAAGGTTTCAGTGCCATAAATGAGACACACACAATTGTGGTTGGCAAGATATCAACAATGGAATATTCCATACATGGAGTTCTTATTTCATGTGGTTTTAAAACTTTATTCTTCTCTCTGGATTTTTAAAAACATACACTGAACATTAAAACAAAACAAACACCCAAAGCTTGTAGACTAGAGAACACATTGAGCTTCTGTGAATAACAAGCCATTAGATTAATATTTTGTCAATGTCACTTGTCACAACAAAAGCAGCGGCATTTATAATTTACTCTAAAACTGGTTTAATTAAAATTCAAAAAACCACGACAAAGTTATATTGAATTTCATTCGCCGCATTGTAATTACTTACTTTGTAGCTGACTATAAACAGTATTTTATTACGTCCACAAAAATGCATTTAAAAACTAACAGCAATTCACAGACACTGGAAGAACTGAGGGAACAAGTCCTGAACTTCTATTTTGAATACAGTTACTTCTTACTTTAATGTGACATCAGAAAATGAGGATCCATGATCGTCCTCAATTCAAGGGGGCCTGTGGGTCTGTCTACATTACCTTCCTTCAGAGCAGGGCTCAGACTCCCAGAGAACACAGATTTGGCAGAACCAGACCCCTGTACCTTCCTCCCAAGACTAAGAAAGAGTCTCACTTGGCTCAAACTCAACAATGAGACAAAAGAGGCTGCCAGGCATGATGGATGACTTAAAGGCTTAAAACCACCATTTGCATCCTTCCAGATAAACAATTAGCTGGAAAAAAGATTTTTTTTTCCTGGAGGCAATTTCCAATACTGTTAATATGCCTGGCAGGGAAGAATTAGTTTAGTGAAATTATACTTAAAGAACATTTGTCTAAAACATCTTCTGAAAGTATCTTTCTGGAGTGAAAAGAAATGAACCTTTTCTTTTGGATAAAAAAAGAACCAAGTTTGGAATATTTAAAGTTAAGGAAAGGCTTAGAAAGTATGACTCCCTTAAGGCCAGTTATCAAGGTTTTCAATGTATTTGAATAGTTAATTTTTCCATCCCCTCTTGCTTTATTTTAAATCTATATAACTCTTAAAGGCGATACAATAAAAAGTCACTTATTGAACAAGGCAGGCAAGCATAAACATGATTTACTAGTAAGCATGAAAGTGAGGAAATGGCCTTCACACACGCTTGCCAGATAAAAAAATCAGTGGTTCTGAAACTGCATAGGGGCAATTTTCTGGAGCTCCTGAGGACTCAGGAGGGAATGCTTGAGAAATGACAGAGAAATATCTTAAAAGTCAACCTGCATTTCTCTAGAATGATTTGCAGGACAGGGCAGGAGTACCTCCGGAAGTTCACCAAGCCGCCATTAATAAATAAGGCAGCCGGTGTGGTTTCCGTGGCAACAGAGACTCCAAGTCTCCAGCAAGCTTAATGCACAACCACCAAAGGTTTCTCCTCAAATCTCAACTTCCTGTTTCCAGGTGCCGACAAAAGGAAACATACTTTTGAGCAGAGGAGACTGTGCAGGGGTTTTCAAAAGGAATTTTCTTAGGCTGATTTGGATGAAAGTGGCCTGGCAGTGTCAGAGAACGCTGCAGCTCCATCTTGCTACAACAGAGGCTTGGAGCATGGTTTTAAAGGGAGTTAAGAGCCCCCTGAGACTGTTCTGTGAGTTAAATATATTTCTGTAATATTATAATGTGTTATGACAAGTTATAGATCATTGTTATAGGCTCCCATGATTAACATTAGTCTGACTGTGTTTTCTTTGCTCTGCAGAAATGATTGGAGGGGTTGGGATCAGCCGCTCACCAGAATTCTGAAGAACACAGACTACACTGCTTTACCGTATGTAACCTGAGGTTTATACTTCACAGAGTCATCAAACATTTTCAAAACAGGCCTTTCCGGACGCCTCCATATGAACAGAGACGTGTGGAAAAACACAGGCTCTAGAATTCTGCCCTTAACTAGTCACTCACTTTAGGGAAAGTTATTAACTTTGTCAAGCCTCAGTGTCCCAAAGGCCTAATACCTTGTAATGCTATAATACTGTGGTGAGATCTACCTACTTTTATATTTCTTCCAAACACAGTCTGAGGACTCCAGAAAGCACCCGTGTCCTTTGATCCTCCACCTTCTATTTCTCTCTGAACATTGAAAGAGCCGTCTCCACAGTCCAAACCAAAGGAAGATGGCATACTTCCCAGCAAATGCAAGTAGCTACAAGAAGGGCCAACCTCTCCAAGAACAACACAAACCTAACATTCACCGTACAGTTTCACTTGGGGGAAAGATGATTAAGGAGGATAAGTACAATCTGTATGCTAAGGCTGGAACACAGTTCGTAACCAGCATCCATCTCCGCTATCTCAAGAGCTGTGCTGAGAGAGAAGAGGAAAGAGACACTCTGCAGCCAGTGGCTTCTGGGTACCCATTATGACAGGCACGACTTGCAGTATGCCCCGAGGAAAGGCAGAGGCAGCACTTCTGTCCCCACAGCTAACATCTATCTACCTCACGGAGTATAAGAGATGAAGTAGTGGAAAAAAGATCCACGGGGGGCTACATCATTTTAAGGATTTTTCTTTTTAATTCCATTCCTTTTTTTCCCCTTTCACATAAGAATAGTCTAGTTTTAAGTTCTCCTCTGCATCCCATAACTTCCCACATAACACTCTTACACAGGCACTGTCTTTAGCATGTTTTCATGCTAAAAGGCTTTAGCAGACAGTAACAAATTCCTGATAGCTACAACTGATAACTTGAGAAGAAAAAATAGTATTCTTTTTCGATTTTCAGAGAGGTCTGGTTCAGGGACAAACCAGCTGAAGGACAGGGAAAGTAAATTTCCAGTACAACTTTCTCTGTAAAAGCCATAAAGTTACTTTCCTAGGGGAGCAATCAAATATCTACCAGAACTCAGAAAGCCATTGCAGATCTAAGTTTATTCCACTCATGAGGTCACATATAAGGAGCCACCATGTATATATATAAAAGGCTATGTGACCAACCATCTGTCTGTCCGACCGACTGACCTGCCGGTAGATATGACGTGCACTGGCAACTTAAAAATAAACATTGACTGGTACATGCGCAATACATATAAAGCTCTCACTGGCACCAATCTAGACAGAGTAGGAATATTCCTACCTGAACCCATTTTCGGACATGGTCAGTTATATGTTGCTTTTTCTCAAGTTCGAAGAGAGTGTGACGTTAAAGTTAAAGTTGTAAATACTTCATCACCAGGGAAATTAGTCAAGCACTCTGAAACTGTTTTTACTCTTAATGTGGTATACAGGGAGATATAAGAATAAATTTAATAAATTTATCAGTCATTGTTTTTATCAATGTTGGTTTTATATCATGTCTTTTTTTATATCATGTCTTTGTTGTTGTTATATCATGCTGTTATTATTTATTAATCAATTTATATATTATTTTCATATACATTTTACTAATTTTCTTTCATCTCTGACATTTTATTATAGAGAAAGGGTGAATAGCGATATTAAAATATTTCTTCTAATTAATTTCCTTTCAATGTGCACGAATCCATGCACCAGGCCACTAGTGTACATATAAACTCCCTCAATATGAAGATTATATCTCATTTTCCTACCTCAGAAAAAAATGCAGCAGTCTTTCTAAGCACTCAACTTTTACTTATTTTCATTTTCATGAAATAAATGATCCTCTGTGGGCACCCTGATGCCCAGGTCTAGGATTCAGGTGTGTAGCATTATACCTTATAGCACTAAAAGGTATTAGGTCTTTGGGGAAACTGAGGCTCAAAGAAGTTAATAACTTTCCCTAAAGTGAACGACTAGTTAATGACAAAGTTCTAGAGGTTTCTGGTGCAAATGGGGCCCCTCTATCCTTGAGGAGATCTGCAGACAGCTGGATACACCTATTAAAATATATAGCACTCCCCAATCCCATGACAAACACATGTTTCATTTTGGGTATTTAAATTTGAGGGCACAAAAGGAGTCATGTGGAGCCACCCAGCAAGCTGCTGGGTGTGCAGGGTTGGAGATGAAGAGATTCGGGCTAAGCAGGAGACACAGGTCTAGTAGTCAACCTATTGCTGGTAACTGAACCCTGAGAGCAACAAATCACACCCAGGCAAAGTATAAAAGGAAAAGAGAGCTGGGGAGAATTGAGGGTTGAGCAGAGGAAAATGAATCAGTAGAGGAGGCTGAGAATAGAAAAGGGAGATGTACTTAGTCCAGTAATAATATGGAAGGCAAGGATAGATAAAAGTTAAAAGAAGAGAGCTAAGAAAGTCAACCATTTCAACTGCTGGAGAAAGGAGGTCAAGTAGGACGAGAGTAGGAGGCTATGTCCTGGGACACATTAAATCACATCTATTACATACTATAATAAGCATGCAAAAGTACTTGTGATTGTTTGTGCTGCCCACCCACCCATCAGTTTGATTTAGGATGACTCTTGTTCTGTGACACAGGTTCTCAAAAGGGGTTCCAAAGATCATGGATCCTTTTGGATTTACATGACTTAAGCTGTCTCATATGCCTGAACACTGACCTAGGATGTGGGGGAATGAAAGGAAACAAAATCCCAAAGCAGAATGGTGTGTGGTCCAGGAGAGTGTTGACAATGTGTGGGCTTGTGTCCAGCAGCCCTTTTGTAGAGTATGGGAGGTGAAGCGTTAGGGCCCACATTCTTACAACTACATGCCAATGCTGGGGGTGCAGGATACATACAGTCAGCTGCAATCATAGTTTGGCCATGAATACAAGAGTTCAGGAAAAAATAAACCAGTGAAACTATGCAATGAGAATCAAATGACTATATGGAATTTACAATAAAAAGCATAGTCTATTTTACTAGCATTTGTAAATTGTGTGCTACATTTGTGCTTTATATTAGCAAAAATTTTAATCAACACATATATGTGTGCATATGTATGTGTCTGTGGTTTAAAATATTTACCAGCACATCTCTGGCTATCACATCTTAATTCTAGTCATTGATTCTAAAAGTTTCACCAAAAGGGCAGCAGGTTCCTACATCAGCAAAAAATGTCACATTTGAAGATCCAAAGATCACTCCATGGCCAGGGAGTTTCAAGCACGATCCAACCAACTCCCACAAGTTACAGACTCTACAATCATGCACAGCTTCCCCTTCTGGTTCCGCTTATGCAATCCTTAAACATCATGCAACTGCATGAATAGTCATCTCCCACATCCATCCACACCTCTACCCTCCCTGCCTTTGCCCTCACCATTTTCTGATATTTTGAAGTAGCCTCAGAAGTGCTTTCTTATCATCCATCTCCCCCAACTCTTCCTTAAGGTTACAACCAGAGTGATCTTACTCAAAATGTTACTAGGCTTTCTAACATGCAGTTCCCAACACCTAGACTGCCAACTTTTGTTGCTACCTGCAAACTTCTATTCCTCTTTCAGTAAAGCCTTCCATGACCCACAATTAGTGATTCACCGATCATGCTCCTTACGTTCTCCATGCTCTCATAGCTCCACCACATTTTATGATCATTTGTTTCCACGACCACCTTCTCTACTAGCCTTTGAGGTACTAGATGGCAGGGGCTTTTTCCTATCATTTCCTTTACCCCCAGCCTCCAGGATACCACCTAGTATATAGATGATCAATAAATGCTGACTGAATGAATGGATTAGAAATATACACAGTGTGTTTAATATTTCTTTCTAAAGCTTAACATTTAAGTTAAAAAAAATTGGGAGAAAAATATAAAAAAACAACAACAACACATTATTTGGGAATATTCCCAAGACTCTGAACAGCAATGCTCAAAGGTCTTTCACAAGTTGCTTGTGTAATGACATGTTTTCTGTCAAGAGAAATTTATAACTCCATTTCTCCAGTTCGAGCCACACGGATTTTCTGTTGACAGACCCTTGTATGCCATGTGTGTGGTTTCTCATCTACCCAAAGCTCATAATTACAAAATATTATCACTAAAACCAACATGCAAACAATCAAAATATTTGTAGCCATAATGCCTGGACTTAGAGAAACTTTCTCAGAGGTTTTGAAGAGTCAGAAATGTTTGGCTCTCAAAGACACTTCTGGGATAATTTCATCCAATAATTGAAACTTGTTTTACAGATGAGAAAATTAAAGCAAAGAGAAGCCAGAAGACATGCCTAAGGCCACGCCACTGGTGAGCTTACAGCTGGGAAGGGCTGAGGACTCCTGACTCTGGGGCAGTGCTCATTTCAGAACCACTATACAATAAACCTTGGTTTCCTAACAGCTTTTTTCTTAAATGTTAAAATTTACCTTTGACGTGCATCTCATCAACATTTAGTAAATGCATATGATGGGCCCTTAATTCCGCTTCCAACAGGATTTAATCCAAAATTCTTCTTAATTAGACTAAAAAAGCTTATCTGGATATATTTGGAATTATGGCCCCTGAGTCTATTTTGATCACAATCACATAATCAAAATATCAAGACTAGTTCCCTTAAAGCATGAGAGGCCCTGAAATATTCGTGGACGCCACACAGCTTTGTCCATATTCAACATTATCCATGGGCTGTGCAGTGTTCCAAGTGCCCCTCAACAGTGAAATCCTGTCCGTCACACATTTTTCGTGAATGTATTTAAAGTTTCACAAAAGGAGGTCTCATATTAACCCAGAATCCAGAAATTCTGTTCTTGGGATTGACAGGAATATGCTGTATGTCATGGGGTAACAGTATTGTTTTCAAAATCCCATAGATTCTGAAATTCCTCTGAAGAGAAAGAAGGAAGTATCTTCTCTTAACCAGATTGAGAATGTGGCAAAGATAAGAGGAAGTAAAAAGACTAATTTGGAGCAAGCCCACAGTGTGGGCTCAAACATGAAAGGTGGCAGAGCTGTTGTTCTGATTCCCTGCTTGACCCCATAGAGTCATCTACCACGGCATAGATGGTCTGCCCCAGGTGGGCACCTACAGTGTTCTGTAGTTATATATTGACATATTGATTCAACCCTTTGGGGTAGCAATTTTATTATTAAAATAGCCTTTGCTCCTAAAATAATTTAGGGGTATAATATGGAGTATTGGAGTTGTGGTCACAGTTATCTTAATGATGAAAAAAAAGAGAAACAAACTAAGCAACTAAAAATAAGGAATTATTAAATAAACACTCTCTGAGTAGAACATTAAAAAGGCATTAAAATTATATTTAGTAGGAAAGGCTTATGTTTTAAGAAAGTAAGATAAAACATAGGATGATCACACTTTGTAAAATAAAAGTAAAGGCACAAGAAGGAAATATTAAAAATGCTTAACAGGCTGGCTCTGGGTGGTAGGTATATGGGTGGGGGTTCCCCCTTCCTTAGTCTCCTCCTTTTCATTTGGGCAATCCATCTCACCTCTATGCCCACCTGTCAAACAATCGCCTGCACAGAAGTAGCACCTGTAGGTGGTAAAGAGAGGGTAGCTGAGAAACCCAAACAGCAACACAGGTATATGGATTGGAGCCTACACAGTCAGTCCCTGACCCTCCACAGGTAAAAGGCATTTCATCCTATTTTCACATTGAACACTATTCACAGATCCAAGGACACAATGCACTGAGTTTATAGACTTGATGTTATTACAGACTACAATTTATGTGCACATGCATCCGAACTGAAGGCTGAAAGAAAGCAAATATTTCCAAATTCAGTCACACTGAATTATCCCTGACATTCTCCCTCATGTCCTCTGGACCTTCAAACATGTAGCCTAAGATATTTCTTCCCTCACTTTCTGCCTGGCCAAAAATTTCTACTTCTATGACAATTTGCATCTCCACCAAGGCCCTAATCAAATATGATTGGTGTCCTTATAAGAAGAGGAAGACAGTCGCCCTAACCAGTTTGGCTCAGTGGATAGAGCGTAGGCCTGCGGACTGAAGGGTCCCAGGTTTGATTCTGGCCAAGTGCATGTACCTTGGTTGCGGGCATATCCCCAGTAGGGGGTGTGCAAGAGGCAGCTGATCAATGTTTCTCTCTCATCGATGTTTCTAACTCTATATCCCTCTCCCTTCCATTCTGTAAAAAATCAATAAAGTATATTAAAAAAAAACAAAGAAGAAGAGGAAGAGACACGAGGGATGGGAGTGCAGAGAGCAGGGCCACTCAGTGAGAAGGGAACCATCTGTAAACTTAGAACAGAAGCCTCAGGAGAAACCAACCTGCTGATCCCTTAATCTTGAACTTCTAGTCTCCGGAACTGTGAGAAAAAAATGTGTTATTGAAGTCACCCAATCTGTGGTCTTCTGTTACAGCAGCCCTAGCAAACTAACACAATGTGTCTGTAGCTTCCAAAGACTAAAGTCATAGTTGCCACATTTGTCCTGTCTGCTCCTGAGGGCCCAGCACCTCACACAGGGTAAAGGGCTCAATGAAAAAACAAAACAAAACAAAACAAAAAAACACACATACACAAAAACAAACACCATATCTTGAAACAAGAAATAACAAAAAAGAAATCTTGAAATTAATAATCATTTTAGGCAAGCAGCCATAGACCACGATGGGAGTGGCTACTATTCATATTAATAGCTAAGTAATCAAAGAGGGGGAACGAGAGGGGAACCAATCATGCTGGCCCCTTTTACTCAGACAGATTTTAGGATACCCTTGCAGTGTCAACTTTTGGACATTATAAATAGTTCATTTCAAGATAATTATGGATAGAAAGTAAGTTAATTATGTTGGCTGTCTTTATGCACTAGGGTATGTGCCTGGCTGGAGAAAGAGTCGCTATGGGATGCACAGCCATTAATTAACTTGGGCTTAGTTGCTGAACATAAAAAAAGAAGCACACATTAAGGCAGAGTTAGTTGTATTTAAGGAAACTGCAGTTCATAATACAACATTTTTCAAAGGCAATCTTTGTCAGAGAAAAATAGGCCTACTCATTCTTCTATGACAAATGGGTAATGGCTTTCCACCTGTACGGCACTATGTCCACAACGTGGTGAAGATTTTTTAAAATAACTCTTAAGGCAGAGAAATTTGTAGGGGTTGTTTCCCACGGCGTGTAGACAGGAACTGAAAGGTGGTATAAACTTTCCCTGAGAGACAATGTGCAGAGTTAATTTCCAGCTGGCCCACCAAATCTTGGTGAGCTCAGAAATGCAAGACTGGTCCACAAAAATCTATCCAACTGTAAGAGAATGACAGCCTGTGTTCCGAGATGCTAAAAGGAAGAGGGAGACGTCATCCACTTTAGCCTCCCCCAACCTAGCAGAAACCAATGATTTTCTTCTATCATTCTCCTGCTATCTCTACATCTTTTCACAATGCCATTACCTCTTTTTCCAGATCCCACATGCTCTACCCAGAAAGTCCAATAGGTTCCAAAGTTACTAAGCTCCCACTCTACTCCCAGTTGAATTCACATTCCCTTGATATAATGATCCCAGTTAAGGGTTAGGACAGTGATGGCGAACCTATGACATGTGTGTCAGAGGTGACATGTGAACTCATTTTTTTGGTTAATTTTTCTTTGTTAAATGGCATTTAAATATATAAAATAAATATCAAAAATATAAATCTTTGTTTTACTATGGTTGTAAATATCAAAAAATTTCTATATGTGACACGGCACCAGAGTTAAGTTAGGGTTTTTCAAAATGCTGACACACCGAGCTCAAAAGGTTCGCCATCACTGGGTTAGGAGAACATGATGGACCTCATTTACCCTATATTCAGTGCCCTTTGCTTGTTATCACAGATTATTATTACTTTCAAGTAAAATTAATTTAAAAGCAGCATGAAGACATTCATTCAGTCAAGGTTTGTCTGTATAAATTTTACCCCATTTATTGATCCAACAATTGAAAAACCTACTCCATGCCAACCCTTTTCATTTGGAGCTATTTGTGTCAGTCGAGTCCACACTTCCCAAGTATCTATCCCAGGCTGAGGTTCCTGAGTTTGCCTCTTTGCAGAGAAGATTTTCCCCCTTCATTTCTAAACCTACAGGTTACAGAAAACTAATGCATACTTCTAGGCCAGTCATAAGTCAGCAGCCAAGGTTTGTATGTATAAATGTCACCATTTGTAATCTCACTGCCAAACACATTTACTCTTCTACAAATATGAAAATGTTCTGTAAGTATAAAATGCCAGACCTAGATTGGGTAATAAACTATTGGCATCACCAGGAATCTATCCCGAAGCAGTGATAATCAAATATTGTCTTTCACAATGGCAGGTATGCTGCTTTCTAGTAAAAGATAAAAACAAACAAAACCCCCCCCACAAATAAACACACTAAAAACATAATTTGATACTACATATATTCACTGCTGGTGTGCTGGCACATTGCTGCTGCCTCCCTCTGCTACATTCTGGACTATAACACGATGCTCTGAGTCCTGTGGAAGCTACAGATAACTTCACAGGGACCAAGGCAACCTCATACAACTAGAGACAGGGTTAAAAAAAATCACAAACCGTTAAGCATTTTCTCTACCTACACACTGTATTTAATCTCCACCTTTCTGAACTCAGAGAAGGAAGTATCAAAATATATTTTATATCAGTAACAGGTACCATTTATTGAGCACCTACTGTGTACCAGCCACTGTGCAACAACACTTCCCAAATATCTATCTTCATTATCACACAAGTGCTACAAGACAGGTATTATTCCCAGTTTACAGGTGAGGAAGCTGAGCCTTCGAGCAGTGAAAGGGCCCACTCAAAGCACACAGCTACTAAACAGCAGAGCTGAGCTGCGATATGAGCCCTGGTTAGTCAGGCTGCACTGCCCTTAAAAGGAGGCTATGTCAGATGTTCGCCAAGTCCAAAGCTTCCGTGAAGATCTGTTCCAGCCACTGTCCAGCCTAAGTAACGGATGCCCTAAAAAGGATGACTAAATCATACACTAGAAAACCTATTCTGCATAACTCATACCTCACCCCCCTCCCTCTCCAAATGTGAGCTGGGTAATTTATCTTTCACACTTCAAATGGCTTGTTTTACACCAAACTGTAATTATCTCCCAATGCTGGTTGCCAGCCACTTGTTGACACTGGCTATGAGACATACTGCTTAACACCTAATTTTATCCAAGTCATCTTTCTTGAATTAAACCTTTAAATTCTCATTCTCCAAGATGAAACGATTGCAATGCAATTCAACAAATATTTATTAAGTCCTTAGGTAATTACAGATGTCAAGCACACGGATGCAGCCCTTGCCTAAGGTTAGCTCAAAGTCTAGTTGGGGAAACCAGGAACCAAGTGTGTAAGCACCATGGAGGAGGCTGCCCATCCGGTTTGGGCCAGAAAGAGCGGGAATTTCACAATAGCTATAGTATTAGATCTTGGAACTACCAGCTAATTCTGTGCAACTAAAAGAGTAAGGGGAATAAACAGTGGTAACAGGTTGTGAACATTTTTATACATGAGAATCTTTACCCTGTGCAAAAAAGGAAGCCAACCAAAGCTTTTTTCAGCAGCACAGCAACAGGAGTAAATTTAAGTTTCAGGAAGATGAGACAACTTATCCAAACATTCTGGAGGTGTGACCTACTCTCTAAGTAAGAGGTGAGAAATTTCCACATTTTCAGATTTTATGTGCCTAGTCTGTTAGGTTACTAATGATGTGTGTCAAAAAGAGCTCTTTATATTTCTTTTTTTTTTCATGACCTTAATTAAGGTACAGCAATCTCCTGCTTTGCATATATTAGATTCAACTTATACTCTGTGTTTCAACATTTCTGCACAGGAAGGCCAGGGGGAGGCAGACTTGCATTTTAGCACATCTCTGTGGGCTAGAAAATGCAATGTTCATAATTAAGATGATCTGCATCCCCCCTAAACCTTTTTTTTCCAATTCATTGATAAAGTCTTGATTAAAAATACAGACATTTTGTCATCCTTACTACATTTACCTCATCTCAAAACTCTCCTGACTGGGTGAAAGCTAATGCTGCTTCTTCTGTCTGGTCAATTATTGCATGGACACAAGGGACCAATTAATGCCATCCATAAAAGCCTGAATCATTCTGTCAATTAACGAGAACTAACTATGTCATCAGATATATTACTGGTGAGCAAGTCTATTTGGTTGCAATATGTCTTGAAGGAGAGCAGTATCAAATGAATCACAATTGACTTGGACAACTGCTAGCATAATTTCGGAAGATGAAAAGACAGATGTGGTAGTTATTAGTGGTCCCCTGAGGAATTACAGCCAAGCAATTGTAATGTGCTAAGACTGCACTAGCAGGTGCCTGCAGTACAAATCAGACGGAGGGTTAAATCAATATTTTCAATTTCTTAGGATCAATCTGGTGTTTGAACGAGATGGAAACTTGTTAGCAATTGGCAGGATGTGTAAATGAAAAGTCAAACTTCTTATTATTTGTTAAAAAGGAATGAGTGCACTGCATCATGCCCTTGGCACCAGGTAATGCTTTCATGATCCAGTAGCTGGGGCATTCACTGAGAATCAAGGGGTCCTTAAATTTTAAGAGTGTAAAAGGTTAGCTTTATGCAGGTTGAACATTCAAGATCTTTAAAAATGATTGAAGTGTCAATAGGAAAGTTTTGAGCTGTGACGACGGTATAGTTATTAACAATTAGTGCAAGAACCAGAAGGAAACCTTAAACTCAACAGAAAGAGGGGGGAAATAAGGTCTTGCCGAGAATATATAGATTAAACACAGCCTTGGGAACATTACTACTTTTCTCTTGTTCTACTGATAAGTAGTCTGGCTTTGAGGATGATTTACCAAACACTTTTGATTATTTTTTTTCTGGCCATCAATATTGCATTTATAACCCTTGTTGAGTGTCTAGATTAATGGAATTGACCAACTCTGACAATGTTCCATCTCGGGTTTTGTTCATTTGCTTGCTTTTAATTTAGGGATAGACAGCCCTTCATATGCCCCCCAAATTATGAAGATCCAGGATGTACAAGCAGAGCTTGACATTGTAAACAAATAAAACTCTCAACCTAATGCATTTTGTGTGTACATAGTAACCAGCTAAATCATTACTGGGAGTGGGGAGTGTGGTTCAATGGAAGAAGATGGAGAGATGTGAACCCGAATCTGCAATCTTTGGATTCCTCATTGTGCCTCGGGGCAAGCCACATCACTGCTCGAGGATCAGTTATCCCACAGGCACTAAAACAGGGGACGTTTCCTACCTCCTACACCTGTTGGAAGCGTTAAATTTCTGGCCGGGCATATCAATTAGAAGGGCCAATATTCCCTTTCTATTTAAAATGAAGTGGCACATTTCAGTAAGAAATAAGTAAACAATGAGCACAATATGAAACTTAAACATTTAAAGCCAACTGAAATAGTCATAGACAAACTGAGACTTTACAAAATTTCCTTTTGCTTTAAAAAAACCCAACAACACAAAAAACAAATATTTCTTGACTGTCTAAGAGCAAGATTTTTGAGACACGAAGATAATGAGGCAGAGCACCAGCCCTCAAGGAGTTTGAGGGGAATAAGCACCCAATTAATGGTAAACAAGGCAGATCTAAGATCAGCTCAGGGCACTGGGGGAATTCAGGGAATGGAGAAAGTCTTCAGGTGGCAGAGGGGCCAAGGGAAGGGCTGGCTGTGCAGGAAAAAGACCCACGGAAAGACTGGTATTTTGGACAGGCTCTGAAGGACAAGATTTAGACAGGACAAGCTGGAAAGGGGTAGGAGGCAGAAAAACAGACAAGGCAGGCTTCGTGGAGGAGAGATCGGAAAATTTAGTGACTGAAAGGGGGCTGGCAGGAGGGGGATTTCAGGCAGAGAGAGCTTCATGTGCCAGATATTTCATTTGTAAAACTAAATGGTGGGAACTGGATGATACAACAGGAGGATGGGAGGAAAGAGAGGCCATCACCTTCCCCAGCACTGGGGCTCCAAGTCAGATGACAGGGAGGAGGCAGAAGGCTCAGCTAGAAAAAGGACAGTGGAGGGAAGGAGACCCAGTGGGGGTGAGGGGGCCACACTCACTCTCCTGACACTTCTGGCTTGTTTTCTGCTTTTACACTGGCCACAAATAGTAACTAAAGTTAGGGCATGCATGCATAAAATGTTAATTATAATTATAACTAGAGGCCCAGTGCATGGATTCGTGTACATTGAAAGGAAATTAATTAGAAGATGGCTGGTGAGGCGGAACTGGGTGAGATGGGCCAGACATGCCCTGGACCAGCACCAGGGCTCAAAGGGCATCTGCAGAGTGAGCAGGGTCCCTCCAGCAGGTGGGGTCCCTTGGCCTGGCCTGCAGGGATCTGGCCAAAACCAGCAGTCCGACATCCCCCTAGGGGTCCCGGAGTACGAGAGGGCGCTCTGCAAAGTTGCTGTCGCTCGTCCACTCCTGCATTGAGCATCTGCCCCCTGGTGGTCAGTGCACATCACACCTACTGGCTGGTCAGCCGGTCAGCCAATTGCTTAGCCTTTTATATATATAGATTAGTATATAATATACATATAATTCATATAATTGTGTAAAGATATTATGTGTACATATATTTATGTGTATTAGATGCATGCTAATTTTTAAAAAAACAATGAACACATTCTAGGTCCTATTTATTAAACATACACAAGCAGCAGACACCCTGGAACAAATGGGGCTGGGCTGTGTTGGACAGGGAGGCAGCTCTCCCAGATGAGATGAGGTCCTGACACTTGAGCACTACTCCCTGCCAACTTCTGAATATAAAGATCTACATGCCCAGAAGCCACTGGGTGAAGCTTTCCCTTCAGCAGCCTAGGATGAGAAAAGGCCAATTCTTAGGCTGCTCATTTGGGTGGCCAAGTTTGGGTTGAGTTTTCCTTAGGGGCCAGGACTCAGGGTTGTGGCATCAACCCTAGAGGGCAATAGCAAATGGCCCAGGAAGCCCAATGAATAAAGTATACCAGCCAAGGGGAGGCTGCCCACTTCCTGCCAAGACAATATAAGTAGACACAATATAATAAATACAACATAAGTAGAGAAATAACAAAGATGAGTTCTGATTTCACCAAGAGACTTATAAATTAAAACAGAAAAAAAAGTAATGTCTTAGAATTCACAGTAGGTATTTCTTTTTATTAAAGAAATGCTCAAGAAGTCACTGGAGGAACTGAACATCTTGGGATTTGCAGAGATGTGTAAGAGTAAGCTGACTCCCATAAGACACAGCAGGGTCTTCCCACCTCTGGGTCCCTGTTCATTCCACTTTGTCCGTCAGGATACCCCCACTGGCAGCCCTTATGGATCTCTGCAGGCTGTCCTCTGGCCTCACCTGCACAGCGAGGTGAGGTACAGCTCAGTCTCCAACATGTTCTTTTTCTTTATTTGGTCATTGTCAACCTACCTCTCTCTCAATGTTCTCCTCCAATTTCAGCAAGGCTAAGCTCCTCTATTTCCTAATGACACAGGGGCCTCTCCACAAGGTCCTTTCTTTGATGCCCCCTTGGACTCCATGTCCTTGAACCTGTCCTCCCTCAATCTCTCCACCTCCAAGGCCCAGCTCAGCAAACTTCTCTGGTCTTCCCAATCAGAAACGTCCTTGTCCTGTTTCACGGACAGCTACTAACTCTGCTGCCCAACCCTTCAGTTAAAAAGCCTTACGTGTCTTGTGGTGAGGGTTACCTATAATAATAAAAGTGTAATATGCTAATTAGACCGGACCACCTTCCAAATGCAGCCAGGGCTGCGAGGGAAGCCCCGGTCCCAGGTGCCTGCCAGCGGCTGGAGGGAAGCCCAGGTTCCGGGTGCCGGAGGGAAGCCGGTGCCAGCAGCCAGGGGAAGGAAGGCCTACTCTTGCACCTTTTTCATGCATCGGGCCCTCTAGTAGAGAAAGAAAGATAGCCTCAACAGTCTTATGATGCTAACACATGTCCTGTCTCATGAATTACATAGCCGGTTCCAATTAAGGCACCAGGCATTATCTTCAGGATATAGCACATGCTCAATATACTCTAACTCTTGTAGCTTTCATGATGATTGTACTGCAAACAGCCAAGTTTATCCCTATTCTCTACAGCTGGGGTAGTAAGGGGTCCACAGAAGCATTCCACATCTTCATGCCTTTCCATCTCTTGTGCTAACAGTGGAGCTTTGAATGTAGAATATGCTCAATAAATGGATGAAGGATGAGAACTATTTGGCTAGCAGATCAGTATAAGCACTATAATTAATGTTCAAGGTCAGCAAGAGTAAGAAACAAATTTAAGATCCTTTTGTTTGGTTCAGATTTTCCCTCTAAAGACAAATATTAGGGTAAGCAATGCTTTGTGCTTTAACCAATAGTTGGCACCAACTACTTTAGAGAATTCAGCTGCTCCTCAAGGCACACCCAGCTATATGCACAACCAAATGGGCTGGGTGAAGATCTCTGGATCAGCGAGGCTAAAGGGATGCTGATACAGAGGGGGAGAGCGGTTGCGTGGGTAGGCTCATTTGCTCATTCATTCTCAATATTTTCTGACTAACTATCTGGGGCCAAGTACCACAGCAGGCTCTGAGAATTTAGGGTAAACATGAGTCACTGCCATGCAGAATCATACAATCTATTGGTCTAAATGCACTGGATAAAAATCCTGCCTGCTGCACTTTGGTCTAGGGCAGTGGTACCCAACGTGGGCACACAGCCCACAGGGGGGCAATTTGAGAATGAGTTATTAACAGTGAATTTTTTGCATTTCTTATGGTTCTAGCGGCCTCGTATACAGTATATAAATATATATTGTGACATATTTATGCATTTTAGTTCCCTATGTTTTGAAACTTTATTTGCTATTTTTCATATCACTTCATATTATTATTTTAACAATTTCTTTTTTTTAATAATATTTTATTGTTTTTTTACAGAGAGGAGGGGAGAGGGATAGAGAGTTAGAAACATCGATGATAGAGAAACATCCATCAGCTGCCCCCTGCACACCCCATACTGGGGATGTGCCCGCAACCAAGGTACATGCCCTTCACCGGAATCGAACCTGGGACCCTTTGGTCCGCAGGTTGACACTCTATCCACTGAGCCAAACCGGTTAGGGCAATTTTAACAATTTCTTAGTGATTTCTTCCTCGTACTTCAACTGTCCTTTCGTTCTTTTAGTTTTCTCTTTCATGGATGCCATGTTCTTTGGAAGCTTGTTTAGAACAAGTTAATGGCCTTTCAGGCTTCCTCCACGTGAATAAGAGTTCACTTTTTGAATAATAAGAATTATATGTCACGGGAAAGGGGGAGATCAGGATTTTAGAGATGCTTAGGTGGGGCATGGCCAAAAAAAGGTTGGGAACCACTGTTCTAGGGGATCTCTTGTAACATGGGGGCCTCCACGTCCACAATCTCTGGAAACATTAATCAGGCTGGGGAGCTAAAACCACAGTCAAGGAGACAATAGAGGAAGCAGGACATTTTTTTTTTTGGTAAATTTTTTTTCCAATATTTAAAAACCCTCACAAGCTTAAAACAGTTAATCTATGCTCCATAAATGTTATCTACAGAAATAGTCTGTGGTATATTCAAAATAGAATTTAACTAGTTTACTTATACTCTAACTTGTTTCCAAAAAGATTTGAGGCAGTTTCCAAAAAATAAAGCAAAACAGGGTCAAGGCAACAATTAGGACAAAGTGTAAAAATAAAGCAGGAGTAAGATTATACAGACAAAAGCAAAGCAAGAAGAAACAAGGATTCTATATAGGAAAGCCTGTGTTGGTAATCAGTGAAGGAACTCTGAGTAGAAAAACCATTCACTTGTACTTTGGTTACTAAAAACTATAAGACATATATCAGTTAAAAAGAAATCACACCACCGTGTGTATTGCTTGACTTCAATTTTGTAAAAAGAAAAGCTATGACTTTAAGAAACTCAACTCCCAAACGCCAGCTTTTGAAACCAAGGTTCAGCCAAGAAGAGCCAATAAAAATGCTGTAACTTGAAACCAACCCACACAGCACAAAAAGAAAGGAGAGAGGTCGCCTGGGTGCCCTGGAACACACCCTTCTCACTTGGTTCTAGAACAGCAGTGCCCAGTTTGCAAGACAAGAAGCTAATTGACTCAAATGTCTGCTGCATAAGCTATAAAATAAGTACATAAAGAACAATATGAACATACAGCACCATCAGTTACATAAAAAGGCCTGCTGTCCGACGCCACACTGTGCACCAAACAAGCCGGGCGATTGTTTCAGCAGGCTGCAAGGAGGAAGAATGAATAATTAGTGCACTTGTAAATCAAGTGTCCACCAGGAAGAGATCTCCATCCTGGAGCAGTGCAGGCAGCCCCCTTGGCCCTCCAGAGTCAAGCTGGGGTTTTTAAAGATCTTTAGTGACAATCATAATGCAAGCAAATACATTCTTCAGCCAAATAAACCAACAACTGGCTCCACTGTGGCCATTTCTTATTCATGAACACACACACACACACACACACACACACACACACACACACACAATTTCTCTTCTAACTTTTCGCCAACTGCTACTTTGCATTACCAGGAATTGTCATTTTCTCTCACTCATTTTTTCATTGGCTAGAGAGACAACAACTCCTGCCAAAAGAGGAGGGGTGGTGACAAACGCATCCATTTGAGCTGTCCTGGCACAAAGGGCAAAATACGATATGAATCCATAAACCATAACCGTTTATTCAGAGTTGGGGTGGGTAGGGCCAGGAGTCAATACCTTTGCTCCTAGGATTTTTTTTTCATTCTCCAACATACTGAAGATGACAAAACTTTTTCCTTCTTCCTGCAAATCTAAAAATAGGCAAGTAGGATGCATGGTCTATCACTAGGACAAAACCCTCTGAAATGATGATATCTGATGCATGTGACAATCTGCAACGTAAGTAGTAGAAAGCAACAGAATGACTTTATGGGCTAGAGTCAGCAGAACTGAGTGCAAGACTCTGCTCTCCCTCTTAAGAGTGATAGCATTTTTAGCAAGTGATTTACTTATTAATTTTTCTACTTGTAAAATAAGGATAGTATGTGCTCTCATTCTTTGATCCTCCCTCCAAAGATTGTTGAGGGTACGAAATGAGAATATGTGTATGGCTGTCATTTGACAGAAGTATGATTCCTTAACTTCGTCTATTTGGAAACTCAGAAAATACCAGGCACATTCCCGGAATTTCCTAAATGCTTACTGTTTGCTCAGCAGTGAGGCAGGTGCCTAGGAGATGCAGAGAATTAAAAGGTGCAAAGTTCCTGCCTGCAAAGCACTCTCAGGCTAGATAGAGGCAAACTATGTAAATTTAGGGCTAAAGCAAGATCAGGCAAAGTTCGCTTTTACATGAATGCAATAATAAAGTCTAAATGCTTTTCCTTCACCTCATTTAATTCTTCTGCCTCAAGATAATCCACTGGATTCTATCCAGAAGGCTTACAGCTCTAAAAACAATAACAACAGAATTGATGAGTGGCATCTCACCAGCACCCAGAGGTATTCTCGGAGTCAGAGAGTTGAGAGAAATTCCCTCCTGTCCTTTAGTTCCTCTATGAATTCAAACCATGGGGAGCAGAGCAGCCCCAAAGGAAATCATGTCTGGAGTAACAAAAAGACCTTGCTCCCCACCTTTCAATTGATCTGTACTTGAAAAAGAAGAGACTACTACATGGAATGCCTGGAAGAACCCCCTTCAGGAAGCTCAATGGTCCAAGCTCCAAGTCCAGGTACCTGAATCCAATCTATAACAATTTTAATTAATAATGAGTTAATATATGCCAGATACAGTGCTAAACCTTATTTAATTTGATGAAATAAATGAGACACAGTATTTCATTTTATGTTCAAAACAACCTTAAGAGAGAAGTAATTTTCCTATGTCCATTTTGCAGATGACGTTAAGGAATTGATGAAGTTAAATAACGGGCCTACAATCTGCACAGCTGGTAAGAAGTAAACCATGATTGGGACCCAAGCAGTTTGAACCAACACAATTTTTTATCACACCTGATTCCTGTAATAGTCTGGCCTATGTCCACTTCCTATTCTGCTGCTCATTTCTTGAAATTTTGTCACTCACACTATTTTTTTTTTTTTGCAGGACAAAAGACACAATGGATCTACCATGGTCATGCCCATTAGACCCACAGTTGACAAGAAAAGTATAATTCAACAAATAAGCCCTACAGACTTGTGTTCTTCAAGGAAACATCTTCTCTCAAAAGGTTTTGTAGGTTGGGAAACGATAGGACACAGATCTAGAATAGCCCAAAAAGTTGTAATATTTCAAATGGTTAATCAAATTTAAAAATTCAACCTTACTATGAACAAGACAATATAGTTCAATAATGTGTTTACTTCTCACCCACTGCATGAGTCAAGATTGGAAAAAGACAATCATCAGTGCTAGCAAGGGTATATTGAGATGATCTCAAGTGAATAGCTATTAAACCTTCTGGAAAGTAGTTTGGCATGGTGTGCTTCTGGTTTCATATCTAAGAACTCTTTGCTTAACCCAAGGTCATGAAGATTTTCTACTATACTTTTTTCTAGATGATTAGTATCAATTTTTACATTTAGGTCTACAATCCATTTTGAGTTAGTAATTTCTGTGTATAGTTTGAGGTAAGGGTTTGAATTGATTTTTTATTTTATTTTATTTTTTGGCATGTGGATATCCAATTGTCCTAGCACTATTTGGTGAAAAGACTACCTTTTCTCTATTAAATTTCTTTGGCACCTTTACAGAAAAATCAATTGACAATAAATGTAATGGCTTATTTCTAGACTCTCAACTCAGTACCATTGATCTATCTTTACACCAGTAACACACCATCTTAATTACTATAGTTTTGTAGTAAGTTTTGAAGCCCAAAAGTATAATTCTCTATTTTCTTCTTCTTCAAAATTGTTTTCTTTATTCTGGATTCTCTGCATTTCTGTATAAATGTTAGGAAGAGCTTGTCAATTTCTACCCAGAAAAGCATGCTGGGATTTTTTATAGGGATTCTATAAATCAATTTGGGGAGAATTAACAATATTGAGTCTTCCAATCTACAAACATGAAATACCGCTCCATTTATTTAGATTTTTACTTGTTCTCAAAAATGTTTTACAGTTTCCAGTGTGCAAATCTTACATTTATTTTTGAAGTTTATTCCTGAGAATTTTATTTTGATGCTATTCTTAATGAAATTGTTTCTGTAATTTCATTTTCAGATTTCTTTTGCTAGTATATACAATTGATTTTTTATATTGATCTCATATGCCATAAGTTTGAACTTATTAGTTGTAATAGGTTTGTGATGTGTGTGTGTGTGTGTGTGTGTGTGTGTGTGTGTGTGTGTGTATTCCCTAAGATATTCTATATGCAGGCCCAATTCACCTGCAAATTAAGACAGCTTTACTTCTTCCTTTACAATCAGGATGCCTTTAATGTCTTAACCTGCAGTACAATTTTGAATAGAGGTGACAAGGGTGAACACCTCTGCCTTATTCCAGATCCTAGGAGAGGAAGGCACATTCATAATTTGCACAAAGTATTCTACTCATGCTATTATCTTTCCTGAAGACTTAACAAAACAGAGCTGCATATTTTCTAGTACTGTTCACACACAAATAAAGAACATACAAACTTAAAAGTGTTTTACATTAAGAACAGAACCAAAAATGTCATCTAATAGATAAAACATATAAAGTGATTAAAAACTAAATACATAAACAAATCCTCATGTAAGGATTGTGTAAAGTGGAGAGAAGGTGACATAAGGGAAGGCAAACGGGCAGCAAATCCAGGAGGCAGTGAAATCACTGCCAGTTGCTGAAGAGCCTCCAGGTGAGCATGGCTCTGCAAGGCCAGGGCCTGGCCCCACCAACTCTCTCCACCTCCTGCTCACCCCACAGTCCGGGACTGAGAAGGACTGGGGGAAAAGAAGCTCCAGGAGTCTAGCCCAAACCCTCTCCCCCATGACCACTTGAGCCAGCAGGGAGTGAACTGTGCAGGGGTCTGGAAGGGAAGGAGCCTTCAATGGGAGCTCTCAGTCAGCAATTTTCACACAACAGTCTCTTATCTTAACAAAGCAGCCAGACTTCTTTAAAAAAAGAAAAGAAAGAAAGAAAAAAAACTTGGTTCCAGAATGGAAACAATCAGGCAGCATCCAGCAGTGTTTGAAAGAACACACTGGTTCCAAAGACCTTGTTTTCTCTGAAAGTTGAAAACGTAGATGCCCCAGCAAGAGGCATAAATGGGTGTTCAGAACCCAAATATTTGACACAACTGCCAGCTCTGACTCACCCTCACACTTGATCCTCTACAGTTTCCAGCCTCTACACAGCACCTGCCTCGAATGACTGTTTACACTATTAGACGAGTCTGCAATAACTGAATACCTACTGTATGTAGAACTCAGTGCCCAGAGTGCACATTTAGTTCTTGGTAATTTGTGGATTCTATCGCACAGTGCAATAAATCTAGTAAGATGAATGAATGAATAAACAAACCAGACATTACAAGTGAGGATCTCATAGAAAATAAGTTAAAAAATATAAGTCTCGCTCAAAGAATTTAAAATCTAGGCAGAGAAAGAAAATTAATGAAGTAGGTATGGGCAGAACTAGAACCCACAAACTTAAAAATATTTTCCTAATTTTACAAAGTTCTCATTTTTTCAGTATCTCAGAGAGGTTAAAAGCCAAAATTAGTTTCCCTAAAATATAAAGTAAATATTTGTTTCAGGTGGGGCAGCCGGACCTCCATCTGCTGGAAGGAAAACTGGCAACCCTTGGGTGCTCCTCCAGAACCCTTTGCTTACCTCCATTTACATATTTACCACATTTTATGGACGATTACTCTTTAGTTCCCTTCCCCAGTTCTCACAAACCCCCTGCACCTCCCAACAACTGTCACTCTCACCTCTGTGGCTCCTGTGCCTGTTACATCATAAGTGCCAAGTAAAGGTGTCCTTCTCCTGTGCTCTGCTAACGCTGTTTTGGACAAGAAAAGTCTGACACCAGACATATCCCATGTTGTCCCCTAATACTAGTGTTTTACACAATGAATGTGGCATGCCCCGGCCTTGCACCTTTCCCATACGTAGCTTGGTCTACTATCACAGTGGTCTGAAGGATGTAAATTAGCTGTCACAGAAGTACCTGCTCTCCCCTCCCTCCTGCACTTCTCAACTAGAGAAAACACGAAGAGGCCAAGGTTTCCTAGGAGGTTCCCAGCATCCCCGACTATGAAGCAACCTGGGAACACCTGGCATCTACACAGACCCAGAAAATAACTTTCAAATGCCTCTATGGACCAGACACTTCTCACAGAATTACCTCACTTGAGCAAGACTTTGTGAAGCAGGCCTTGCCTATAAAGTGGGAACATTGCATAGGCAAGAATATCAGAGCTCAGAAGTCAAGCAGACTGCCCAAGGTCTCACAGCTAACAAGTGTCTGCAATTGTCCTTCCATTTAGAAAGGACCTTGAGGCTCTACACACAAGTCCTGCACAGTCTTATTAGACAGTAAACATTTCCTAAAGAGCTCGAGAGATGACCTGATTAACAAGGTGAAGGAGATCCAGGACAGCTGCTCTCTCATCTTCACTGCTCCCATCAAAGATGAGATGTGCTGGGGGAATGGAAACTATAAAAAAGAGTAAACACTGACATATGTAAAACAAAATGCTGGACAAATTACCTACGAAGAATGTTGTCTTGAAATGAAAAATCTAGAAATTAAATTGGAGCTAGATTTGAATTGGCCTTTTAGTTCACTTGTTATGGAGCCTGTACAACATGTAATCAGGACATGCTCTGAAGATTATTACCCCAACGAGCTTTGAAAAGAGCACAGTCATTAAATAAAATCATGAGATAATTGCGTGGTTCTTGGGGTCGGGCGTTACTAATACAGATGCTAATTTTATCTGTGCATCCACACTGATGTCAGAATAAGGATGTAAGTTCCTATAAGTTCCTTTAGCGGAGCTCTACTGCACACCATTCTGCAAGGCAGCATGGCTGGGGAAAGCTCTTGGGCCTCTGCTTAGCTGGGAAGAGCAGGGTGGATGTGCACCAGGACAACCCTGAGCCCCAGTCCCTGAAAACAGCATTGGCCTTCTCCAACTCTATGCCTTCTTTGTCCTCCTCCCAGTAGACACACTTTGCAGACAAGGCCTCCTTCCTACCATCTTCCACTGGACTCCTGTGGAGAAGCTGAAGATGGAAAGCTTAGAATAAATTATCTGAGCTCTCACCTGGGAAGGATGTGACAGGGTAGACACAGCACACCACCTGCCTTCTACAATGCCTACACCTCGCTATGGGTATGTGCACCGGGCATGCGATGGTTCCTTCAAGATAATTATTTCAATAATTGTTCTACACTTGTGAGAGAGGTTCCTTCTATTTTTAAAGATAGAGAACCACAGTGTGTGAGAAACTAGACCTCCAGTTCCTCTGCAGGTGAGGCAGAGCGGTTAAAGAGAAAAGAAGGAGAAAAAGGAGGAGGATGTGCAAAGAAGGAAGGAGAGAAGGAGAGAAAAAGCAGAGGAGGATATAAATGGGAGGGAGGAAGACAGAGGAGGGAGGTCGAGAGAGAGAATGTGCCCACTCAGGTGTGCATAGTGACACACTTTACCAATTCTCAGCCAATTAGTATCTGGCTATAGGTCCCACACAGGTTGATAAAAAATACATGAAAACAGATCTGGGCACTTTCTATAAAGCCATTTTTCACCTTTTCAACAGGCTTCAATTGAGCATTTTTGATGTCTGTAGCACCATGGAGTCAAAAGAGGAAAGTCCTTACCCTCCAGAAAAGCTGGTAGTTCAGAGTTCCACATCATTTGCTGTAATCAGTAAGAAAGGGGTGGTGTGTGTGTGTGTGTGTGTGTGTGTGTGTGTGTGTGAGAACACTGGAAAAGCCAGGGGGCAGACTTATATATTGTATAGAAAGGAATGATGTCTGCATCTAGATCAAGACAAAGCAGTGTGAACTGTGGTCTGTGATATCACTGGTATGCAAAGGCACAGTCCCTCAAGTCCCAGAGAGCATGAGTTCCCTAAGAATTAACAGCCAGTCTCCATGAGGCTCAACATGTAACTTGGGCATTGCTCAGAAGCAGAGCTACCACCAAGCATCCCCTGAGCACTGAGGTTCCACTGAACATGGAACTCCTTACCTTGGGCTCCGTTTCCCAACCCTAGTTCCCTTTCAGTGTGGCACACAAATTTTGCATGTTGCCAAATGAATGAGAATACATCTAGTGGGGAATATTATTCCCAGCATATTTGTGCTTATTTATTGGAACAGACTGGTAGAGTGGTTAAGAGGAGGGATTCTGGAGCCAGACTACATGGGTTCAAATCCCAGCTTTTCTACTTACTAGATTTGGGACTTGACTTCCAGGGTCCCTCAGTTTCCCCACACTATTAAACAGGAAAATGATAGTACCTATCTCATATGTTAATTGTGAGAATCAAAACAAGTTTATCTATATCTATAATAATAAAACCATAATATGCTAATTAGACCGGATGTTCATCCGGACGACCTTCTGGATGAAGCCGGAGCTGCGAGGGAAGCCCAGGTCCAGGAGGGAAGCCCACGTCCCGGAGGGAAGCCCACGTCCCGGGTGCAGGAGGAAAGCCGGTGCCAGCAGCTGGGGAAAGGAAGACCCTAGTCTTGCACATATTTCGTGCATCAGGCCTCTAGTAAAGTTATAAAAATACTAGAGGCCCAATGCATGAAATTTGTGCAAGAGTAGGCCTTCGCAGCCCCGGCTTCGTCCGGAAGGTTGTCTGGAAGGTTGTCCAGACAGTCATTCTGCTGTTTGGCTGTTGGGTCGATTGGCATATTATGCTTTATTAGTATAGATTGTTACGATGATAGAATTTATGAATATTGTTTCCTCAATGTACATACTACAACTAAATGTTTGTGCCCTCCCTCAAATTCATACAGTGAGCCCTAATCCTTAATGTCATGGTATTTGAAGGTGGGGCCTTTGAGAGGTGATTATCATGAGGGTGGAGTCCTCATGAATGAGAACAGTGCCCTTATGAGGAGCTGAAGAGATAATAGTGCTCCCCTGTGCCCTGTGCCCTGTGAAGACACAGAGAGAAGACAGCCAACTCTAAACCAGAAAGCTGGCCTCTGCAAGACACACCGAATCTGCCAGTGCCTTGACCTTGGATTTCTACCTTCCATATCTGTGAGAAATAAGTTTCTGTTGTATATAAAACACTATGGTGTTTTGTTATAGCAGCCCAAACAGACTTGAGATAGCACACATATGAAACCATTAAGATTCTAATGCCCAAAAGTATTTTCCCTATCATAGAAGTTAACTGCAAACACCTTATCTTGTTTTCTTTTGATACTATTTTGTAATTACATTTATTGGATGAAAAACCTGAGCTGCAAAGGGGTGAGCCGACTAGGTGGACATCACAGAACCAGTGTGTGGCAGGTCCGAAGCCAGGGCTTTGGATCCTCATTGGTCTCCCTGGGGCTGTGCTATCTCCTCTCCCACATGAAACAGGGATTTCCTGTTATGTGAATCGAACTCAGCCTTGAGTAAAAATTTACAGTATCAATGCTCCCAGCTCATCTGCTAGGATTCCCACACTGTTTACTAGCTTCGTGTCTTTAGTGACACAGTTCTGACACACCATGGAAAAATAATCCACTCATAACTACAATTCCAACCCACATGGCCAAATGGAATCCAAAGAGATAAGCTATGAATGAAATGGGATGGGTGGCATCCATTCAGAGGCCACCCGATTGTAGGATGCAGATGACTGTTCCAAATCTAGCACTCCCCATCCACTGCAGATTTCTCACAAGACAGGAGGCAACCATCCATCCCAAACACAGTCTAAGTACTCTACAAACATACAGATGGGGTTCTCAATTCCATTTGCACACTGAGGAAACTCCCAGTGAAGGCCTCAGTTATGTTCCCATTTTACTGAAGAAACTAAACTTTAAACTAAAGAGGTTAACTTCCCTCTATGTCTGCATTCTGATAAGATGCAGTGATGAGTAATAACATTCTCTCACAGGTGAATACAGCTTTAACATTTTCTAAAGGTTTCCAGAATAAACCAGGGTCACAGGGCAAGAAAATGAGGAAACTGGGACCAGAACTCAAAAATCTAGATTCTTGTTTCCACATAAAAAACAGCAAATCACTGCTCAAGGTGCCTTGTGCTCCTAAAGCACTGAGTGTTACTTCACACACCTCTACTCAACGGCTCATCACACCAGGGCCTTGAGAGAGTCAGCCCACATAGAATCCAGCTTTGGGCAGCAACAGAGAAGTGGACAAACTGGGAACAGGCCTCTGCTTCTGGAAGCCCTGGACAGCATCAGGAGTTTGCACCCCCTGGTTTAAGGGCAGACTGGCTAGTAGAGAGGCCAAGGCAAAGACTAAACAAAGCACTCAGAGAGGCACCCAGCCCCTAACCAGATGCAAACACTTCCCTTGTCCCCAAGCCCTTTCTGCCATCAGCCTTGGAGAGACTGGTACAGTATATCTTCCTGGGTTCCTAGCCTGACTTTCTGAGTTGCTCTTGCCATGTTATTCACAATTTATTTCTTTAAATTAATGTACATCAGTGCCCCCCCCCCCCCAAATCATGATCATAATGGACTTAATTTATTTTGGGAAACCAGCACTCACTATCCCACAGCCCTTACAAGCCAATGGTTTTCATTGGTCTGGGTCCCCTTCTGGCCTTTGCCCCCTGTAACAGTAGCCATCATTGTGAAATAGGCGCAACTTTGTATTCTACTTTTTTTCTTCTTCATGTAATCACATTTCCTCTCTCGACCCAAGCATGTCTCATGACCCTGGCAAGTTCCTACTCCAAAGGCTTCTTTTAGGATATTTTGATTGCATCCCCAATGTAGACAACTGATCTCATAGAAGCTCCATGACATGACTGACTTGTAACTCCTAAGGTCTGAGATCACGGTTTGGGTGAGAAGGAGGACGAGAGGAAGAAAGGAAGAAGAACTACGCCTTTCTTCTTAGGAGACAAAGTGCTGTTAGAGACATGGCTTTGGATGGCCCGTGGGTGGGTGGGGGCAGGGGGTGCCTATGCTCTTAGGCTATACAGCCATGATGTTGCCATAAGAATGAAGCCACTCTCCATTCCTCAGAATAGCAGTGTCCTGTGGGTTGCAGAAAATTACTGTAGGGCAAGAGCCCTGAGCATACTTCATTCAAACCAGACCATGTCATACCAACTAATGTACCATTTGCCATCTGGCTCTGCATTAATGGAGGAAATTACACTCCACAGTATGGCACACAGTACCCTCCTATACCTAACACTCGCCCCCCCTCCCCCCCTTCACCTCCTACTTTCTCTCCTGCCTGCACAGGCCCTGAGCTCCAAATACCAAGTTCCTGCTCACTCAGTTCCTCCACCTCAACCCCAGGAAGTATGAGAAACTGTCCCTACCCTCAAAGAGCTCACAATTGGGGGAAGAAAACAAAGTTTTTGTCTGTTTATCATATGAAAATCAATAAGCCACTTAGTTGTCTGTGAAACAATAACAACATGTTTTTAACCCATCATTTCAAATAGTTTAAAACTGGGCCAATAGATGGCAAAATAAGATTGCTTCTTAAACATTTTTTATACTGTAAAATATAAGAGGCACATATCAAAGTGTGTAAGACATAAACAAAAGATTATAAAGTGAATATTTACCTAGAGGTTTTTTTCAAATTAAAAAAGTAATCTCCTCTACAAAAGCACCTCAGGGTTTCCTACCAGCGATAATGGACCATGTAGCCTCTGCCCCTGGTACAAGAGGAAGATGCTGAAATGCAAACCTTTCCCTTAACTGGCTCATAATTTGTTATCACCCTCAATACCCCACATCTGTATTTCAGTCAACATATTTTCAGGTTTCCCAGAACAAGTTATTTCCAAAATTTAGGTTCTCCAGGCTCCATAAACCATCAACAGTGCCCCTGAATTTCTATAGATCTCCCAGACTTCCCGTTGAACCAGAAATAGCATAAAAGCCCTAGCCAGTTTGGTTCAGTGGATAGAGCGTGGGCCTGCAGACTGAAGAGTCCTGGGTTTGATTCCAGTCAAGGGTACATACTTGGTTGCAGGCTCGATCTCTGACCCTGGTTGGGGCTCATGTGGAAAGCAACCAACTGATGTGTCTCTTTCACATCAATGTTTCTCTCTCTGTGTCTCTCTCACATCGATGTTTCTCTCTCTGTGTGTCTCTCCCCCTCCCTTTCACTCTCTCTAAAAATCAATAAAAAAATATTCTCAGGTGAGGATTAACAAAAAAGAAAAGAAAGAAATAGGAGGAAAAAAACCCTGAACATACCATGAGTAAGCATGAGTGTTAATTTGGGGTTCAAAATCTATTTACATTAAACTCTATTTTCTGGGTCTGCTTTCTATTTGTAGTTCTCTTGCAAAACTTAAGAGGATCCAGTTGTTTCCTATGGGTCCCAGGTCAGTCCTCAGCTAACACACAGATTTTCTCATTTCCACCACTAAGCATGATGAAGGTTACAAGTATTTCCGGTGCAATTATAAATTGCATCTGCACACCCCAGCTTGTGAGTGCCTTGGGACAATTTCACACTCCTCTGGTTCAATGTCTCCTGTTGCCCTTTAAGCTTGAGAAACTCATTGATATTGAATCCCCTTTGGCAGAAAAGGCAATTATGAGAGTTCCCTCTCAGAGAAGAAGGGAGGGCCCAGGAAGGCACAGACAGAAGGGCAGTTCTGGGGAGCTGGACCTAAAGGGTTTTCATCTCCCAAGCAGCTGGACACCCTGACTCTGGGTCATTAGCATCACCACGGACCTCCAAACCAGACTTGTCCCCAGAGAGGCTCCAAAGCACTACTTCCTCAACTTTCATTCCTTAACTCAAAAAAAGAAGAAAAAAAAAATCCTGCGTCCTTAGGAAGAGCTTAATGAGATCTGGCCATGTGAGAACTGTTCAAAAAGCACCACTCTTTATACAAATGTTAACAGTGGTTCCAGAGACAATGTTTGCAACCCCAAATTTAATGGAGGCAGGACGACTCTAAGTCTAGATACACTCTGGAGTGCATCAGCTGTGTGATGAAAAGTAAGCATGCAATTTCATTCTCAATGAGTTTAGGACAAAGGTTAAAAAATAAAAGGTGTCTAATGGTTATTAGGTGCAACCACCCACATATATGAAAAGTAATGAGAGCATGTCTCCCAATTTCCTACAGGTCATCTGCCAAATTCCTGCCTCCTTCATAAGAAGACAGAATCTGCAGTGTTTTCTTTGCCATACAGATACACCCCATGTCACTATAAACAAACGCCGCTTTCTTTGCTGCTAATAACCACAATGTGTGGGTAAGAAACCTCTCCAGTATAAATCCGTGGGGACAAGGCTGCATTGTGGGCATTAAATAATTATAACAATCTGACATGAGTCAGAGGATTGTTTTTCAATGGCCCTGTTGCACTGCAAACTTTCAAGTCAACCCCAAACTCTCTTTCCTGGCACACTGTCCATGCGCTGGGCTATTATGAAACATTTCTCATTCTTTATAGTTTGGTCCCATTGCAAGGAGCTGGCAACGTGGGTACTCATGAAATATTAACACGTTACATTGATTTTTTTTTATAAGTGTGGCCAACAGTGGATCAATTATATTACTATGAAAAGCTTTTTATAATTCATCTGGGCGGGGAGGAGGGGGGCATCAAGATCTCATTTCTAGACAGCACAGGGATGATGAAGTCAACAGTTTTGAAGAGGCCAGCACTCACATGCACTGAATACATTAAATGTGATAGATGGAGTGCATACACTGCTCACAAAAGAAGGAAAATGTTTAAATCTGGCAAACTGACTAAAATAGGGTACACATATCAACAAGATGGGATTTATGTCCATAGAAGTCTCTCTCTGCAAACAGAATGGAAAAAAACCAAATGTTGGCAATTCATACCCCTTCTGCTGTTCACCATATGTTTACCCCGGCCTCCCTTAAAAGCAAAATTTGCTAATTTCTAAATGATTAATCTTCCATAGCCTAAAGATTAATGATTATACTACTCCTATCCCAAAGTACCTTTTATTCCAAGAACATTAACAGTTGACTTAAAAAACAAATCTCCTGCCCTGTGTGAGCCAAAGGAGTGCCTGGTAGAAGGTTCTGCTGGTCGGGCAGCTGGTGAACTCAGAGACTTTTCTTGTTAGTTGTGCATCCACCAACGATGGAGACCCTCCATCAGATCTGGTAACGAACCATATTCCAAGCCAGCAGGCCTCCGGCCATGCTCTCAGAGAGGGCATCTTGAATAGGGAGGGGCTCAACAGTTAGTTCTCGGTTCTCTACTTTCACATGGTAATACTGTAGTGACCGGTGTCCAACTTTGTCTCCTCCATAAATGTGAGCATCTCAAGAGCAAGAACCACGTCTTATTCATCTTGATACTTCTTTCTCTGGCAACAGAGATTTTCACAAAATATGTGGTAAATGAATAGCCACAAGGTATAAATTCTCCCTTCCACTCTGAGAACCTTGAATCTTGCTTGAGTGCACAAATTAAATTTATCCTCTTTCTTGCATCGATCCATAGCCTCACCAGGAGAAAAGGGTCACCCCAAAAACCATCTTCCTGATCTCTGGGATTGGGGCCCAACATGGAAATGCCCCTAATTAATTAACAAATGCTTTCTATTACTTTGGGGCTTGTAAACCACTAGGAATACCAAAAAAGGGGCAGGATGAGTTAAACTGCTGAATCAACCCTGAAATCCCCTGGAAAACAGACATGCAGAAGAAAAGAAGTTCCCAGGAGCAAACGACTGACAACCTTGGCTCAAGTGTCCTGAAAACTGGACCACAAGTGAGAGAACCATTGCAAGCATGCTTTCCAAAACCCCACAGGGGCTTTCCAGAGGTCCAGGTGGACTGTGGTCACACAGGCACTAGAATGAGAGAGGGTGAGGGCATGGTGAGCAGTCTGACTTCCATCTAGCTCTAGGTGCCACATGGAAGCAATGGTATTGGGTTGATTTAAAAAAAAAAAAAGCCTGGCACAAAAGTGGATAAATGGCCATCAGGGCTCCCAAGAAAGAGAGGGCAGCAGAGTTGTCACCAGCTTGCTCAGCTTAAACCCTGCCTGGACTCCTGAAAAGCTAAAACAGGGGTAGGGAACCTTTTTTCTGCCAAAGGCCATTTAGATATTTATAACATCATTCACGGTCCATACAAAATCAACTTAAAAACATGTAAGTTGGGTCAAACATTTAATTAACTCACCCCTAATACCTTGGCAGGGCCAGACCAAATGATTTCGCAGGCCTTATATGGCCCGAGGGCCAGACATTCCCTACCCCTGCTCTAAAATGTCAAATCCCTGTGCTTCTGCCTAGATTGCAAGCTGGTCCAATCATGATCCAATTGTCAAAACGACTTATTACTTGGTTACATTTAGCTGAATTGTTCACCTGGAACACACCTGTTACCAGGGGCATGACATCACATCCATGCTAGGTTTTAATTGAGGAGGAAGGTCAATGCACACACACACACACACACCACACCCTTACAAGTGTGTTTTATATTTTTGCAACTTAAGAGGTCCATTACATTTCTAAGATCTCTTTTCTTCTACAGATTCCTCTATTTAATATCCATATTTCCTAAATTATTTTAAATGGTATATTCAAGTATGAATAAAAAATTTGAGCAACAAACACCAAGTGGATACATTTGGGGTGGGAGCAAGACTGTTCACTTCGGAGGCAGCTGGGAGCCCTCCCTCTCCCCCAAGGTTCTCCATTGCACCTGAGGGCAGTGGCTGGCAGTCTCAGAAGGAAGGAAGAAGGAAGACTTCCTGGCCCCAGCAGGCCTGTCCCCAGCTCCCTGGGAGAGGGAGACAGTTTCCATTTTAAAGGGAACCACCCCTCTGAGATCTGGGGGCAGGGGCTCTGGAGCCCACAGAGTGAAACCTACTCTTATCTATAAACAAAAACCAGCTTTGATGTTGGCCAGCTCACTTGCTTCTTTCCCTTGTCAACTGCGGTTTATCAGCAGCAACATCTCCATTAAGCACTTAGTCAGCAGCCATTACGGGGCCCAGCTCTGCACTGGGTGCCTGTTCCTGAAAGAAATGAAAGGAAAAAGCATATGCCTTGCCCACGTGGAGGACCGGTGGGTGGCTGGGGCGGGCAGATGCACACAGACAGTGCTTTGAGACACTCAGAGGGTGGTTGGATTTGAGATAAAAATTCCTCGCTCTTGCACTGGGTGAGACATTTCCTAACCTGCCTAAACCTCTCCATCCTTCCTGTTCTTGGGGACTAAAATGAGATGACATGAAAAAGAGTCTCAAGTGTGGTTATTTTATGCCTTTATTTGACTTCTGAATCACTTCTGATCTGGACTTCCTCTCCACTAAGTTGGGGAGAGCCCTGGCATTCTGGATGGAGGTAAGTGCCTAAGGGTCTCTGTCCCAGCTGCAGAGGGCTCCCTTCCATAACATTCTCTAGCCACGCCAGCAGGGGCTCAAGGGAGAGTGTGTGTGTGTGTGTGTCTCAAGGGTATCAACTGAACCGCTTTAGTACTGGCCAGAGCCCCTCTCACACACTCCCATGTTGGTTCCTACAGCCTTCAGAGGTGCCTGTGGCTACATACATCTGTTTCACAGGCAAACAAACTCTCTCTTCAAGAGTGGAACTAGCACTCAAACCCAGGACAATGACCCAGGGCACCATCCTCTGAAGACAGAAGCTCCTATGCACTCCCAATGCACCCAGCCCTCCTGCGGCCTCGACACAGGCCTCAACAGCCAGAGTGTGGTCTCCAGCCTCTGCCAGACACCCTCCTTCCACAAAGAGCAAACAATCACATACACTGTCAGGAGGCTGCTTTCCACTCCTCTCCACATGTCAGGCCCGGTGACCAGCGAGACTGGCAGGCTGCACACAGGAGGAAAAGGGGAGTAAGAAATGGCTGCCAGAACAGTTTGTTTGTGTCAAGCTGTCAAGAACTGAATGTGGAGGGACAACCAAGATGGCGGCATAGGTAAACACCTGAACTTGCTGCCGCACACAACCACATTAAAACTACAACTAAAAGACAAAACGAATATCATCCAGAACCACAGGAAGGCTGGCTGAGTGGAAATTCTACAACTAGAAGGAAATAGAAAAGCGCATTGAGTCCGGTAGGAGGTGCAGAGGTACGGAAGAACGGAGGTATGGAGGCTTGCACGTGAAAGGGGCTGGCAGCTGGGTACGCTGTTGTCTTTGTCAATCGGGAGGGAGATACAAGCTCCCGACTGCTCTGAACTCAGACTCATACAGAGAGAAACTGGACTGTCTGGCATTGGGCTGGAACCATGAGGGTGGCTTTCTCGCAGAGGTGCTTGCAGCGGTCATTGTTCCTGCACGGGGCTGCAGGACACAGAGACCCAGGGACCTATCCAGGGCAGGCCATGGGCAACCATTGCTGTTTGCTCTGCCCTGGTGATTCTCTGAGACCCCGCCCCACCCAATTTACAACCCTGCCCAAGCTGTGCGCAGAGGCTTTTGCTTACCAATGGCCTGGCCTTTCTCCGCCTAAAATCCTGTCAAACTGCAGCTGGGTCAGAGAGACGCAGTTTCCAAAAGAAGGCCTAAGGCTCGTCAGCAGCCTGCATTGCTTCACAACTGTGCCTCATCTGGGCATCTCCAAACCCCAAACAAGAGGGGGAACCTGCAGATCCCTCTGTAGCTCCTGCTGGGTGGCCTCAGGCAGTGGCTGACTTTGCACCTTCTTGGATATCCAAGAGCCAGTGTACCCAGTGGTCAGAGTGAGACCATCCAGATTACAACACCTCAGATCCATAAGAGACACACTCAGGGGGCAGACTCAGTGAGCACCAAAGCCCCACTGAAGCAAGTCCTGCCCCATAAGGGTGTCTCCAGCACAGAAGTTCTCCCAGTGTAGACACAACTGCTCCTCACAGCCAACTGGTCTGGAGGTCAATCCCTCCCAGTGATACCAACAGCAATCAAGGCTTAACTACAAGACTGTGCACACAGCCTACAAAGGGGTTCACCAAGAGGGTCCACCTCAGGTAATTAGGGAGACTGAGCCACTGGGCCCTATAGGACACCTACCTCACAAAGCCACTCTATCAACACAGGGAAACAGCCAAAATGTGGAGACAAAGAAACAGGTCACAAATGAAAGAAATGGAGGAAAGAGTTCTAATGGATATAGAGTTCAAAACCATGGTTATAAGGTTACTCAAGAATCTTCTAGAAACCTCCGAGAAATATGTGAGACCCTCAAGGTTATGAAAAAGGACCAACAACAAAGTGACAACAAATGCATATCTATCAACAAGTGAATCTAAAAATCAAGTGAATAAAAAAATGTGACGAACAGAATAAACTGGTGAATAGAATAGAATCAGGGACATAGAAAGGGAGTGGACTGACAATTCTCGGGGGGAAGGGGATGTGGGGGGTGCGGAAAGAGACTGGACAAAAATCGTACACCTATGGACAAGGACAGTGGGGGGCGGTAAGGGCAGGGGGTGGGGTGGGAACCGGGTGGAGAGGAGCTATGGCGGGGGGAGAGGAATAGTAGTAATAATCTGAACAATAAAGATTTATTTTTTTTGAAAAAAAGAACTGAATGCAATGCCATTAGGGGAAGAAACACCCTCCTTTTAGTACTTCTTCAGGGCCTCAGACCTGTGGTCAGCACCTCCCATCCAAGGGAGCAGACCCAGGCTGGACCCTACCCTCTCTCCTCTACTCTGGGCAGTGACTCAAGACACCACCTGCAGGAAGAGGGGACACTAGCACCCCAGTTAATTCCAAACAACACATGGAGATCCCAGGTGATCTTGCAGCTCAGAGAAGTTAAGCAGTTCATACAAAGTCACACAGCTCTCATTTCACAGAGAAGCCTCTGGGATCCTCATATTTCACTTCTAGAAATGAAAGCACAGTTCAGGCTTTAACATTACACTGCTTATCAAAAGAACCACTGTAAAGAATAGCGCGCACACACACACACACAAGGAAATTTTACTTTCCAGGCTGAAACCAGGGATACACAGTCCACATGGGCTGCCAAACGGGCAGAATGTGACCCTTGCTGCTCACTTCACCTAGGCAATTCCTCCCTCCCTCTCACCACCTTATTTGGCTCACTTGAAGTTCTCTTAAAGGCAGCTCCCCAGTGGTTGGTTGAAAGATGGCACTTCTATAACTTTATAGGGAAAAGAAACACCCAATAGCCTTTCCTGACATCCTTCCATTTCTCAAGCATCAAAGTGGTAGAAGATGCTATCAGGACTCTCAGGGAGCCTGCTGGCTTCCATCTCCTACCCCCTCCTCTACAGCTCTATCACCCTCAGCTCAGTGAACATCCTTACTAGGTCTAAATCCCTTCCTTCCAGCTCCAGATCATCCATCCCTGGCTGTCTGGCTTAGTTGCTCTTCCCAGGCCATGTCTAACGAACAGAGCCCAGTGATACTGGTTCTTCAGGAGCATTCGGACACCATCGATTCTGCCATAAACACTCACCCGCTCAGACAGACCATGGGCTGTGAGTCTTGATTCATAACATCATGGTCACTAACTCTTTCCTTATCCCAGGAACCTGCTACCAGCCTACCCAGGTGCCTTCAAACAGGTATTATTCTAGTACAAAATTGTTGTCTGTGTTCATAATCTCACTGGGTATAGAGATGATCTGCTGTGTAGTCATTTGCGGGCGATTCTCTAGCTCAGTGTTCCTGAACCCAGAAGTGTGCTAAACCACCACCTTCCCAAAGAGAGTGAGTCAGGGAAGGCATGTGACTGATTCTCTCTAGTCCTGAACTTAAAGAATGCATGTTTGCCAAGAGAACTCAATATAAATTCCAGCATCTTCAGGCTCAATCTTTCTCTTGATAAACATCATACATTTTACATTAGAGACAGCATTTGAAAAAAGAATGGATACTGGTAGTAATTCAGAATTGTTTAAATTTTTTTATTTTTTTTAAACTTGTGCCAATGTGAATGTCCATTGATTATCACTTATCATATTTATTACAGTCTGTTGTACATGAGGCTGAGACAAAACCTTCATCATTTCCATCTCCCTAGGGACCAACACATAGTAAGTACACTTCTAACTGCCACCTTTTGGAGGTTCTAATAATAAGAAAATAGTAGGTAGGATTAGCCCTATGTATTAAGATGTATTCTTCCACCCTGCCTATCCAACCACCCCTCTGTAAACCCCTGAAGTTTTGCCTGTCTCTTACATCCATCCCCAAATGCCCATGCCAGAAAGCAATCACTGAATAAGTGGTGGCAAGAGGGTCATTCCTCTACCTTCCCTGTAAACCCAGGAAACAATTTTCTCAGTCCACAACCACAAGTCCAAAGCCACAAGCTCAAAAGCCCATGTGCATCATAAAGATGGTATTTCTGAGCATGGGCTGGCCCTGTGGTTAGCTCTGGCTGCTGTCTGACTGCTGTGTGTGAGATTATCTGTCCAATCTTAGGTGTGTGTCATTATCAACAACCAACTAAACAGTGGCTTTAAGTGGTTCTTCTCAACATAGGGGCAAGAGTTTTTTCCATGCAAAAAAAAGCATCGACCGCCTGGCTGGTGTGGCTCAGCTCAGTGGTTGAGCATCGACCCATGAACCAAGAGGTCCCCAGTTCAATTACTGGTCAGGGCACATGCCTGGGTTGTGGGCTGATCCCCAGTAGGGGGTGTACAGGAGGCAGCCAATTGATGTCTCTCTCATCAATGTTTCTATCTCTCTCTTCCCCTTCCTTCCTGTCTCTCTAAAATCAACAAAAACATTTTTTTAAAAATACTGGTTTCCTTAAAAAAAAAAAAAAAAAAGCAGAGATCACTTTGAGAGAAGTTACATCTACAACACCCCAAACTCCTCAATATTACAAAACTTGGACTTCCCCCACACCCCAACTTCCGATACTCACTCATAGTCTATGACAACTGAGGACCTACATCTCTAGCCTGCCGCTTCCCCCTTTATCAACACCCCCTATCAGAGTGGTATGTGTGCTACAATTCATGAACCTACATTGGTACATTATTATACAAAATCTGTTTACATTAGGGCTCACCTTAATGTTGTATGTTTTATAGGTTTAAACAAATTTATAATGACATAGATCCATCCTGGAATCCTTAATGGATTACCACTGTGAGCAAGGCTGCTCCCTATTATCAGTCCAAGACCTCTCAGTGATCTCTTCCAACTCACTGTTCCTCCCTGGTTCCCTGGGTTTCTGGATCCCACCTTGGGCAGATTTTCTCCCCCCCCCCACCTATATATTTGTTTGTTTGTTTAATATTCTTTTTAAAAATATATATTTTATTGATCCTTTACAGAGAGGAAGGGAGAGGGATAGAGAGTCAGAAACATCGATGAGAGAGAAACATCGATCAGCCACCTCCTGCACACTCCCCACTGGGGATGTGCCCGCAACCAAGGTACATGCCCTTGACTGGAATCGAACCCGGGACCCCTGAGTCCGCAGGCCGACGCTCCATCCACTGAGTCAAACCGGTTAAGGCTGTTTGTTTAATATTCTTATTGATTTCAGAGAGGAAGGGAGTGGGAGAAAGGGATATAAACATCAATAATGAGAAAGAATCATTGATCGGCTGCCTCCACAACTCAGGCATGTGTCCTGACCAGGAATCGAACTGTGACCCTCTGGTTCATGGGACCATGCTCAACCACTTAGCCACACCAGTCGGGCCTTAGGCTGCCTTTCTGCAGGGATCACAGACACCCTTCTCTGGCCCTAGCCCTCAGCAGAAAGAAGGACCATGTTCTGGATCCACCTACCACAGGTGAAGGGAAAGAGGGTCCCTGGCTCCATGGATGCTGACATCCAGCCATGATACAGACTTGGAAAGAGCTTGTTAGAAATTCTGCAACAAATTCTCAATAGGAAGGGTCTTTTTATCAGGTTACTACGTTCTAAGAAACAATTAAAATTGGCTCTTAAGCAAAGGACAGGGGGAGGGGGCTTAGCAGCTCATTTATTAGTAAGTAAAAAGTCTTGTTCCAGCAGCTCAGATGACATCACAAATTTTACCTCCCACTAGGTGAGCTACTGGTTCCAACCAGTGACCAGTCATGTAAATGTGTAGGTTCCTTATGAAAGAAAACTGCTACCATAGTTACAGACCTCAGGACCTCACACCACACCATCCAGAGGACATGGGATTCTTATCAAAAAGCTTCAGCAAAAAAAAGATTTTCTTTTCTATAAGCCCCCCCCACACACAAAAATCTCATCTACTTCACTGGCTCTGACTGGGTAACCAATCCCCATGGACATCTCCTATTTGGTTAATCATGGCCTACCTCTGTAGTTGTGAGTGAGGTCAACCCCACTCAAATTATATAAAAGACAAGGGAAAGGATCACCTGTGTGATTTTGATAAGAATCAGGTTTCCAAAAAATGTCCTCTACAGTCATAGAGCATTTAAGTAGCCTCTGGTCACCTCCATACAAATAACTCCCAGCTTCACAGGCTGTGTTAAAAGCAACCATCTAATTAGTCCAAGGAAAGAAGTATTAACTGCAGGCAGCCACTGGATGAGGAAGAATCGGTATCCCAAAGGAATTTATCTCAGGGCCAGGGTCAAGGAACAGCTTCTTTAGAGGCACAGAATTGTCTGAGACCTCTAGGCCAAAAGCTATGGGAAGAACTTGATAATGAATTCCCATGGTGACTAAATAAACTCCTAGACACAAATTCCAATGTGTGGAGGGGGTGGTTCTCTGCATCACCAACAAGCAATTCTTGGACAACTATCTACTTGGAGATAGTATCAGATTCCACATCAGTCCCACAAAATTGCTGCTCCCCCAACACCTTTATACACCAGTTGAAAGCCCAGGTTGTTACCTGTGCTTCTGGTCTACTGGCTACAGATTGGAGGTTCCAACAACCCCCTCCAACTCAGGATGTCAATTGTAAGTCTAGGTTATTACCCGTACTTTTGACTATAAATCAGAGATTCCCATGACCCCCTTTTTGAGTTTGGTTAATTTGCTAGAGTGGCTACAGAACTCAGAGAAACATCTTACTAGCTTTACTACAAAGGATATACTAGTAACTCGGGAATAGCCAGATGGAGGAGATACATAGGGCAAGCTATAGGGAAAGGCATGGAGCTACCATGCTCTCTCCAGGCACACTATTCTCCCCAAATCTCCACGCGTTCACCAATCCAGAAGCTCTACAAACCCTTTTCTCTTGGGTGTTTATGGAGGATTCACTACATGGCCAGGGTTGATTAAATCATGGCCACTGGTGATTGCTTCAAGCTCCAGGCTCTGTCCCCTCCTCGGAGGTGAGGGGGTAAAACAAAGTTCCAACCGAACATTGTTGGTTCTCCTGCCAACCAGCCCCCATCCTTAGGAGTGGTCTAAAAGTCACTTCATTAACATAGCAAGAGACCACTGTCACTCTCAACAAGTACAAAATTTCAAGGGTTTTGAGAGCTATGAGTCCTGTGGAAGAAGACCAAATATATATATGAAATATATTTTGGTCATTATTACTATTAGTTTTCGTTATTCCTCACCCAAGTATATTTTTTCCATTGACTTTTAGAGAGAGTGAAAGGGAGGGAGGGAGAGAGAGAGCGACCAAGAGAAAAAAGCATCGATGTAAGAAAGATACATTGATTGGTTGCCTCACACACGCACCCCAATGAGGGCAGCGGATCGAACCTGCGACCCAGGTATGTGCCTTGACCAGCAATGTGCCAGACCCTTCGGTGCACGGGCCTATGCTCTAACCATTGAGCAAGCCAGCCAGGACCAAATACATGTTTTTCTTATAAATCATCACAGTGACAGTATCAACCATACTCATCAGCATGAAGGATGCAGCATTGGACATCAACTCACTGCTGGTGATGTGGCCAGACCCAGGGAAGGATAGCACAGAACCATAATATCACCAGAAATCCCAAGTCTACAAAAACACTCAGAAGACTGAGAGAAACATGGAAAGGGAGGAAAGTGTGCCTCAGCCAGAACGGTTAAGACAAAAGCATCCTCAGCTCTCCTTTGGGCAAAGAGCCTAGAGTTCTCCCAACACACCCCTAATTTGAGAGAATGGGAAAATGTCTGAGTTCAATCTGGCCATTTTTCTGGGCTTAAACCCCAACAGAGAAAATGCTCCAGCTTCCATAGGTCTGTATCTAAATTCCCAAACTCCTTCACTTCTAAAAAGCCTTCACCGGTTAGCAGTTACATAGGATTAACACAATAGTTGTTGTTTGTTTTTATTTCTTCCTTTTTTTGTTCTTGTTGGTCTAAAGAAGACTCCTTCGTGCCTCAGGGGTCTTTCCAAAACAATATGGCCCACTTGTCAGGCACAGGGCTAGGAACTTACAAGGTAAAGCCCAGTTCCTATGGCTGGCGCTGGGGCTGGAGCAGAGGGATCTTGTTAACCTCTCCTGCACACAGAAATCTCCACCTCTAAAGATCTTAGTGGCTTCCCATAAGCCTCCAATGTAAGACACAGGAAGTTGGATTTTGGCAGCCCCTCCTTAGGCTTACATGGCAGCACCGACACCTTATGCCTGCTTCAAAGAAGAGCACTATCACTGGAGGGCAGAAAGGCTGTGTCTAAGACTGATGGGGAAAAGGGGTCCTGTGGCCAGATCAAGAAATATGGTCTTTAAAGACCTGGGGATATACACAAGGACATCAACCACATCAGGGACATTCCTCCAGCTGGCCCTTCATGAATGTCCATTAGGTACTCAGCTGGGTTCAGAAATGAGGGCTGGTGATGAGCACAACACTGTGCCTCACACTAACACTCTCCATGTCCGTGGGCAAAGCAGTGGGTTTGAATCTTCCAGACTCCATGTGCCTCCATGTGAGTGGGCTTCAAGGCTCTGCCACCCAGTAAAGGGAATGGTAAAGAGTTCATTATGAAGAAGTGGGAAACTGAAAACCTAAAAATCCCAAGGTTGCACTGACCTCTGGGAGAGCTGGTAGGGCCAGGGCTAGATTGTGAGGGGACCAACACAGGGGTCCTCTGAATTCCCAGATTCACTCACTCTTGTGAGGTCAGGAAGATTTAACTCGAATCTTTATCACCCTCATTAAGAAAGAAAGCCAGCCCTAACCGGTTTGGCTCATGTGGATAGAGTGTCGGCCTGCAGACTAAAGGGTCCCAGGTTCGATTTGGGTCAGGGGCATGAACCTTGGCTGCGGGCACATCCCCAGTAGGGGGTGTGCAGGAGGCAGCTGATCGATGTTTCTCTCTCATTGATGTTTCTAACTCTCTATCCCTCTCCCTTCCTCTCTGTAAAAAAAAAAAAAAAAAAAAATCAATAAAATATATTAAAAGAAAGAAAGAAAGCCAGTGTTCATGCCATATTCAATGACACTTCTGGTTTCTACGTTGAGATGGGTCTCATTCTTTTTCTTAATATAGGCTCAGAATTAAAACCTCCAGTTCAAAATAGGATTCACAGCCTCTTTCCTCCTCTTCTCATGAGTATGACTACATATTTTGGAGTTATACAGCCTTTCACCTGTATTATTCCACCCTCACAGCCACTTTATAAGGTGGAAGCTATTCCTCTCCCCCAATGACAGAGGAGAAAATGGAACTCCAAGAATGAAAAAGAAAACATAGTTGATAACATTACAGTATGTGTATGAGGATGAGTAAAGGTAGAAAATTTGAAACTGTGCCTGTTCAGGAAATTCTGTGAATCACACTTGTTGCTTTCTCCATAGTGTCTCAAAGAAGAGAGGTTTGGTGGCCAGTGAAACCATCCACCTTTCCACAAACATGAGAAAGAGTAAGTTGGCCCACTCTGGGCATCCCATGCCAGGTGCCTCATACTTCATTCTTAGAGCACCTTGGCAAGCTGGGCACTTGCCTCCCTTCTTACAAAGGAGGAAACTGGCTTAACGATAAGGAAGGAGCAGAGGAGGTGCATTCACTGGGGCTGCTAGAAATCAATTAAGTAGCAGCTACTCCAGAAAAGAGGTCACACTCCTGCACCACATGGGCATTCGATCCCCATTGGAGAAGGTTCCAGGGCAGAGCTGAGGACACAGGAATGGTAGAAATCTGCTGCCCCATTCCATGTCCAATCTCAAGCTCACTCTAGGTTCTATGTTATGAGCCTGTTATGACCTATAATTCCCCTGTCTATGTTTAAGGCCAGTATTTAGTTATTCCCTAGGGAAACTATTTGAGCATAAATCACTAAAAACAATGATAGCCACAAGTTACTTGGGAAGTTGGATGAATAGTGCATTTAGAAACAAAAATAATTTTCCCTCTCATCCTTTCCCCATGTTTTCTGAGGCTGTGCATTGTATTCACTTAGAAAAAGAAACCTCTAGTTCTTCCGTCATCCTCTTCCGTTTTATACTCAAAGAGGAAAAATCATATCCTTTGTGGGTAAGTGATAAATCACATCTAGAGCTCTGGTTGCTTAGGGTTCTTTGTGGTTGGGTGAGGACTACAATCTGATATTTAGGACGGGATGCAAGGACAAAGCAACCACGGGAACCACTGAGATCTCAGTACCTATCCAGGACTGGTACTGCCAACACTTCAAAACATTACCTACCTCACTTTAACAGGTAAATTCCAGAAAAAGACCAATCATCCTCAATGCTATTTGCCTTGCAGCCCTTTGGAGTTTTCAAAGGTTTCAAGGAAAGGTTCTTTTACCAAAATGTTGCCTTTATATAAACCCTTAGACCTTCCTCATACAAGTGGTTATTAGTTTCTATTTATTAAACTATCAACTATTATTAACGTTTACTGTGTGCTAAACTCTATATCTGTATATTTTAACCCTACAGCCACCTTAGAGCAAAGTGCTATTATTCAATGCATTTTAAAGATTTTTTTTTAAAAATTGACTTAGAGACAGATAAAGTGACTTGCTCAAGGTCACACAGTTAGCCAGGAAGTGGCAGAACTAAGAGCAAGACCCAGGATGGTAATTTCAGAAGCCATCTAACCACACTAAACCATTATCTATACTACACTGTCTTCAATCATGTTTTATATACAAAGACATAGTATGGATTCCTATGGGGAATTAGTCTTCATAAAGACTGTGTTTTGAGTTGACAGAAACAGAACTAGACCCAGTGGCAAAAAACACACTAAAGGTTGACGAGTTACCTTGAAAAACTTATGAGACCAAAAGTTCTCTTATTCTGACCAACTTATGCGTGCAAACATTGTTACTTCCAAATACCTTTGCAAAAACAGAGAGCTTTCACATTTGGGGATTTTATTGTAAAAACTGGCCTAACATTTCTACCTGTGCTGCTATGCTAAGTGTTTTCACATCATGCTTTAAAATAACCTGCAATGCAATCTCCTTCTCCAGAAAAATGTATGATATTTGATTCTTGTTACTAGTTATATCTTGTAAATTTTTTTTTCCAAGCAGCTTTAAGATTTTATTCATGGGAGCCTATCTACCAATTCGTTTGACTGTTCAGCACAACCTGCAATTCTTAGGGCAATTTCTCAGACCAGCGTGTTTAGATCACTTACAAGCTTAAATGTCAAAGTTACTTAGGTCAACCCAACTACTTGGTTGAAACTATTCAGAAATTGGTTTTCACCCAGTCAGTACTGTCCTTAGACCTGGGCCAGAGGGCAGAACTGGCACCCTGGGCTTTCGAAGGCCCAGCTCTGGTCCTCTTTTGGCCATACTCCTCTTTCCCAGGTGAGGAGTCTTTGAGGGTCAAGTTGACGGCTCCCTCAGGGCCCCCATGACCTTTTAGACCTGAGTCTTCAGAATTCCCAGCTCAAGAACCACATTCCACTTCCAGGGCCTGTAGCGGCTACTTCCCTGATCTGTCCTCAAAAGGATCTTTGTGTCACTGGTGTGCACTCCCTTAGGTGCTAGGAATGATGAAGGGGCAGCTGTTTAGGGGTGTAGGGAGTAGAGAGGGTTTATTTGTGCTGTCTGGCATAGCCATACACACATGAGATGCAGCCAGGGATGGAAAGAGAAGGGTACAGGTCCCTAAATTCGAAGGGGATTCCAGGTTATTATGAACATATATTTGTCAAAGTAGGAGGTTAGAAAAAGTTATTTAACAGTTTACTACCTTGATTTATAACTTTTAAATATTTAGACATATAGTATATGAGTTTCCACTTTACACTCTTGCTTCAGGCTCCAAAAATATTAGGGGCAGGTCTGGCCATATTCAAACATGAAAAGTGCTGCCATTGTAAATAGACAAATTAAGAAGTTCACACAGAACCTCAAATTTATAAATCAGTCTATTGATTCAGGCATTAAAAAACACTCAGTAAAATTCCTAGTGAAAGAAGAAAAGAAACTCCATAAAACTATCTAATCAACATAGAGAAACAACAAATGGAGCTGTGATACTAAGTTGATTTAAATAGATCAATTCTTCAGAAGGTACAAGGTGTATCAATCGATGCTTCAACAAGTTTCTGTAACTACTAATCTTTATTTAATCACTCAATGCCTGATTTTGCAGACATTCTCAATTCCTACAACTCTATCGGTTGTCTTACAATTATGATACACAACTATCAAAAGCAAAAAAAAAATCACTATTATGTCTACCACTCATGGAAATTTGTACCATCTTTAGGATCAAGCATTTTTAAAATAAAAAGGAAAAATTCAATATAGGTAGACTTAAGATCCAAACTTTAGTGGTTCTACATCAGAGGTAGTTTTTATAATAGTTGTAATGCTTTTACAATGGCTAGGGTATATGTTTCATACTCTTTACTTCTAGGCTCAAACAGGATTGAGATACCCATCCTATATAATAAAAGCCTAATATGCAAATCGACCGAACTGTGGAATGAACAGTGGAATGACTGGTGGACCAGTTGCTATGACATGCACTGACCACCAGGGAGCAGATGCTCAATGCAGGAGCTGCCCCCCAGTCCGCAGGCCCCAGGCCAGCCAAGGCAGGTGCCAGCAGGGGGGCCCCTCTGATCACCCAACTGATTGGCCCTGATCTCCAGCCAGGCCTAGGGACCCTACCCGTGCATGAATTTCATGCACCAGGCCTCTAGTAATATATATTATGACATAACTATAGGGAATTGGACCCCTGCTGTGGGATCTCCTGCAGTAAAAATTGCCCATCTCATAAACCACAGATACAAAGGTTCTAATGTCTCTACATTGATCACATTCAGCTGCATCTCAAAAGAGATAAATAAATAAAAAGTAGACATGTTAATCCTGATACATATCTTTCTTCACTACTGGCATTTCTCTAGGTAGATGACATACCTGGTCTGTGATACAAGTTTTATGACTAGAAATTGTAAAGAAGGTTCATTTCATTGTTTGACCTGTTTAGCAAGCCACCATATGGTTATTTGACCTTTGCTTGAATACTTCTCACTATATCCTAAAACAGAAGCCTAGTCCACCTTTGTAGGGCTAGTAGAAAATAGCCTTATTATAAATAAGCCAAAAATGTATCTGTTTCCATTATATCTAGGGACTACAGGACAACTCTGGCTCCTCTTGACACATGAGCATCTTTTAGTCGTTGTACAGCACTTCTCATGTCTTTGCTGAATCTTTAATAATCTGGGCCAAACAGCCCCTCGTCCTTTCAGTGATTTTGCGCAGCATGTGGCTTCTTGTTTTCTTTATTATCTGGACTGTTCTCCACCGAACAAACTCCACAATCTTCACATTCTCTTTAAAGAGGGTTTTCCTAAGTCTACACTTGCATCCCCAATACATAGAAAGGTACCTGGCACACACTATAGGAGAGAGGGAGAAGAGGGAGGAAAACAGAAAAAAAACAGAACACCTGACTCCAAGCACAGTCTAATATGGTGATCGTCCTTCTCTCTTCCGTCAACGCAGTCCGAGACTATATTCAATTCTGCAGAAGCCATACTTATAACCTACCGTAATGTCACAGTCAACAAAACTCACCTAGCCCTGCCAAGTCATCTGTTTACTGTCTGCACTGGGACTTCTGGGTACCTTCATTCCTCCAGCATGGGCAGAGTTTTGGAGTCTGAATCAGGCCCCCACCGAGGATGCTCACCCTCTCCAGGTTTCCGTGTTATCTTGACCAGGACACCATACAGATGTTGGCCAAAGCACAAGACAGTGTGGTAGCCACCAGGAAATAATCTCCCATTTTACCACCTGCTCAGCACCCTTAGGCATTAAACCAGTTGCAGTTCAGAATCATAGTCCTTGCATTCAGCACACTGAATACATCTCCATTTTTGACAAAGTAAACTTGATTAAAAATTGTATCAAAGGTCTTGTTTAACTTCTATGTCAAATGCAGTTTTCCGCTCTATGAGTCTAACAAATTTTTCAAAGAAAAAAAAAAAAAGAAGCTAGATTGGTATGAGCTATTCTCTGAATCCATGCTGGGTCCAACTGATCGCCACTTGGGAAAAGATATACTTTTCAGCCCACAGTCACAGGAGTTAAGTGCCTGAGAGTTGTCTGTTGCATTGAATTCAAAGCCACATCACAAGTTTAGAAAGCACCTTCCCCCACAAAGGTCCTTTAAAAAGATTTGAAGAGTGGGAATTTCATAAGCACAGTCTTTTCAGGTTAATGCCTTGAAGAGAACAATACCGACTTAGGTGTGTATATAAGCTCTCCTACGTGTGTCTAAAAATTAAACTCAACTACTTTATCACTGGACCCAAGAAAACCTCAGAAACATGATTTTCCCAGATGTAACTGAGGGATCTGATTACACATGTACACCACCAGATTCTAACCAGCACGTTGGGCAGAGGTCTCCCCAAGCAATGCTACAGACATCTTCACCAAAAACCCCAACTATGGGCAAAACTGCACCACCAAATCCTGGCAGAAGGCTCAGCATCCATCATGCTTCCTGACTTCGGGGAAGAGCAGTGTCTTATAAGCCAACAGACCTGGGTTGGCATTCCACAATCCTGGGCAGGCAGCAATACCTTAGAACACTGGTTCCCTGTCTTTAAAATACAGATAATAGATCTTCCCTTTGCAGATGGGAGCTAAAGCTCCTAAAAGTCCCAGCAAAATGGTCCATACGATCGGTACACAATCAAAGACAGCCACAAAAATTATATCTTTGTTCCACAGCTAAAGAAAAGCCACAGTTCCCCTTCCTATTTACCAAGAAGCCATCCAAAGTTGTCTTTTTTTCACACACCATCGATTTAAACCATCTAAGCCACAGGTAAGGAGGAGGAGAGCTCATTATGACTAAAAACAAAGCTGCTCTGACTAATTCACATGCAGACTCATAATCCTTCATCCAAGGACCTTCAGAAATGCCAAGACCCTCAGGGAAGTAAAATTTCCTCGAATGTACAGCAGCAGCCGAGAGCACCCGGGGTTTTGAGATGACTAATAATGGAAATGTACTATAAACAGGAATATTAAAAAGCTTAGAAAGCCTCTCAGGGAAAGGGGGGAAAATTCTCATCATTCTGGGCTTGGTGGAGAGAATGACACTTTTCTGGCAAACAAAAAAAAAAAATGCAGGTAAAAATGTTAGGCCTTCACAACTTTTGTTTTCACAGAAGCCAGAGATCAGGTTGGCCCTGTTAGAGAGAAGGCTCCCCGGCTTGTTGCTACCATGGTGTTTTTTTTCTATCTTGACAATTCACTTCCCCAACAGGCACGCCGCCAACTCAAATGAGACTCAGAGCAGTGAAAAGCCCTTCAGGTAAACAGTGTGATAAGCTAAACTGAAAAACTAGACAATGTTTTTGGACTATGAGGTAGTTGCTATGGAGACAGTTGCTAATTAACTGCTTTCAACCAGGAGAACAAAGGGCTCGGGGCAGGCAGGCCTCTGTATCTCTGAGTGAGCAATGCTTCAAGCCTTGCACAATCGGCACATCGCTCATATCTGGAATACCTGACACCTGACCAGGTTTGCGACATGCCTGAAGAAATGACAAAAGTGCATTTTCTTCATCTTGACCTGGATGAATAGTACCTGGCCACCAATACATCTCAGGGAAGCAAGCTGCACAGGGAAATGAAGATTCATGGGCACTAACTCGACACCTACCACCTATCAGGCACATTCATAAATATTATCTTCCTCCGTGCCCAAAATTGAAATACAGTACTTAGAGGAAGAGGGTGAGGGACACACACACAATAACATACACTTGTTTTAAATGATATATTTTACTTTACATGCTTTATTAAGTAAAGCAAAATAAAACTCTGAAGTTCAAAGGGGAATAAATAAATCTCCCCTTCTTCAGGATTCTCTTCCTCGTGTGGAAAAACGTGACGGGATATTTCTCAAAAACAAACAGCAAAACCCATAATCATTCCATATTTCTAAGCCCCATGCACTGTGGACACTCAATAAATGACAAAAAACTTAATTGTAATCTGACTTATCACTGATGAATTTTCTCCTCCGACACCATCCCATGCTGACCCAGCTGCCTCGAATGTGGTCTCATCTTAGGAGGTTAAAATTGGTGCCCTGAGACTGAAATCTTCTGTGCTGAAGGACTGACCTTTGAGCTACAGCCGGTTAAAACCAAAGATCTATATTTCATTCAGAAATATTTTAAGCTCAAGCTCAAACTGGGGAAGAGAGCTGAGCTTAACTACCTCTACCTACTCCACGGCAACCCCAGAGGGCCTATTCCAGCTGTCTGCCTAATTTCAGTTTACACTAAATATATCCACATTAAGTAAATGTCAAACTCAGCCAAGCTATGGTGTGATCCATTCTGCCTACACAGAACAAAATCAAATGGGTGGGTGTTTTTTTTTTGTTTGCTTGTAAGAAGCACCGATCAATAGAGCCTGTGAGCCACCCACCTTCATTACCTGAGGCAGAATCTGGATTAAAGCACATTATGATTCTGAATGAAATACAACAATATGATTCTCAGTTTCACTCTGTGGTGACAATGTGCATAAACATCTTCAAGCAAGTCCAGTCATCTGGCATCACTGAAATCCATTAAGAGCAGGAGCTTTGGAAGCAAACGGGCCTTGCTTGCTTCAAATGTCGCTCCAGCTCTTCACTAACTGTCCCATAGAGACCTCCGGGAGCTTCCATTTGCAGGCCTGTAAAATGAGGACACTAACACCTATGTCAGAAAGTTACTAGGAGAATTCAGTGAATTAAAGTGTTTACTACAGTCCTTAGCTTGTGGCAGGTACTCAAGATAGTGTAGCTATCAAAGAAAGCCTCTGTTAATTTACTGCTTTTCTTTAAAATGGGGTAGAACTGCTAGCAGCCCTAGTTTCTGCCTCTGCAGCCAAATTCATGAAAAGATAAAAGGAAGAACTTTTAGGCTGAGCTGGAACCCTTTCCACCTCTCCAAGAATACACTTCTCTCCACGATGGCCATTCACACCAATCACCACCTAGAATTGGAGAAGTTTTCACTACAGTGCAAACTGCAGGTATTAGGCCTCATTGTCAAATCAAGCCATTTCTGGGATAAACCCAAGGAGTTAAATTCTTACTTTGCAGGTGGCAGCTTTTTAATAAGGCTTCCAGCACGAGCCCGTCCCTGGGTTACATTTTATCAGCCACTGCCCAAGAGCATCTCACCTCATTTCTCTCTTTCCTCTGCTCCTTCCAGCAATCCCCATCCATCCATCCATCCATCCATCCATCCATCCATCCATCCACACACTCAACAGAATTTATCAGCCACCAAGTTTGTGCCAGGCACAGTGCTGGTGCTGAGAATAGAAAGATGCAACTGACTCCATTTGCAAGGGGTTCTTAGGATAGTGAGAGTTACAGACATACACACAGGATACTTAGAAATCTGAGATTAGCCCTGTGCTAGGAGAAGCACGTGGTCCTCAGGGCACAACAGGAGCAAGGGGAAAAGAGATGCCTGACCACAGTATTCACAGAGGAGCAAAGTATGGCCGAGGCGCTTCCTTTTAGTGCCAGCATTCACTTTCATCACAGTCCCTACCATACCCCCATCTATAAGCTGAGTACAGGGACAAGGGGGGCTACTGATAGGGAAAGGAAGGTGGGGTTAGGGATAGAAAGAAGAAAGCTGATATTAACTAGGCATGTTAAGGAACATTCTCTGATTGACAGGTAGCTCTGCTGCATGGCTTATTGCCTCCCACCACCTCATCAGCCCCCTGGGCCTCTCTAGCACAATAGGAACCGTAACTGTGTTTCCTGGCAGTCTTCCCCACTGGCCCGACAGCTCTCCAGCAGCAGAGACTTTATCTAATTTAAGTAACTATCGGGAGGACCTATCACAGTGCCTGGCACATCGCTGCTCCATGAAAGCCTGCTACACTGAGATGAGGGTTAGAGCACGTGGGTGACTTATGCAAGAGCCCAGAGCTAAGTGGTGGAACTGGATGGGAACCCAGAGCTCTGACTCACACTGCAGGATCTTCCTGGAGGAGACTATTTAGCTCTGGAAGTGCATGAGCCAATCATCTTCAGACTTGGGTATTTACATAAAAATGGGTTCTCTGGCCTCAAATCACTCCTTAAAAACCTCTCACTCAGTTTTGTAGGTCTGTGCAGGTAAAAGTGAGAACACTCCCTTATTACAAACTGTATTTAATTATTAGCATTATGTACTTTATTTCTTTGCAGTGCCCAAGTCCAAAGATACAAGAAAAACTCTGTAAAACTCTCAATCTTTAGTTATCAAAGTAGAAAAAAAAAATTCTTCATGGCATCTAATAATCTCTCCTCCTTTAAAAAGACTGCATTCTCAATACCCTGAGGGAAGAGCTAAGGATTACAAAGACTTGGGTTCAAATTCCAATATACTAATCATGCAAAGGCCACAGTTCAATCTCCTAACCTCTCTAAGCCACTTATTGCATTTAATAAATGGGATTTAATAATAACGCTTCTTACCAGGGTTGTTGGACTAAGGGAGATAGCCTCTTAAAAAGAACTTATAAACTGGAAAACAGTGTAGGAGCCTTTTTAAGAAGGTGTTAAAATGCAGATACCCCCACTCCTGCACACACATACACACACACATGTACAAGTATAGCCAGGATCGTAAAAAGGAACCAGAATGATTTATGAGAATAAATCCTATAGAATGTGATTGGGAATAACAGACATTTACAGTCTCCTGAATAATTACTGGAGATCAAGAAATATGAAAACTACTAATTGTTAAGTCCTTTTAAAAACTAGCTGCCCTGAACTAGGAGTATGGTTGTTAACAAGCCCCTCAAACATCTTTGTAACCAGATTCCTTCTCGGTGAAATGAGGGTGACAAGAGTAGAGTATTCATGCCATGGGGTTGTTATGAAAAAAATGCCTGGCACTTTTTTTTATTTAATAGCTAGGTATTTAGGTAGATAAAGGAAAAAAACAAATAGTGGATAAATATGTATTTCTCACTTTTCCACAACATACGTTCAATCAGATTTTTACGCCCCCACAGGGGAGGGAAGCCTAACACCTCAAACTTCCCTTGAATCAGTAAACATAGATATTATGCATTAAAATCTTTCTGTTTTAATATGGTACCAAGCAGAATGTCACATTTTTCTCTTTTTGAGGTGGGGAGGTAGGGGGAGGGAGGAGAGCAAAAGCAAACCAAGTCACAGACGGAACCTAGATCAACAATGCCGTGCTTCCTCGTAAGTGGGACGGCACCACCTTGAGTCATCCGACATTAATCACCACCTCTGCAGAAGTTCATGTTCCTTCCACAGAAACAGTGCATTCAAGGTTTTATAACATTTGCACCAAAGAGGGAGAACCCAGTGCTGATTTGGTGCCAAACTCAAGTGTAAATACAAAGTGTGTTTTTAATTGGTAATTACAGATGAGAACTTTACACTTTTGGCAAACACACCGTAGGCATTCTTGCTTTACATATTTAAATAAATATACCCACCACAGGTTCCAACTCTCTACATCCATTTATTTAACCATACAAAGGTACCAAGTTCCTACCATGTGCAGAGCAATACCTCGTGTATGTGTGCGTGGGGGGAGGGGGGGCGGTAAAGCAGACATTGAAGGAGAGAGAGTATAACACCAATCAAGCCCTGCCCTTAGGGAGTTTCCAATCTAAGTGAGGAAACAGAACGCCAGTATATTACAAGTTCACAATCAATATAAGTGAAATGAAAATGGAGTTAATGAAAAGGTGCTAGAGAGATGGGTACTCTTTGAGTCAAAAGAAAAGAAAGAGAAATCAAAGCAGAATGGAGTGGTCAGGAAAGACCTGGTGGAAGTGGAGCTGGAACCAGGAATCTTCAAAGGCAGGAAAGCATGGATAGGCAGAGGGAGGCAGCATGTTTAGAGGACAGGCATGCATCCCCTCCAATCAGCAGTCAGCAAACTTTCTCGGAACCTCCTATTTGCCAAACACAGAGTGTGGGTGCAGAAGGTAATTGTGGGGGAAGCAAAAAAAAAAATAGTGTGTCTGGAGCTGAGGCCACCAAGGTAGTAGTGGGAGATAAAAGTGGAAATATAAGTAGAGTTTATATTTTATACAAAAAACCTTAAGATCATACACACAAACACACACCAGTCATAAGAAGCATAATGACAAGGATATGTCCTGAGAAATGCATGCTTAAGCAATTTTGTCATTGTGTGAGCATCAGAGAGTGCACTTACACAAACCTGGATGATCTAGCCTACTACAAACCTAGACTATACGGTATAATCAATTGCTCCTAGGCTACAAGCCTCTACAGCTTATTACTGTACTAAATACTCTAGGTAATTGTAACACAGTGGTGTTTGTGCATCTAACCATATCTAAACACAGAAAAGATACGGTAAAAATGCGACATAAAAGATAAAAAATGGTACACCTCTATAGGGCACTCTGGAGCTCGCAGGACTGGAAGTTGCTCTGGATGAGCCAGTGAGTGGTGGGTGAATGTGAAGGCCTGGGACATTACAGTAGACTTTCTAAACACTGTCCCACAAGCCCCACCCCCTTTCTTCCCAGAGGGTCAGAAATAGAACCCTGAAGCTCTCAATACTGCTCCTAGAACAGGTACGTGGGCTGGACTGATGGGAAATACAGGAGAAACTAGCTGGTAGGGCACAGATGGCCGTATAGTGACTGTCAGAAAAGTGAAAGTCGGCCTGAGGATCGGAAGGAATAAGAAATCAAGATGGTGAGATAAAGAAACGTAGGGGATTGTCATGGCAGTGTGACTTTAATTATTGCACATCAGATTAAGAAACTTTTGTGGTATTCGTTTTAAAAAAGGAGGGTGTTTGACATGGAGAAGGTATAGAACTAAGCACTCAATACTTTGACTTTGGAAATTTGTTTTCAGTTCCATTAACCCTACTGGCACAAAGGGCTCTCTCTAACACTGAACTGATGGAAGAAATAAAACGTATCTGTTCTTTTACATCATTATAACCTGACACAGAAAGCTCTTACTAAAGTGGCAGTGGCATTTAGTATCTGTTAAGGTAACTCCTGTGGACCTATGTCCTTGTACAGGATCTTAGATACCTCGAACAAAGACTTCACAGCCATGTACTCTGAAGGAGGGCTAGATCTAGGAGGGCTGTAGTGCCCTTTGAATATGTAGTGCTGCGGGGGAGGGGGGCAGGAGGACGGGGGGTTGGGGGGTGGGGAGGCTCCTCTGAGCTAAAACAGGTCAGTGGCTGATTGGGATATAATCCGCGCACTAAAAATTGAGGTGCTGTGAGTGAGAAGGAACCTATTGTCAAGCCCCACAGATATCGTTCCGTTTCTTACAGGAAATTCAACTCCATATAATCTTATGAGATCACTGTTGCATATGAGGCCCATTGTTGACAAAAACTATATATGATTCTGACATATGTATCATGGTTAGAGGTTTATTCAGGTATCAGGCAATTAGATTTTGGGTGGTGGGAAAGGTGAGAAAAAATGGACATGTGAAAAGTGTCCCAAAGGAGAATGCAGAAGTCAAGGATTGAAAGAATATTCCACAGGGTTAATCCAATGGTAGGGCTAACTAGGTAGGCAGTGTCAAAGACAAGGGGCTTGAAAAGCAGATGGGACACAAAAAAAGGAATTCAGTAAACCAGTAAGAGAAGTAGGTGGGACCCACTTTGAATGTGTGCAGTGTTTTGCAAACAGAAGGGCATCCATCTGGAAGGAAAATGGTAGTCCTTTGCAGAGTGGAGGGAACTCCTAGAAAGAGGAGAAAGAGACTAAAACCTTGAAGATAACCATTTAGTAGAGTCCAGAGGAGGAAAAAAGGCCAGGAACAGAAGATCCAGTAAGTATCCAAGATGTAAGGACTGCTCATGGAGTTCAGGGAGGGGAGACTTTCAGGATTGGGGGCGGGGGGAGGAGTTGGTGGGCATCAGGGATACAAAATGCTGCACAAAAGTCAAGGCTTCCAAGGACTGAGAAAAGAACACTAGACCTGTCCATGAGGAGGTGCCCACCATCTGAGCGCTCTGGTCTCAGGACTGAACGCAGGCTAAAGCAAGACCCCAAGCTGAAATGAGCACTTTCCCCACACTCTAGAACTTTCCAAAAAATCAGCTGGGAGGAGGAGGGCTGATGAAACAGAGTTTGTGGGAACAGCGGGGACAAGGTGTTCTGAACATGGTCACCTTCCCTCTGTAAGCCTATTTTGGTGAAGGATTAAAACCTAAGATGTCACCATCCAAAGTACCAGTCCCTCCCCTCACAACAAAATCCACTACAGGAAATAAATCTGTAGGTGGTACGGGTTATTCACACCTTAGGCTCAAAGCTTCCAATAACTTATTCATGTTTATTGATATGTCAAGAATTACTACACATCTTAAGTGCTTGTGCAGTCCTCTGCCTCAGCAACTTTTCCTTGTACCCCCAAGTAACACAAGGACTTCCTTATAAATGACAAAAGTCAGCGAGACAAGCTATGTGGTGTGTGTGTGTGTGTGTGTGTGTGTGTGTGTGTGTGTGTGTTTTAATTTAATTCAATAAACACTGAGTGCCTGATAGGTGATAGCACCATACTATCTTTCACGCTCCCCCAAGCTCCCAAGCTCAATAACTACATTCCTGCCCTTTACTGAGTGTTTTAAGAGGTAAAGTCGGGGCAGGGGGTGGGGGAGAGAGTAATACAGTGTGATTGTCTTTGCTGTGATATTCTGCACTCCCTGAAATAAACTTTCCTGCACAGTTTCTGAGCAGATAGAATCTTCCATCTCAGTACTGAAGGTTCTTGATACTCTTGCAAAAACAAGTACCTCCAGCCATGACAACAGAAGCAGAGACTAAGGTGATGCAGCTGCTAGACAAGGAAAACCAAGTACTGACGGGGAGACACACAAGCTTAGAAGAAGTGAAACAGACTCTCCCTAGAGCCTTGAGAGAGCTGGGCCATGCAGACACCCTGATTTTACACTTATAGCCTCCAAACTGTGAGACAAGAAACTTCTATGATTTTAAGCCACCCAGTTTACGGTCCCTTGTTACGCAGCTCTAGCAAACTCATACTAGGCCACACTAACATCTCCCTTGCGGGGCTGCTGCCAGAATTGGGCTACAGGGGAAGGTGCCAGCACCGCTGACAAGATAGATTTCCTCTTCTTGTCAGAAGTACTAGGGAAAGCACCAGGCGATGAGCATCCCCTTTCAAGGAAAAGTAACTGCTCAGAGACGTGTTCCGACACCTGGCCTCTGCTACAACCACACGGAGCCCATTATGTGTCTGCACACCTGCTTGGGCACTCCCAGTGGGTCGCAGGAGCAGATCTGCTCTGTCTTGAGTGGGAACAATTATAGGCCCGGCTGGGCCCCGGCAGCCCATTCTGGCCCAGTAGGTTCTGACAGGCACTGTGAGGACCACACAGGGGGAAACTCAAGGTTCCAGGGTCCACCTGGAAAGGATCATTCTGCACCACTGCATCAGCCCTGGCCCTAAACCAGAGAGGGCCTGTCACAATATGAAAGGGCGGGATGCCTGGCCCCAAATTATGCAGGACACTCCCAATTCAGTGTACCTTCATTACCCAAAATCACCAACACCATAAAGTGTTTTAATACTTTTGTATCTATTTATAAACGTAATATACAAAGAATGTTTAAAAGTCAGTTCTCACTCTTCAGGGTAAATCTGCACTTATTTAAGCTGCTGTGCTTAGCCCCATTCATTTGGGCATCAGATACTAATGGGCTACTATGCGGATACAGTGGTGGATATGGCATAGATCGGGCCTGGAGAAGCACGTGGTTTGGTGCAATGAGAAAACAATTGGCAAGCATTTACTGGGTGTTTAGGACATGCCAAGTGCATCACATATGTTATTCATTTTATCAACACAGCAAACCCAGAAAATTGAGACTAAACATCACTATGTAATCTGTGCAGGGTCACAGACCTGATAAGTAAAAGAGGTAGGATTTGAACTATTGGTTCCAAGCTCTCCCCATCATCCCATAGCTGTTTTCCATCAGATTTGGCCAAAGCAACATTTAAGATGGATTGGGATAGACACGTGGTCGGCAAACTGCAGCTCGCGAGCCACATGTGGCTCTTTGGCCCCTTGAGTGTGGCTCTTCCTAAGCCTTAGGAGTACCCTAGTTAAGTTAATAACAATGTACCTACCTATATAGTTTAAGTTTAAAGAATTTGGCTCTCAAAAGAAATTTCAATCGTTGTACTGTTGATATTTGGCTCTGTTGACTAATGAGTTTGCCGACCACTGGGATAGACCAAAGGTCATGGCCATTTTAATCCAGAGCCATAAGAGTGAAGTGTTTGCTTCCAATAACCTCCGTAGTGATCCAAAACTGATTCTCCAAAGCAATGCACTGCACTTATTCCTGGGATATCCTCCAGGAATATCCTATGTCCTGACTTTGTCAGTGAGGAAGGACTTCTGAATAGTTGCAGTAAAACCAGAATGAAGAAGTGAGCTCCAGATGTTTGGTGCTCCTCTTAGTAAGATCCCCACTTCTCCACTGCATCACAGACAATCACGGGGCTGAAACAATGAGAAGCCATTATGGATAGTTCTCTTTGGGTTCATATCCCACAATCTGTATGCCTTTTTCCCAACAAAGTCTTACTATGTCAGTGAATATCTAAAAATGCTTTCAAAAATAAAAAAGAACTATAATGCCAAGCTCAATATATCTGCAACATACATGAAAAGGCTCAACATTCTACAAATTATTAAGACAATACTCTAATGAAAAAAGTGAGGAAAATACTAAATAGATAATGTATGCAAGAAATAGAAAATAAACATATATAATTATTTAAGCTCACCTGTAACCACATAAATACAAATCACATTAACAATAAGATATTTTCTACCTATCAAAATAGCAAAGGTATTTAAAAACGTAAACACCCAGCACTGATTATGGATTGGGGAAAATGAGCATTCTTATTACTTTTTAGTGGGGTGGACATAGGTAACTTGCCAATATTATCATAGCTCTTAAAGAAAATAGTCTATACTTTAACCATGCCATTCCACTTCCTGGAATTGGTCCTAAAGAATAATCAGGTATACTATTCAAGGGCATTCACTGTTACTTATGGAAGGGAAACACTGCTTCAATTGCTTAAAAAAAAAGGAGGGCAACAGGTTGAATACTATATTATACACACACACACACACACACACACACACAATTCTTGTAATTTTTAAAAATAATTTTATAGATTTTCAATGATATGCAAAAATCTAAATTATGACCCCAATTTTCAATTACATAAAATAAAGCGTATATAAGTATAGAAAAAACTGATCAGATATATAAATATTAAATCGATTAATATTTCCAGATGAATGGAATTTGATTTTCACTTTTTATGCTTTTTAATTATTTCTAACATTAAAAATCAGAAGAAAAACAATAAATGTGTCTTAAATCTAAATATTCCCCATTGTAATTTTCACTATAAGATAATTAATTATATATGGTAATAAAAATAACACTTGAGCATTTATGCTTTACTATATATATCATTTATATCCTCACAGCAACCACACATGTCCAATATAACTGCCCCTATTTAAAGATAAAGAGCGGCTGAGAAACGTGCCCAGAGTTGCCCAGTTAAAAGCTAGGCTGTGCATATCCAGGCCTGACGTTCTAAAACCACGACATTGTTCTAATAGAGCAATGCCGTGGGTCCTGAGAGCAATTCCATTTCCGTTTCAGTGACCATCACAAGGGCATGAATATAAACACACTTACATCAAAGAGAGCAATATAAAGATAAAAGCAACAAGTTTTCAGATTTGGCTATATTTTTATGTCTAGGCCAAACTTTTGTCATTGTACTCTACAGTACAATTTAAGCTTTTTTCCCCCTTCTCTTTTCTGGTCACTCTTGTAATATCCTTAGAACTGCTCCTCCCCCAAACATTTGAGGGGTCAATAGTTGCATAGAGGGAAAATGCCTTGGAGCAAAAAGGAACTATTTATCTACCAAATAAAGCTTAATGGAAATCTCCCTTAAAAACACTCCCTGGCTTTTGTCCTATTTCTGTACTCACCAAACAACTCTCTAATCAGTGAATGATCGCAAAGTGTCCCCGTGCACCTGGAGCAGTGTGCTGAGCACTTGCCCGACGTCCGTCACCCTGCGGCCTATCTCCCATGGGGGCCCTTCCTACCAGTCATCTAGCATTTCCCCTACACCATTATAATTTTATTGTAGGATGATTTTACATCTCAAATGCAAGAAAATAACTGCTTAGAGAACTGGCTTAAACTGGCCCCAAATCTCAGTCAAGAGGCCCTCTCCTCGAGGTTAATAATCACTGACTCCTCAACACTGTAGACACATGTAAGATGTTCCATTCCCACACCCACCCACTTATAACCCATTGCTGGTCAGAGCCAGGAAAAAGCCTGCTGATCAGGTATCTCAGTCACAAGAAACCTCTAGGAGGACCTGCTCACTCCTGAAACTGAAAAGGCCCTTATCAGCACCTTCCAGAGATATCCCATTACTGCCAGAATCTTCTGTCTGACCAGAAATCCATGGTTTTAACTTGTATTTCCCTAACGGATAATGATGTTGAGCACCTTTTTCATGTGCTTTTTGGCTATTTATATACCTCCTCTGAAGAGATGTCTATTAAGATCCATTGTCAAAGTCAGTAAAAGTTTGAATGTGCTTCTGTTTAAGTTCTGAGTTTCTTTCATATTGGGGATTTGGAAGGAGCAGATCCTAGGGAAATAAAAGGAGCCCTCACCTTAGTCCTCAAAAATGTTCTTTCTTCCCCAACACTACTCAGGAATGTGGGCAACATATCCCCATTTTTTTCAAATTTAATCTATTGTTTACTGAGCACCTACTATGTCCAAGGGACATGGAGATAAAGATGACATGTTAAAAAGTTCACTGTCTATTAATAGAGGAAACAAACCTCAAATGGTAAACTGACTTGCCCAAAGTCGTTTAACCTTGATGTCCAAGCACTCCATCACACCAGGAGAAAATAAAACCCCAGGCTCTGGCTGTGCTGTGGAAAAAGGTCCACTGAGGTGGGCAGGCACTGCAGGGACAGTAGAGCCAAACACTGGGCCCAGCTACTGCCTCTGGAAGGTTGGGACAAGCACAGGAAGGCCACAGTACAGGCCTTTCGCTCACCCCACCAGCAGATAGACCCCCACAGAGGTAATGAGCTGAAACCTGTAGCACATACACACTCCTCTGCACAGGCTGGAAGCAGTCGCCAGTGATGATGGATTTAAATAGCAGAGCAGGGGGGCTTGAACTGCTCTGACTGCAAAGCAGCTGGAGGCCACAGCCCCCAACAGGGGCACGTCTGCTCCTCGGAGCCTGCTAGGCAGGGACAGTGTCTGTGTACCAGCTGAGACTCAGGCGGGCCCAACTCAGGGCAATACCTCCACCAGCCCAGCTGAGCCCTGCTGCACAACCCAAGCAAGCTCAGACCTCCTGATGCCACATGTTCCTCTGGCTACATATCCACGCTGCAGAAAGCAGCCCAGGAGACTCTCGGCTTGCGTCTGTTGAAGCTAATTATCAACCTGCTGAATGGCCATCTGGAGGGTGATGTCAAGTGTAATAGCACATTCACCAGGATTTTGGGTTCCTACCTATCGCCTATTCTGAGCCAAAGTCTCTCCTGTCCACTCCCCTTCTTTCAAGGTATCAAAAAAGATGTTAGCTGCACACTCACAACTTGAATTTGGGGAGCCCTGGAAATCATCAAATAATATAAATTGACTAGTCTCAATCAGAAAGTAATAAAAGCACTGCCAAGAATGACATGAGCTACCACTCACCAGAGCTTACCGTGTGCCAGTACTGTCTGAGAAACCGATACATGTCGCCTCATTTAATTGGCATGAACACCCCATAAGGTAAGTTTCACTACCCCCATTTTACAGAGAGGAAACTAGAGCTTAGAGAAATCAAGGGCATACAGGTAGAGGTGGTAATGTTAGATCATTCTAACTCTAAAATGAATATACTTCTACATTGTAATTCTAAACTGACTTGGCAAAAATCTCAATTTATCATGGTTGGGGTCTCAATTACATGAATGTGGTTACACAGAGTTTTAGTCCCTGATTAATAAAACAGCTAAAAATCACTAGTCTAGAATAGGCTGAATCTAAAATGCTCTCCTTTTAACTACACAATGTACATACCTATGCGTTAGCACATATACCATTTATATAGTGGTTACTTCTGCAATTCTGTATTCTTCACGCTCAGCATATAACCAGCACAAGAAAGTTCCTCAAAAAAATCTGCTTATATCTTACTGTAAATATTGACTCAGTCTTAATATATTCCTCACACCTCTGGCAAAACAGTTTTCACATTTGGAATGTATGCACTATACATTTTTTAAAGTGTTTCATTTCTGTGTACTTCCAAATAAATTTTATGGCTATATGTGAAAATTTAAATATTTATTCATAATATTATCAAAGCTAATTTACAAGTATGTCATTTCTAAGTCAAAAGGCTTGTCAAAGATTTTTGAAAAATATCTGCCACCCCTTTAGAATTATAGCTCTCATCATCAAAATTTGCTGACATTTATAATAATCGTACAAGCCAAGCTTTTAGAGGCTCATTAGTTTTCTCAGAAGAATATAATTATTTTAAAAATAAAATGCATATATCCCTTAATTTTTACATTGTTTAATTGTAAATGCAAAATGTTACCTTTCTAAATAAATAAATAAATAAATCAGAAAACTTCATGCAGGTGAAGTAGAGAAAGTTCTAGACTATATAGCCGGCTAACTCTTTCCTTTTCAAAGATTGGAAGAGAGAGACATGCTTTCAAACTCTTCAAGTTCTCCAATAATTTAAATTTAAATTAGTCCAAAGAAAAAATCCCCATAACTTCCTTCTACTTTAACAAAAATTGATCCGCTGAAAGTTCTGAAACTCCAAGTGTGTAAGTTTATCCAGCAAGCCACTATTCTCTCTAAAGCTTAATAGCAAACCTTAAGGAATTTTCCCTCAAACCAGGCATATCACACAGTGATTGGCAAAAATAAATAGGTAATTACAACATCTTCCTCCACTTCTTTAGTAGGAACATTTCACTAAAATGGAAAAGACAAAGTTCAGAGAAAAGACCCTATACAGTGTAGTGTCCAGGTAACACCATCACTTGATTCCAAGTGGTGTGTATGTCTCATACCCCATGGCCCACCTCGGAGGATAGGGTGGGAGAACTGGACACCAGGCTGGCTTTCAGTCTGTTCTCCACCAGCAGCCAGGGACTTTTTAAAAACCTGGTCAGATCACACTCTACCCTGTTCAATAGCCTCCAATGGCCTATCATTCAGAGTGAAAGCCAAAATCCTTACAGAGGCTTCCCGGGCTCTATAAGCTCTGTGCCCATGACCTAGCTGGCTCATCTCCCACGTTTACCCCCCTTGCTGACACCCCTCTGGCCCACACTGGCCCTCACATTCTTCAGACACACCAGGCACACAAGGGCTTTGATGTGCATGCCATCCTCTGCCTGGAACGCTCTTCTGCAAACATCTGCCTGGCCTGTTCCCTCAACCCCTCACCTACTTCAGGTGTGAACCCTCCCGATACACCCTCCCTGTCTCCCTTTCTCTGCCTTATTTTCCTCTTTGCCACTTTCATCATCTAACGTATTTATCTTCCCTACTGTCTATCACTCTCATTAGCTGTGAGCTCCATGAGGTCAGGAACTCTTGTCGGCTTCTGCTCACTGCCTAGAGCAGCATCTGACATGGAGTAGGCATTCAATAAGTATCTGTTGAATGAAGGTAGCACTGTGAATGGTTCTGCCATACTCTAGAAAGCAAAACCTGAGCAGTCCCTACTAGAGTTTCCATGTAAAATACAACTAAAGCATGGGATATACTAAAAAATTATTCTTTATATGCAATTCAAATTTAATTGGCATCCTGTATTTTTGTTTGCTAAATCTGGCAACTCTACTCCTAACTCTAGTGAGAAAAGGGTCAAATCCAGGCCATCCAGGTCACCTGGTGGTGGTGGGGGGGGGGGGGGGGGGCGCGGCTAAGGTCAGAGGACATAATCATATGACCAAGTGAGAAGCCATTTCCTTTCCTCAGACCATTTCGTTGAGGCCCAGCGGTGACCCGGATTCTGCCATCTTTGGGTAGAAAATCGGGCCAGTGCAGGCTGAGGACACCACCGACTGAGCTCTCACATCCACCTCCTCTACTCTAGAAAAGGAATGCCTTTGTTTCCTAAATCTCCATCCATATGACTTGGCCTCAGAGAAGCTCTGATGCTCCTGCTCCCTCCCACCCTCCTCTGAGACTGTGGAAACCATACAGACACAGCATAAACAGGCCACTTATTCCGCTTCTCCCCTCTCTCAGGTGTGGAGCCTAGAGCCTTGGACTCCCCCCTCCACTTCTGGGTCAGAAGACCATGTGGCTGTGTTTCTGAGCTCTCCATAGAGCCACACATTCAGAGCAGGGTGTCTCTCTCATTATTTGTATGTTACCAGGAGGCTACTTTATGCTACACTCAAGAGAAGACTGAATATACATGAAAACAATTTAGTGCTTAGAATAAAAATACACAAATTCTGACATACCCATAACTATGCACTGAAAATCAAAGTTCTTAAATCTAGGTTCTAAACAGTCATGGATTTTCAGATATAAGCTTCCCTTGGTTATCCCAAAATTTCCTGATCCTTCCAATATGGAAGATCCCTGAGGTTTCTGTTGTCTAGACACCAAATCTCAAAGGTCCCAAATCTGTAAGTTTCTGGCACCAAAGTCATGTGGGTCACAGAATCTGGGTTGGACAGGACCACCTGGGTGGAGGTAAAAATTGAGCCCAAAGTGAAGGCTCAGGTAGAAAGATAATATATTCTGCTTTGCCTAAAGGGTCCCAGTTTAGTTCTGTTTTCCTGGTGTTATTATTAGCTGTTGCTCCATTTTACTCTCCAACATGTCTTAGTTTGAACATTAAAGTATATGGTCAGCCCAGTCACAAGCCAAACTGGAAATGACCTCTGCACTCTGGACTCCAAAACCTATCAAACAGGAGGAAAGAGCAGTGCAGGAGCAGCTGAGATCAAGGCAGGCCGGCTTGCCCCCAGAACTGGAACCAGGAAAAGGGCATCTGTGGGCAGCAGCTTCCAATATGAAAACCGAGGAGGCCAGGCTGATCCTTCCAGATCCCTCCAGCTCTGAATTGTAAGAGAGCAGCTGGCAGAGATCTTGTCACAGAGCACATGCAGGCCCACACGTTCCCCACGGTCCCCAGGCACAGGCCACCAGGAGCCCAGCCCTGGCTCAGAAGCATCCTCACATTAGGTGTCAAATGACTGAAAAGTCAGTCTTTGATCTGACACAGAGCGGGCAGGCCCTGCTTCTTCTGACAAGTCATGTCTACTATCTCTGGGTTTTCTCCAGTCTTCTCAACCCCAATAGAACAAGCTGAAGCAAATTTTGAACGGGGGCTGGATCCCCCAAGCTCTCCCAAAACCTACATGACCACCAAGGGCTCCAGGCAGCTTGTCACTTTTATCCATTGCACACGGAGTGCGCACTTCTCAGCTGTGGGAGCTACAATTAACAGGGTGGCTGATGCTTTACAACTGCAACTGCTGAAGGGAGCTCAGCAACACTCCTGGGGAACCTGGAAGGAAGGAAATCACACTTCAGACCCAGACCAGATTTGGCTTAAGGAAAAGGAAGCAGCTAAACTAGAATCACGGTGTGGCCCATTAACTTACCCTAGGGAGCCACAGAGTAGAACATGCCAGGACATTCAGCACCCCATTAACCTACAAGAAAAGCATCCATGCTTCCATCAACACATGGCCAAGAGACAAACTTAAATATTCCGGCATACTCAGTATAGTAAAAATGCAGGAATTCAGGCTCCCCGGCCCCAGCACTTATAAGGTGTCACGTGGCATGCAAGATGCTTACCAAGATGTTCACATAAGCATGAGTTCAGGTTTGAGATATTGGCTCTTAATGTCTCAAGTGAGTTCTCCCCTTAGCGTTCCTTTTTCTTTGCCTTTTCTCTCTCTCTGTCTCCTGGACAGTCTCATCCACTTCCAAGTCTCAACTCCAAACCCAGAGATGTTACCTTCCAAACTGTTCTCAACCTAGAATGCTGAATATCCAGGTGCCTGCTATCCTTTTCCCCAAGGAGAGTCCTAAAGCCCTACAAACTCTGTACAACTCAAATTCATGACTCCAGTCCCACCCCTTAAAACCTGTTCTTCTCTGCCATACAACTTCCTCTCTCTATAAATGCACAGCTGTCACACAGATGAAACTATCTCTTCCCTTCCCAAACCCTACAGAGCCTTCTAATCTCTGATGTATCTCATCTGAATACCTGATCACTAACATACTGATCTAGAATACCTTTCCCATTCCATCTCCTCCTGGTCACTCCCACAGCCTCTGACCTAATTCAAGCTCTCCTCCGCTTCTGCCAGGCGTACTGCAGCGATCTCAGCCTCCTTATGTGTTATCAGGCCTCGAGAATAATTCTCCTCAAACACTAGTTGTACTAGTATAGCCTAAAAACAAGGACTCCCACTCCACCCTGCCCCTGGGAACATGCTACTTATATTTGATCTCTAGTGTTCAAATGTCACTGTTACAACATAGTCTTTCATTCTACCTTTCGGAGCTCCTAAGCCACTCCAATGCATCCATCCTTTAAGCACCCATACTTGAGCTCTCCCAGACTCCTTACTGATCCTGAGCACATACATGTGTATCGTCACACTTTTCTGCCTTTAACCTCTTCCTCCTCTACTTTGTCCACTCCTGAGCCTAGGTGAAGACTAAGAGTGGACGGTCTTAGCAGTCAGATATTCAGGGCTGTGTTCTGGCCATTCAGTACCATGTGACCATAGGTGCCAGTGTGTGGCCTAAACCTTTGAAAAGCAGCTCACGTGGTTTTCCTCAACACTGAAATGGGAAATTCCCTACAGAGGTAGATGCTTGGAAAAAATACTGTGAGATATATTAGCAAATTAATGCATCTTGGCAGAGAAATTCGCCATAGTTGGCACATGACTTCCAACCTCTAAAGGAGGAACCGATGGTCACCAGCATGGTACTGATGCAAAGCTTCTGCAAGGACTCACTTTCAGAGTATGAGGGCTAGGCTCTGGCATTCTCCTTTTGAGGGGTTCAAATATTCAGGCCCCCGAAATACATGCTGTAAGAACAAAACTGTCTGCCTGGGGCTGATAGTGGGAGCCGAGTTTCCCCAAAACTGCCTAGAAAAAAAATATAGCACCAGAACTAAAACACTGGTCTTTGTGTCATACTTACTGTAATTTGAAAAGAAAACACACACACACACACACACACACACACACACACACACACCTGGCTTAATGACTCCTACAGACAAAAACCCTGGTGATTATTCTTTTGTAAAAAACATCTGGTTTAGTGACATCTAGATCCCTAGACCCAAGTTCAACCACATTTTTTAAGGGCAACTAAATTCAGATTTCCTTCACATTCTTGGGTACCAGGTACTTGATATAACCTCAGTTAACCTTTACATTAGCTTTCCTCAATCAGCATTCAGCTCCTAGCCCAGAGCTTCCATCTTCTCTATCACCTGGTATCTGACTTAATTGGTATGTTCACCTACTATCTCAGTATTTTCCTCTCATTCCATCTTTACTACTATAAAAGTTAATAAAGAGGGTTATGATTACAATGCTAGCTAACATTTATTCACTACTTTCAATGGGCCTGATAGAAGATAGATAGATAGATAGATAGATAAATAGAGACAGATCATTTTTATTGATATGTAATTCATATATCATATAATTCACTCATTTAAAGTATTTCTTAAATTTAGTCACAGAGTTGTATAAGCATCACCACAAACAATTTACAACATATTAATCATCCCAATACAAAACCAACCCCATACCCATTATCAGTTACTCCCCAATTTCTCTCAAACCCTCCAGTTGTAAGTTACCACTCAACTATTTTCTGTCTTTAAGGATTGGCTTATTCTGGGCATTTCACATAAATGGAATAATACTATATGTAGTCCTGTGACTGTCTTCTTTCCGTTAGTATAATGTTTTCAAGAGTTGTTCATGTTATAGTATGTATTAGTACTTCATTCCTTTTTAATGCCAAATAATAATAATCTATTGTATGAATATACCACATTTTATTTATGCAGTCATCAGTTGATGGACATTTGGGGTGCTTACACTTTTCAACTATTATGAATAATGCTGCTATGAATAATGATGTACATGTTTTTGTAGAGACATCTATTTTCATTTCTCTTCGTTTTATACCTAGGAGTAGAACAGTCTGGACTTATGATAATTCTATGTTGAATCTTCTGAGGAACTGCGAGATTGTTTTTCTGCGTGGCTGTGTCATTTCATATTCCCACCAGTAAGGTATGAGGGTTCCCATCCCTCCACATCCATAGCAATACCTACTATTGTCAGTCTTTTTGACTGTAGTCTTTTTACATATCCTAGCAGACATGAAGTGGCTTTAATTTGAATATCCCTGATGCCTAATGATGCTGAGCATCTTAGCATTTGCTTATTTGGCCACTCGTATATCTTCTTTGAAACAAAGTCTGTTCATATGCTTTGCCTACTTTTTAGTTGGATTATTTGTTTTCCTGTTAGAGTTCTAAGAGTTCTTTATATATTCTTGATGTAAGTCCCTAGTCAAATTTAAGATTTGAAAAAACTTTTTCCCTATTTTCTAGGTTGTCTTTTTCTTTTCTTTTTGTCTTTTATTTTCTTGATGGTATCCCTTGAAGCATAAAAGTTTGTAATTTTTAAAAAAGTATCAATTTACCTATTTTTACGTTCATTACTTATGCTTTTGGTGTCATAGCCGACAAGACTTTGCCTAACCCAAGGCTGGAAAGACGTATTCCTTTCTTCTAGAGTTTTATAATTTTAGCTCTTACATTTATGTCTATGATCCATTTTTAGTTCATTCTGGTGTAGTATGTGAGAAAGGGGTCCAACTTCATTTTTTGTATGTGGATATCCAATAGTCCCAGCACCCATTTGTTGAAAAGATAACACCGCCCTCACCCCCTGAATTATCTTGGCACATTTGTTGGAAATCAACTGACTATAAGTTTAAGGCTTTATTTCTAGACTCTTGATTCTATTCCATTGATGTATATGTCTAACTTTACACTAGTTCCACACTATTTTGATTCAGACTCTTTAGCTTTGTAGTATGTTTTTAAGTCAGGAAGTATGAGTTGAATCCTCTAACTTTGTTCTTCTTTTTCAAGATTCTTTTGGCTATTTTGGGTCCCCGGAATTTTCATATGAATTTTAGAATTGGCTTGTCAACTTGTACAAAAAAAAAAAGTCAACTGGGGTTTTGCTAGGAATTATGTTTCATTTGTAAATCAATTTGGGAATTATTGCCACATTCACAATATTAGGTTTTCTAATCCATGAATATGAAATATCTTTTAACTTATTTTGGTCTTTTTAAATTCATTCAACAATATTATAGTTCATGGAGTAAAAGTTTTACATTTCTTTTGTTACATTTATTTTTTAGTATGTTGTTCTTTTTCATGCTATTACAAATGTAATTGTTTTCTTAATTTAATTTTCAGATTGTCCACTGTTAATGTATAGAAATACAATTGATTTTTGTGTATTGGTCTTGTATCCTGCAACCTTGCTGCAATTCTGAATGATTTACTTAACTATTAACCCTTTGAGTGCCAACCAATATCCTAGGAACTATGCTAAAATTGCCAAGGCATTTTTGCTGATTTTACAGCAGTTTAGGAAAAAAATTATGAATCATAAGTAAATGAAGTTACATATCCAAAAATTTAAGGAAACCTACATTTGTTTTCATCTTTGACATATACTGTTTGCTGATTGTATTATAAAATACTAGCAGACAAAAAAGTTGAACAAAACATATAATGTTAAAATAAAGGGACACCCTTCTCCAATATCTTCCACAAAATTGTCATCTTCACAGCAGGAATTGACATATTTAGCAATATCATCATCACTAATAAAAGCAGACTTAGAAATGGACGCCATTTCGAAGCTTTAGGGCTACAAAATCTGAGTACACTTCATAAAATCGTAGTACCTGTAAAACATTAGGCCAATAAATGCCAGTGGTCAATTTTAGAACTACAAACATTCGGCATCATAAGTAATCTGCACTTAGGTGCCATCTGTTAATAAAGAGTGAACTACTAGCATCTAATAGTGACACTGCAGGAGGAGCACTTTTGGCGAAAGACAGGAGGAGCGCGATCGTGCTCCCCGGCACTCTAGGGGTTAAATAGAATAGTTTTTTTTCCCTATACACAAGATCAAATAGAGATAGTTTTACTTCTTTTTTTCCAATCTAGATTCCTTTTGTTTCATTTTCTTGACTAATTGCTCTGGCTAGACCCTTGAAACAATGTTGAACAGAAAAAGTGAAAGAAGACATCCTTGTCTTGTTCCTGATCTTAGGAGGAAAGCAATCAGTCTTTTACTATTAAGCACAATGTTAGCTGTGGGTTTTTCATAAGTGACCTTTTTCAGATAACTTCTATTCCTGGTTTGTTGAGTGTTTATATCATGAAGAGGCACTGGATTTTGTCAAATACTTTTTCTACATCTACTGGGATGATAATGTGATTTTTTCCCTCTAATTCTATTGATATGATATATTATATTAATTAATTTCAGATTTTAAACTAACCTTGCATTCCTGGGACAGATACCACTTGGTCATAGTGTGTGATCCTTTTCATATGTTGCAGGATCTGGCCTGTGAGTATATTGTTGAGAATTTTGCATCTATATTTGTAAGAGATTTTGGTCTATAGTTTTTTGGTGATGTCTTTTTCAGGCTTCACTGTCAGGGTAATATTGCTCTCAAAAAAATGAGCTGGGCATGTGAAGCATTTTAATGGATTATCTCATTCAATCCTCATATCCAACTTTTGAGATGGGTACTAATATTAGCCCCATTTATCAGATGAGAAAATAGAGATAAAGGAATATTAACTTTCCCATGGTTATACATCTAGTCAAGTGGCAGAGTCAGGATTAAAACTTAGACAGACCTCACTCCTGACCTTATGCCCTTAATCATCATGATGAACTTACTCCTATAGGCTAATTGATAAACCCCCATATAAATCAGCCACTAAACAGATTAGCGGCAGGTTAAATCTACACTAACCAGATTTTGTGACCCGGTCATAAAGAAATGGTGATCTGCCTTAACTTAACATCTTCTGAACCCCACAATAATACTTAGTGCATTTTTCCACTTAAGTGAATCATTCAGGATCAACAATGTCATCTCGGAATAAACAGTGGTGGATCATCAGCTAACACTAAACCCAGAGTCAGCCTTGCACACCATTTAGAGACATCTCAAATAAGCTTATCAAATCAGGGACGGGAGGATGGTAAGTTCAGTCACCACAATAACCAAAGTGAGCTCAGCAATCCTTTATAGCCACTGAATGTCCCATTTGGGCAGAATCACTGTGGTACTGACATAAAATTATAAACTAAAATAAACTGTTCTCATTCATGTGTCAGGCACACGGTCAATATGGACGGTCAATATGGCTAAAATAGAAAGTATATACATGGGAGTGGGATGCTGTTGGTTCTATCCTAAGTTCTGCTTCACCAGGAGGTTCCTCAAAATAAAATGTCCTAACAGAAAACTTACTGAGCTCTGTGCCTCAGTTTCTTATCTATAAAATAGTAATTGTTGCATCATTTCATTATTATGTTATAAATGTGACAACAATGATAAGAATATGGGCAAGAAAACCTTCTAGAGATAAAAGATGGAATTATTCTCACTAGCAACTTCCACTAATTCAACATTTCTTTTTGAGGGTCAAATGTATGCCAGGTACTGTGCCTAGGACTGGAGCTACAGACATGCCAAAGTCACAGCACTGCCTTTGAAGGGGACAGAGACACAGACACATACATGTAAAGAGTCTGAAGAGCATTTTGACAGATGGTTAAATAATGTGTGATGGAAACACAAAAGAGAGAGCAACGAACTCTACCTATGGAGATAAGGGTAGGCTTCAGAGAAAAGGGGTATTTTTTCCAGGGTCGTGAAGGACCAGTAGGAGTTTATCAGGCAGAAGACAGAGTGAAGAGTGTCCCAGACACCAAGGAAGCCCATTTTCCCTTTTACATTCTTTACTTGGAACCAAAAACTCTCTTCAATACTAGGTAGGCAGCAACACAGAGACATCGAGTCTAGAGACCCTCAGGTTACAGTTCTGTCACAATCAGGAGGCAATGGAAAATGGTTCAGAGCTTCAGTGCTGGAGCCAAAATGGTGGGGGTTCATATCCTGACTCCAGAAATTGCTAGTTGTGTGACCCTGGGCAATTTACATAACCTTTCTGGGCCTTCGTTTCCTCATCTGTGATATGGGAATAATAACAGCTATTTATAAGATTTGGGACAAGGTTTAAATGAGTTGATGTTAAGTGTTTAGAAAGTAAGTACCTGAAATACTATAAAAACTGGATAAATAATAATAATAATAATAATTATTATTATTATTATTTTGATTCCCTGTCACAAAGCCTGCCCTGGTTAGTCCAAGCCTTACAAAGATTTGGCCATCTCAAAAGGCTCTTATCCCAATGCTTGTCGTCATCCCACCTGGCAATTCCCTTCACCTAACAACTGTTCATGGTTGTCTCAGGACACATGGGGACTGAGAGAATGCTTCCTAATGCGTGTGGCTTACTATCCAAGTAACCCAAATAGCATCTTTCATAATCAGGATCGTATCGCCATTGCATTCTGTGTGTTGCTGTGAGACAGCAAATACAAAGGCACATCCGAGTACAGAGATTGCAGTAACAGTTGAATAAACATGCAATCCGATACCTCACATATGGCATGTCATCAGCCCCGATACCTTCTTCACAATCAAATATGTTTAAGGCTGTGGCTACTTTTATTAATATAAGTACAAATGTCTTTATCGGGACATTAATGTGCACCAACCTCTCTCAATAAAAGCAGTCATAAACAACAATCTCTTCTAAGCTGTCATGGAAGCTACTGTGTTTGTAACAGAACCATTCATCTAAGAGACAGTTGCCAAAGCCTGTCTCAACACAATAGCAAGCAAATCACAGAGCACAGAGGCAGACCCAGGGAAGAGGGCGGGCATGGAGTGAGTAATTAGGACCTTTGTAAATGGCTGGGGGGGAAAACCCACAACTCAGCTTATTAACATATGTTAACTATTACCCTGGATGCTGCAAAGCTATGGGGTGATCAATTACATTTCCCCCAGAGCATTTCTTTTAAGGTAGCCTAAAAGTTCCCCTGGCCTTTGCAAAAGGAACAATGTCTACGGAAATTTTCAGCTAATGACCAATTTCACTGGCTGTGAAGAAAAGCTGTAATTTAATTTAAAAAAATTTTTAAATAAACTAAATGTCCTGGGCAGCAGGTTTCATTGTCACACCTTTCAGACTGTGTTCTAAAAGGCTAAGAAGGAGAAGGAAGTATACTGATACAGAAAGAGGCTTTAAAGAAACAGCCATATGGGCTTTGAAGAACCAACTTGATTTTATTATTTACCTAGAAGTGAAGCATTTGAGAGAAGAGAAGGTGAGCAGACCAAATAATCTGCAATGTATGCATAGCAGGTAAATATCAAGCAAATAAACCAAATTAATTATAATCAAACAAAAATTTATTGCACACCCATAATGTCTCCATATTATATTCATACACTGAAAGCCACCCACCTCTGCCCAAAGTCAATGGCAGGAGTCTTACTCACCAGAAATCTGTTACAGAGATTAACATGGACATCAAAAAAACCTACCAACATTTTTTAAAAAGAGGCCCCCCAACCCTCATAAGTACAAGTGAAATGACAAATACTAGCTCAGCAGAGATG
>NW_005871109.1:1967345-1970740 GCF_000147115.1 Myotis lucifugus
CTTCCCAGCCCCCAGCTCTCTCTGGACAACCTGTCCCCCAAGATTGCTGCCTGGGCGACCCAAAGTGGACAAGAAGCTTAGCTGGCATGGACTCTCCCAACACTGCCCTCCTGCCCCCCATGACCCCTGCGGTAGCTCCCCTCCCCCATATCCCCCTAGTGACACACCAAAAGTGACCCCGGGCAATATGGTTTGCTTCTAAGTCTCGGTATTTTCCCACATTTTTCTTTAATGAGTACTCCTTACTCAGAATCAGAGGGAAAAAAATAAACATAATATAATTTGTCCCCCTCCAATTCCAAAAGTAACATATGTTCACTATAAAAAAACCTCTTATTAATACAGAAACATATAACAGAAAAGGAATGAATTGCCTACAATGCCTGCAGCAACCACTTTGTCAATGTTGTAAATTCCTTCAGATTTTTTTCTACGATCCTAACCACACAATACATCTATATGTTTAAATTTAAGTTGAAGGTTCTCTAAGATAGCACCTCTACTGCAGAGGTCAACAGAACACCATCATCATAATAATCATTATAATTATTATTATTATTAAAACGACCACTTTAAACACTATCAATGCAATGGGATGCAAGTAAATAACAAGAAGAAATTAGAGACAAGCTTTCAAGTGAAATGCAAGACCACAGCTACCAGGGAGCGTGGAGCTGAAGCTCTGGAAGTGGAAGTCAGCAGGAAAAGAACAGAGAGATGGTGTTGGAATCCAGGGCTGTGCTGTGGAGCCAGAGTCTGTCCACTGCCTCCTCCCCTTGGATGTCAGGGAGCGCCACAGTCCTGAGGCCAGCCGATTCTCTGTCAGGCAACAGGTCCCCTCCGTCATCATCTGTGACTCTGACCCAGACAAGCTGGCCCTCGATCTCCCCTCTCCAACCCCTTCTTTGGCAGAAACCCTGAAAGGATGTGGGTTGGGGTCAGTTCAATCCATCCCTTGACCAAACACCTTTCTACCGGGACAGGGAAGCTTCCCCCCTAAGTGACAACTCCCAAATAGTCTTCCCTGCCTTTCCAACAGGCATGCCCCCAAAGGGCTTACCCTCACAAAAGCATTCTTTTTAGAATTCAGTGCAAAGCACTTTCTCATATACAACTGTAGTATTTTCTCTCAACACTACTGAGAGGTGGGGAGAAATATGTTGATTTCCTCACTCCATGCTACACACGCAGAGTTTACATGGCTGCCCAAAGATACTTCCCAAATTGGTACAGCAGTTTGGGACGAGCCAAAGCATTTGGGAAATGGGAGGTAGGGAATGTTTAAATTGTTTTGTGACCCAGTGTTCCTTCTATCCCTGCCACCTGCTTTTCACGAGGCCCATACACACTTATACCTAATTCTTTCTGTTCACATCCATGGGGTCATATTCTCCACAATGAAATTCCCCCAACATCTGGTTACTTTGGTATGTTTATTTACAAATTCACACTTGACTACGGTGAACTTCAACATCAGTGATTAATCAACTCAATGCTGATGAGCCTCAGTGTTTTACTTCCTCGTCTCCAGTGGCCATCGCCCACGTTCATATCAGTTGTCCACATTTGTGGCCACACCTCGAAACTCATCACCTGAAACCTCCCCACCTCTAATCTCAGCTGCTGCCTCTCCCGTGCAGGACCACAACCTCCTGTCCTGCTGCCTACTCCAAACACTGCAAAGACTCTGAGCAACACACACCATGAATTACCAGCCCCTCCAGCTTCACCTTGTCCCTCTCCGCTCCTAGACTGGTGCAGCAATATACTTACTAGCAACTTAGTGCCTCAGGTCCCAAGCCTTGACAACTGTCAAAATATGAATAAACCCTAATCCTCTGATTATATATATATCACATAACCAGGCCAATGGGCTCCCCTCCCCCAAAAGTTACACTCTCTACCTTAAACAAAAATTAATTCCAAATGGATCATAGGGCTCAAATGTAAAAGAGAAAACTATGAACCTCTTAGAATAAAACATAAGAGAAAATCTGCAGAATCTAGGACTAGGCAATGAGTTCTTAGACCTGACACCAAAAGTACAATCCATAAAAGGGAAAATTAATCAATTGGATCTCATAAAAATGAAAAATTTTTACTCTATGGGAGCCCATGTGAAGAAGATGAAAAGATAAGTAACAGACAAGGAGAAAATATCTACAAACTATATATGTGAGAATAAAGAACTCCCTAAGCTCAACAGTAGAAGTATAAATAACCCAATTAGAAAATTAGACAAAAGACACCAACAGACATTTCACTGAAGTGAATATACAGGTAGCAAATAAGCACATGAAAAGATGTTCCACATCATTAGTCATTAAGGAAATTTACATTAAAAACACATGAGATATCACCACACAGCAATCAGAAAGGATAAAATAAACAACAGTGACAATACCAAATGCTGATGAGGGTGCAGAGAATCTAGATTGCAGGTGAGAATATAAAATGGTACAGCTGCTCTGGAAAACAGTTGAGCAGTTAATAAAAAACTAAAGGCATAACTATGATATGACCTAGCAACTGTACTCCTGGACATTTATCCCCCAGAAATAAGTTATGTTATCACAAAATCTGTAAATCAATGGTCATAATAGCTTAATTTTATGGCCAAAAAGTGGAATCAGCCCATTTGCCCAGGTAAATGGTTAAACACACTCCAGTGTGCGTGTGTGCAAGTGTGTGTGTGTGTGTATATGCATATACATATACATATGTATGTATGTATGTGTGTATATATATATATATATATCATGGACTACTACCCAACAATAAAAAGGAACAAATATTGATATATTCAACAACCTGAATGAATCTCCAGGGAATTATGCTGAATGGAAGGAAAAAGCCATCCCAAAAGGTTACATACTGTATAATTCCATTATATAACACTAGAGGCCCAATGCATGAAATTCGTGCAAGGGCCTTGGTCCCCACCCACTGTGGCTTTGTCTGGAAAGAAGGACGTCTGGTCTAATTAGCATATTACTCTTTTATTATTATAAATGTTTTAAATGACACTTTAGAAACAGAGCATCAATTAATGGTTGCCAGGAGTTAGGGAAAAGGTGGGGGTGGGAGGGAATAGGATAGTGTGGGTATGGTTAGGATCTTGTGATGTTGGGACTGTTCTATATCCTCACTGTGGTAGTGGATACCTGAACCTACACATGTGACATAATTGTTTAGAACTACACACACACACACACACACACACACACACATACATACACACACACACGCATATTCACGAGTGCAAGTAGAATCAGGGAAATGTGCATAAGATTGGTGCACTGCTCAGCAATTCTTTTACTCACCCTGTCCATGGATATTCCATTTCCCCACAAATCTCTACTATGCTTACTCTATTTTTCAAAAGCCCTCGACCC
>NW_005871109.1:1971158-1990450 GCF_000147115.1 Myotis lucifugus
CAGATACATTTGTCTCTCTTCCATGCTCTTGCATTCTTAAATACATACTTGTGCATTTCCCAATCATAAATAATCTCACTTTGAGTTGCCCTACCACTAAGCTGTGTATATCTCTGGTACAGAATATACTTCCTTAAATGTCAGTATTATAGTTAGTGTACTGACTAGCTTGGTTTCAAATGTCAGCTCCACCACTTACTGTGTGACCTTGAGAAAGTAACTTGACCTTGGTGCACCTCAGCTTCCTTAGCTATAAAATGGGGATAATCACAGTATCTATGTCATTGGGTTGCTATGAGGAACAAACAGACATCACATTCTAAAGCAAAGAGAAAATGCCTAGCACATGTAACTGGTCAAACAGGTCAGTTATTTTCATTATTTTTTATCTCTTGTCCCCACTGCAGTCAAAGCACAGTGCAGGCCCTCAATGAATGATTTATGAACCCATGTCTTCTTCAGTCCCAGAGCTCACCCACTGCCACAGCAAAGCTGTTGGAAAGCATAACTCGGTAATAATTTAACATCCTTTCCTCTTTCTCCCATATGACCAATTCTTGAGCCATCCTAATTAGCTATTTTTTTTTAACCTGGATTGCACAAGGGCTCACACCTTGTGTATAAACCTCTGCATGGTCCCCACACACTCAACTTCCCAATCAAAATGCTGATGACGTTGGCTTTGCTCTTCTCACAGGAACCAAACTATTTCAAAATCCCTCATTACTCATCTGTGCTTAAGATTCCAGAATTAACCCTTGTTCTACTACTGTGCCTATTTGGGCAAAAATCTTTCCTACCTCTTGAGCTAACTTTTTCCAACACACATAGCAAAAGCCAGGGTTTCCTCCTTCCCAATCTGGAAAGACCATTAAAATACAAACATCTTTCTCTTTTTCTTCCTCTCTTTCTAGCCAGTTCCTTCAACAGTAGAGGCCCTGGGGTATAGAGGCTTATTTATTCACCTTCTTTTGTTTTAGCCAGTGATTCATGTATTCATATATTCAAGAAACATTACTGACACTTTCTATGTCCCACAAGACAAGCCGGATGGGATCCCTGCCTTACGGAGGTTCCAACCTGTTCTAAGGGTACAGTTCTTTGTGCTTCATATTTTTGGCCAATTCACTTGAAATAATGCCCTGACACACAGGTCAGACCAAGAGAGGAAATCAAAGATGCCACATGATGTTCGGATAGAGAAATGGAAAGAACAACTTCATCTCAGGCCCCAACGGACACTTTCAAGGCCTGGAGATCCTACAGGACTCGGATGGTACAGCCATTTCCGTATCAGGACCTCTAGGGCCTCCACAGACATAGACCACCTTCCTGGTCCTCAAAGCTACGTCATGATAGCCCACTGTCTTACAAAGGGACAACCTGCATTTCCTTGACCAGTTCTCCAGATCAGATGTCTGTCCCTTTGCCTACACTGATTAACTAGTGCACACTCACACCTGATGTCCCTTGTCTGTTCTGCCATCACCTCACTAAAATGGCCCCCTTCCCTAATGTCTTGTGCTTGTGTGAAGTAAGCAAAGGGGCAATTCCAAGTTCTGTGCTTCCCTGGCTGGCTGGTCTCAGGGCAGCAATTGGAGAAGGCTGGCCCAAAGATGCCTTCCTCTAGTCCTCACACCTCAGCTCTCTAGGGCTCACCAGTAGGCCTGGAATCCCAGCAAGAAAGGGGGCATCCCTGGAGCTGTGCTAAGCAAGGACCCTGAAGACACCCACTAACAAAAAGGAGAAAGTCACTGGCCAGCCATCATTCTGCCCAGCCTGCCAGCAGGATCCTAGGGCACCAGCATCTTCCAGACAGCTTCCTGGCCATCATCAGGGCCAGCCTTGTGATCCAGGATCCTCCTGCTGTGTTAGTTGAGAAGCATTCTTCCTGCCAGCATTGGGCCAGGTGCCTCGGACATCAGTGGCCAAGAATAGGCTGCAAAAGACTAAGTAGAAGGTGACCATCTTCAAAGGGCCCTCAGACTTCCCAGAAAGCTCTGGCACACAGCCCTGACCTCGGGTCAGTGTTTCCTGCAAATGAACTTGTGATGGCTCCCCGAGGGCAGGGACCATGTCTGTCCAGTTGACAACCCCTAGCACTGGGCTGAAATGTAGGCGGCGCTCAATACCTACTTGCTGAATTAATGTTTAATGACCTCCACTAAGGAAGGATGGAAGCACAGTGGAAAGAGCCCAGGTTTTGGAGTCAGACAGGCCTGGATTTGCAACTTTCCAGCTCTACCATTTATGCTGGTCACCTGCAAGCCACTTTACCCATCTTAGCCTCAGCTTCCTCATCTACAAGGTGGGGATCATAACTCACACCTCGAAATGTTGTTGGGAGCATTAGATGGAAATTATATGTAAAGCCTTTAATTCAGTCCATGGCAGAGAACACCTCTTGTTTTTAGTTCATAAATACTTGTATAGCTCTCATTGTATACCAGACACTGCTCAAATGTGGTAGGGGAGGTCCTAGATCACAATTAGTTTTAATTCTTATATTGATCCACTGAAACAGGCTCTATTTAAATCCCTTTTGCAATGGAGGAAATGGAGGCACACAAAAGAAAAGCAACTTGCCCAACATCTGATATCAACAAATGGCAGGGCCAGGATTCATATCAATTTCAAAGTCCAAGATTTGAAGTGCTACACTTTTCCTTCTCTAAAGCAAGCAATCGATGAACGTTATCTCCTGTCCCTACTGTGGTTTGATGATGGGAGATATGTGACTACATAACTAGACCAGGGTTTTCAGTTGCCACAGACACACACTCAGGCATTCCTGATGCAGCCACTGTGGGAAACAGTATGGAGGTTCCTAAAAAAATTAAAAATGGAACTGCCTTATGACCCAGGGATCCCACTTCTGGAAATATATCTGAAGTAACCTGAAACACTAATTCAAAAGATATATGCACCCCTATGTTTACTGCAGCATTATTTACAATAGCCAAAATTTAGAACTAGTCCAAGTGTCCATCAGTAGATGAGTGGATAAAAAAGTTGTGGTAGCCCCGCCGGTGTGGCTCAGTGGTTGAGCATTATTGACCCATGAACCAAGAGGTCACCAATTCAATTCCAAGTCAGAACACATGCCTGAGTTGTGTGCCTGATCCCCAGTGGAGGGCATGTAGGAGGCAGCCACTTGATGATGTTTCTCTCTCATTGATGTTTCTATTTCTCTATTCCTCTCCCTTCCTCTTTCTCTAAAAATCAATAAAGACATGTTAAAAAAAAAAAAAAAAAAGCTGTGGTAATTTGCACAATGGAATACTACCCAGCCATAAAAAAGGAAATCTTTATCTTCTGTGACAGCATGGATGGATTTGGAGAGTGTTATGCTAAATAAAATAAACCAGTCAGAGAAAGATAAATACCATATGATTTCACTTATATGTGGAATCTAATGAACAAAATTAATAAACAAACAAAAAAGACTCATAGATACAGAGACTAGGCTGACAGCTGTCAGAGTGGAGAGGGTTGGGGGTGCTGGGTGAAAAAGGTGAAGGGATTAAGCAAAAAAAAAAAAAACAAAAACAAAAACCCTTATAGACACAGACAAGTATGGTGATTACCAGAGGGAAAGGGGGGTGGGACAAAATAGAAAGGTAAAGGGGGAGATAAATGGTGACAGAAGGAGACTTCACTTGGGGTAGTGAACACACAATACAATTTATAGATGATGTGTTACAGAATTGTACATTTGAAACCTATATAATATTATTAACCAACTAGAAGCCCAGTGGAGGAGGGGAGGGGGTCCCTCAGCCCAGCCTGCCCCCTCTCACAGTCTGGGAGCCCTCAGGGGATGTCCTACTGACGGCTTAGGCCCGCTCCCCACGGGGAACGGGCCTAAGCCGCAGTCTGGCCTCCCTCTGCGGGCAGATCTGGGGCTGCTGGAGCCGGGCAGCGGTGGCGGCTTGGACACAACCCGCTCCGGAGCTGCTGGGGCCAGGTGGCGGCGGTGGCTTGGACACAACCCCCTGCCTCTGCTCTGGGGCTGCTGGGGGCCACGCTGCTCCCCTGTGTGTAGTTCTCTCAGGCTCTGGGCTGTGCCTGGCCCCTCCTCCTGAGCTGATCGTGACCGTTATGGCGTCCTGGCCTAATATGCACATTACTTCTTTATATATATAGATGTCACCCCAATAAATTCAATAAAAATTAAAAGAAGTACAACCAGAAAGGAAAACACAGAGAAAAAGAGAGAATGAGTATGCATCCTCTTCTTAATTATCCCTAATTACCCGTCTACACATAGGGTGCCCAAGACAGAAGTAATCTGTCCACATGGGGACCAACCATATAAAGACTCAGCTTCCCCAGACAAGGGAGCAGAGAAGGAAGTCAGCCTTTTGATGGCCCAAACCTCATCATAAAGAGAGCTTTCGGTTCTTTCTGTCTATAAGATTGCATTTGCCCTACTGCCAACCAAAGAGGAAATTTCATTACCAAAATAAATCAGTGCTGCACTTGACCTTGCTTTTCCCATGGCTCAGGATTAGTGACATCACAATGCACTCTACAAATGCTCAGAAATATCAGAATAACCCCCTCAAGTCAAAAACACTTGGTATTCCACTAAAAGGCATTAAATTATTTTGATTTTACTCCATGGAATCCAAAATGCTTTCAATGTTTTCATTTACAAAATGCTTAAGAGAGAAAGTATGCGCTCTGGACCTTAAGAAACCTCGACTCCTGGTCTGGTTTGTGTCCTGATTCACTTATGGTACGATGGGGAACAGGCCGAAAGCCAAGGAACAGTAGCTCTGGCCCACAGTGCTCACATGACTCAATACCCAAGTGGCTGGGGCCTCACTGTGGAGGCTCCCAACTCAACCTTTACTCGTCCTCAAAGTCACGAGCAGGTCACAGGCAGCTCCAGGGCACCTGGGGCAGCCCCTCTTAAGGGGTCCAGGTTCCATCTCCCATGGCTATTTCCTTCTGAAGTAGCAGTAGAAGCAAAGTTCAGGGGGATGTTTTCTCTCCAAGGCAGATGCATGGAGTACAGTGACTTCAGGACCGCAGCAAATGCATCTCCTGCACCCCCATATCAGGATACACAACCCTAATGCTGCTCACTCAAAAATGACCCATTTTTAAGTCAGGTTGGTCACCAACACAGTCAATAAATGTAAGGCTGATTTGTGTGTATCTGTGTGTGTGGGGGGGAGGGAGGTCTTTGGGGGGGGGGGGGACTATCCATACAGAGCATGTGCTCTCAAGAAGCCCTCAGAATCTGACGACCATGGGTATTAAAGATGTGCTCCCACAACTAGCACCATGTTGGTCAATGAACTGACTGCGGTACAAGTCACAAAATCACAGCATCACAAAATGGCAAAGTCCCAAGGACCCATGGACATCATCTACTCTACCCTTTTTTTTTTTTTTACAGGAGAGAAAAACTGAGATGCAGACCAAAGGTAGGCTTGTTTGAGTTCACTGTCAGTAGATGACTCAAATTTAAAACTCCTCACCATTCTATTTCCTAACCAGCTGCCCCTGACATCCAATTACCAACGAGCCCTCTTACACCATTATTTTCACAAAACAGTGTAATTATGATGAGGTTATCAGCAAAATGGTTAAATCTACCATGGCTGGTACCTAAAAAAATACACTCAAATGGAGAAAACAAAACTGAAGTTGAAAAGATAAACTTTTGCTTTGAATTATGTCCTTAGTCCTGAAACCTAAAGGGACAGTGCCTTTCCCAGTATCCCCTGTGACAAATAAAGGGCTGTCGTTATTCTCCACCAGGATTTCCAATAGTAGGCCAATATTTTAGGTTACAGCAATTTCTGGATAAACAAATGGGAGTTGTATAAGGTAAAGTAGTCTGAAACCACCTTCACTACCCATAATAAAATCAGTTTCAAAGAAGGCTTGAAGATTAAAGTGCTTTTCTCTGCCTTTAAAATGGGGAGGTTTCATTTTTAGGTATGAAGATAAGACCCTGAAAACAAACAGCCAGGCCTAGGACGAATAGATCAGGAAAGATACAAACACACATAAAATCAAAGGCCCTGAAACTTTCTACCCACAGCAGCTGTGATGTTTCATCCTGGGTCCATTTCAGCAGACCCAATGAAGCTTCTCTGGCTACAAAGGATTACATGAGAGCATAAAACAAATTCTGAAGGTTTGGGTTCTCTCTCCCATTTCTACCCCCCACCCTTGTGTGTGTGTGTGTGTGTGTGTGTGTGTGTGTGAGAGAGAGAGAGAGAGAGAGAGAGAGAGAGAGAGAGAGAGAGAGAGAACACAACAGGCTTAGAGACTCTAATGTTGCAGAAAGCAAAATTTTCCTCGTTTCCATTACATCATCCAAGTTGGAGACAGGGAGGGCGGAGTGGGGGCACAGCTGGTGGCAGCTGCACCACCATCTGCTTTCTCCTTAGCAGTGTGTGCTAGTTTGAGTTGCAGCCTCCTACGGCTCCTGATAGAGGAGGCACAGTATTAAAGGTACAACAGCCTATTATGAAAAGCTTTCAAATTATTTAGAAATAAATCACTCTTGTGATAAGTTAACCTCAGGTAGGTTGCTAAGCCAGTTCTCTTTGAGTTTAGGTTGTTTGCATCTCTTTAGACTCAGCTATAGTGCAAACTCTGTCAACTCAATGTGCTCAATTAGACAAGCAGAATATACAAGCAACCACCTGCCATCTGCTTCCCAAAAGGTAAGCAGCCAAAAAAGCATTAACAGAAGGACTGGGGAATGCCCAACCCTAGCAGGCCAGCTACAGAGTTTGGTATCCTAAGCCATCTGGTCAACCAGTCTTGTCCTCTTGGACACTCATGGGGTTTCCTTCAGAACACACTGCCTGGCATCCCTTCTAGAAGGGGAGATGGGTGAGAATAGCCTGGGGAGAGGGGTTAATGCCCTGTCTGCCATTCAACTGCAAACCAGCAATGAAGCTGCAAACAGGTGGTTCAAGGATCTGATTAAGCCATACACATAATTTATCTAGTCTATACAGGGTTATGTTAAAAAGAAAAGAGTGCTGACTTTTCAAAATGAGTTTTCCTATATAAACATCTAGATTGCTAGCTCTTCCTGGAAAAAAAAAAAATTAAGCTATATGGCATCAGCAGGCCCCTGTTTCAGTTATCTGGAGGTAAGCGGCTGCACTTGCTTCCATTAGGCATGCGTTCTGAAGAACGAGTCCCCACCCTGGTGTCTCAAATGCCATTGCATCCATCTATGTTCCACCTGGACCTAGAGAGCTTTTGATATAATGTCACTGAGCATGGAGAGGGAGAAGAAACCCCCAGGGAATGATTTCCCAACTGTCCTTTACTGATTCTCCTCTTGAGTTGAGATTTAGTCCCTTGGATGGCCAACTAAAATTCTGCCAAGATCATTCAACACAACATAATGAACAGATCTAAGTAGAAGGCTAGCTACAATGACCCTTCAATACAAAAGCAGGTTGCAGCGTTTCAGAGAGGCATTCCAGACCACTTACCATACATCTTGCCTTCGTCTGATAAGATGATTTTCCTCCTCCCACAGGGTGGATAGATAGCCAAGGCTTCCTGAAAGCTCTGCTCAATGTCAGGACTCCAGACCCCTTCCGCATCGTTGTCAATTGGCTTATCTGCGGAGTCACTCATCCTTTCCATGTTTTCGGCAGGGCTCTCGCTGCCGCTCCAGCTGCTGGGCTCAATTTTGGCGGTTGGGTTTTCCAAGCCGAAGCCTGGAGCCTTTTCAAGAAAATAAACCTAATAAAGAAATGAAAATATAGTGTGATAAGGATGAGGTAACCACCAATATACTGCTCTTTGCTAGTTTCATTGCACATTCTTCAGTTGGCAGATCTGCTTGAGAATAACTGCTAGCGGAGAATATGGAATTTTGAGATCCAAGTGGCTTTTTTTCTTTATGTATTCATGCTAGGCACTCAATACAGAAATGTAATGGTGGACAACAGCTGTATAATTTTCGCAGATTAGAGAAAGTTTTCATCCAAGAATAGTACTCACTCTGAGTTGCTAGTTCACAGCGAACCATGCAAAACCATTTACTAAGTGCCTCCTATCTACCAGGAGCACTCTGCTCAATAATAATCAAATCTCCATAGCAGAACAATTTTGTTTAAAAGAAAATAAAGTAAAACAAAAGATGTCTGCCTCACTGTGGCCCGACATGGTAACTCTGAAATGTTAAATCATCCCAATATTTGTCACTGAGATCACCCAGATGCGAGATGGTGGCAGGGTAGAAGGAGGAAGGAGATTATTTTGTTATCACAAAACTCACTCTACTATGACAGCTGACTTGGACCTGCCAGTCCATAACATTTGTCTGCGGGACATTGAGCCTGAACAGTCAGGTCATGTTGCCACTCTCAGCTTCTAGATTGTAACCTTGAAGCAGGGACCAAGTTGTCCCCATTCTTGCCTTCCCTGCAACAGCTACAAGAGGCCAGCACATTTACAGAAAGAAATGGTTTACACCTACATGGGCACTTCATCTGGAAGCCTACTCAGAATTCCTGATCATAAGAAAACTGTGGGGGAGACTTTCATTTCTTTCTCTGTAGCACTGAAGGTTACAGAACCAAAAGAAATCTTTCTCAAAGGTTTATTCCCCTTAAAGTATGCATGAAACCTATGGTCTTAAAGGGATAAGCTTTCCACATGAATGTCAAACTGGCACAAACACCCATGTGAAAATGATCTAATCCGGTACCCCCTGCTGTCCACACACTAACATATCAATATTCCTTTGTTGAAAAGGCATCAGATCATTAATTCAAAGGCTTCCCCCCAAAGGGGAGAATTGTTCCTGGCAACTGATCGAAGAAGGGAGGTGGCAGGGTCACAGTAGAGAGAGCTTAGTGGGCCTACCATTCCCTGCCTTCTGCCCCCATCAAGTCCAGGCAACATTACAACAGAGGCAGCCAGAAGGGAAGCAGGTGCTGGCCCCACCAGGCACCAGGGACTGCTCCGTGCTCCAGGGCAGTTACCTGAGAGGGAGCAGCCTGTCTTCTTTCTTTCTCCCTCCCCGTTGTATCCCTTTCCTCTGCCCTCCCCCACCAGTGTATATCAACAGATCCCAGGTGCAGAAACTCTGAGGCACAAGAACATTACACAATTAATGGTATAACTAGTGGGTGATTTTGGCTTGGTACCCTGACAGCTTTTGAGATTTGGCAGCACCTGGATAAAAGAAACCCCCAGGTTGTCTGCCTTTAAATGCTGCCACAGATCCATCATTCAAAGAACTTGTCAGCAAAATATTTACTACTTCTTACCAACACGTGTACATTGGCACCGGACTTTAAAAACTGCCAAATGTTGAGGTATAAATTATGCCACAAGAAAGGGTTTTGTGATTAACCCCCAAATGAACTCTGCAATGCCTGCAGTGTGGGCCTTTTGAATTCTAAAATTATTACTTTTTTTTTTAATCTAAGAGTCTTATAAAATTCAAGCTGAGCTGTATGCTCCCCTAGAGTCTGTTCTAGCTCCAAAGCAGTTTATTGGAGAAATTATGAGAATACGAGTGAATGCTTTGAGCAGTGGCTAATCCGCTGTCTACCTCTCCGCCTAACCTCCCCCAACCCACCCTGCCACCCCCAAAACAAAACAACAGACATAAAAAAACAAAGGCCAGTCTTTGAGCTCTGGGCAGCTCAGAGAGCCACATTTTAAGAAAAACAGTAATGTACTCAGCATGCAACCGCTATGGTAGAGGGACAGAATCCAGGACAGTGAGGGCCAGTAAAGGGACTGGGGAACTTTACTTGCCTAAAAAGAACATCACCATGTAACTGAGAGCCTCAGAGTCTTCAGACCAAACTCCCCAACACTGCCCTAATCCAATGCTTGCAGTCCCCTCTCTAACACTTCTCAACTGGTCATATAATCTACACATGAACATCAACAATGACAAGGAACCCACTACCTCCACACTGACATACTGAAATTCTTCCATCTACTAGGCTAAGACCCATGTACAGGTTAACTTCTATACTAACCCATCCCTTGCAGAAGCAAATCTCCCACCCAAACACCCATTTATATGTGGTAGGAGCACATGGCATATGTGACAGGAGCAGCCCTACTGTGTCCCAGACTAGACATAATTCACATAATACCTGGCTCAACCCTCATGAACACATCCCAGTTTGTCCATGGCCCTCAATAAATGATGCTCAGAGATTGACTAGGATCCACAAAACCTCTAGGCTCCCACACTCCAATTCCTATTCCTGAATTCCCTTCTCTAGTGCAACTGGTTTAGGAGCTAAAGACAGGAGTTTATTTATAAATCCCATTATTTTAGCCTACATGGCTCAAAGCTGGTAAGATTTTTTTGAATCATAATTGCAAGCTTAGTGTTCTTAGACACTGAGCATCCTCTGAAGAGCTAGCTGTCACATGGAGAGGGTGTTGACCCATTCTGTGGAAGTTCTAAGATGATTCCAGCTCAACATGAGAAAAAAGTTCCTGCTAGTTGAGCTGTTCAAAAAGGGGTGGGCTGCCTTAAAGACAGACAGCAGAGTCTTGTAGACAATTCCTTGAAGTTACCACTAAAGCTGGGAGTCACAAGCCCTTGGATGTTTGGGGAATGCAGTATTAGCATTAATTGATCCACCCACTTAGTAAGCACAGGCACTGTTCTAAATGCTCACATGTTTTTATTCATTTACTGCAAAGGGAAGAACTCTGTGTCCAGGCCCTTGCAATGTGGTCAACTGGAACTCAGCAAGATGGAATTACCTACTCTGGACAAGGGCCAGGACACAAACCCCAGAAGCTACCAGATACATAATCCACAGAGTTATACAGGCCCTTGGTTTTACAACCCAATTGTAAGATGAGGCCCTGTATGGGCAGAGAGTTTCCAATCACAAGACTGGGGCTGGCTGAGAAAAGCTCCCCGTACTGGATACTGAAATAACCATTCTGGCATTCTATCCCTCAAGTCCCTTCCAGACCAGCTCAAAATCCACCTCATCCTGGAAACTGTCCTTGTATCTAGTGGCTCAGAGTATCAGCCACACACTAGGAGTGTCCTAAAAATGTGTGGCATTGGTTAAGTCCCACCCAATCTATCTGGTTTCCACATACATAGCAAGAAGCACCTGCTTATTACAAATAATAAGATCTAATCAAGTGAATAATGTATCTGTAGAACTGATGTCCACCTCCTCATCCCTCCGTTGAGCAAGGGAGTTAACTTTCACACAATTCAGTAAATAAAGAACAACATAGAATTGGCGGGGGGGGGGGGGGGGGGGAGGGTAGGGCATGATATTCAGGCTCAAACTGATCTATACTCCAAACCTGGCTCACACACTAGCCATGCAGTCCAGAATGAAGTAGTTAATCTCTCAGAATCTCAGATTTTATTTGTAAAATGGAGATAATAAATACAATCCCAACATAGGAAAATCATTAAGGAGTGGAGGGACTCTATCTGACAGGATTGTCGTAAAGATGTGAAGATAATGAGTGAAGGTGCTCTGTCATCTATAAAACCATGACCAGATGTTCATTTGTTTTCAAGTCCATTATCTCTAGACAGTGGTATGTGCCTTGTAGTGCCCAAATACCTACTGATAATGGGATGGTGAAGAAATGAAGGTGCTCTCCTAATGGTTCCCTTTGGGAAATAAAGTTACAAAGGATCGTTAGATGACTAAATAAAAAATGTATATTTGTAACAAACCCCTCTATTTCTAATACTTATATAAACCTACACTTATATTCACAGGTTCAATAATTTTCGTATTTTTTTGGGAAGTTTGGTTCAAGGGAACAATCCCAGACCTAAATGAATGCCAAAAAGGAAAGAGAGAAGGGAACTCTTGTCGCTGAAAATCTACTGTATATCATGTAGCCCCTACGTGCCTCAGTTTCCATCATTAACACTTTTGTAGACGTTCCTCTTTTTCTGAAACTCTTCCTAGCCACACCATAATAAACTCCAAAAAGAACTGTTAACAGGGACCTGCTAACTGCCCAACAGCCACACTTCCTAAATGGATCATTATTTTACAACTACCCACTGGCACTCTAAAAAGAGCAACATGAGTACAACGGAATGACATCATATGTATATTTGACCAATCCACATTTTAACTTAAGAGCTGAGAACAGAAGGGGGTGAGGGAGTCAAATACAGGTGCTTCTGACACCAACTCTATTCATGGAACGTATGAACAAAGGATATGACATAGGACCCAGGAATCTGCTGCTCCATCTTAATTCCTGTGGATCCCTCATAATGCAGCATCTCACCCACTTGTGGGTGATTTAAGAGCTGTTAAACAAAAGGGTTAGTTTTAACTAACTCTCATGATTCATAAAATGCCACTGAACATGAAGGTCACACAAAAAATCATACGCTTTGTCTTAGTCAATGTCTTAACACTCTCTGAGGCAAAAGGAAAGGAGTAGTTAGGACTCTGTCTCTATTTGAGTAACCCAGGACTATGTGGTACTTGTAGCCCCTGAGTGCCTCAGTTTCCATCATTAACACTGAAGGAGGCCAACTTAGTCATTCATCACCTTGTGGTTCCATAGACTCAACTAATAGAACTCAGTATGTTGGCTTATTATTGTCCCCCACCCATTCACACTCCAGTGTCCCTGAGGGTAGGGACTGTTCAAATCACCACAGTATCCGCAATGCTAGCACAGCACCTGGCATAAGAAATATTCCAATAAAAGAAAGAAGGTACAAACCAACAACCAGATGACATGAACATTCTTTGACAACATGACTAAACTTATCATCAAGCTTCACCCTGACCCTGGCTAAGGTTCTTATGAGTAGTAAGAGCCCAAAGGAAATCTCCAAATTAGGAAGACAGACTTAAGTCTAACACAGTTTGGATAACCAAGTGTTGGCTGAGCCAATTTCTTCTTTATTAATCATGGTTACTGACAACCAATAGTCCATGTTAAAGGGACAAATATGGTTTGGGTCCTCTAGCAGGTAAGCTTCTTCTAACACAAACATTTTGAGTGGAATGGTAAGTTTGGAGATACAACATTTTATTTTTGCTTTCCCTTTCCTTTGGCCACCAGTAAAAATGACAGCTTTAAGAAAAGCCATAAGGGAGGCAAACTGGTGAGGGTATAAAGACCAGAAACTAAAGAGGTGGCCAAAAAAGAAATTCACAAAGGTAAAAAATAATAATAAATTAAAAAGGTAGCAAAGCAAATCTGAGCGAGTAGGTGAGTGAAAAAGGCAACATATAGGGAGTTGCACTGAGAGCAAAGCTAAGAAAAAAGATTTCTAAGCACTCAGGACAAGGTGAAAGCAGGCACAGGTGGAGGCCACTTTAGGGTTTAAAGAAAGAGAATCACATGATTGGAATATTTGTAGGAGACAACTCGACCAAGCATTTGATGGTTCAAAGTTCACTGTGATCTTAGTAAAAGCACAAGTTTTTCTCATAAGAGGAAAGCTGACCTCCAACAAAAAGACTAGGAATGAAGGAACTTTACTTCCAAAGTGAACTGGTACCTGAAATCCAAATTCATCCTGCTCCCAGGTTGCAAGCACAATGTCTAAAGCTTTCACCTAGAGCAGTGGTTCTCAACCTTCCTAATGCCGTGACCCTTTAATACAGTTCCTCATGTTGTGGTGACCCCCAACCATAAAATTATTTTCGTTGCTACTTCATAACTGTAATTTTGCTACTGTTATGAATCGTAATGCAAATATCTGATATGCAGGATGTATTTTCATTGTTACAAATTGAACATAATTAAAGCATAGTGATTAATCACAAAAACAATATGTAATTATATATGTGTTTTCCGATGGTCTTAGGCGACCCCTGTGAAAGGGTCGTTCGACCCCCAAAGGGGTTTCGACCCACAGGTTGAGAACCGCTGACCTAGAGGTTCTTAGTTAATCATTGAACTACCCTTGTTGGGTATTATCCCCACCTTATGAGGTCCAGAGGTTGACTAAAGTCATATACTTAACAGATTTTGAATCTAGGAGTCATTTCTCCAGAGAGAATGCTCATCCCATAGGAACATCAGACTCACACTACTTGCTCACTAGCTGTAGGCTGGATTTCAAAAGGAGGAATGTAGGCAGTGCTGAGCTTTGTCCACGACTGACACCATCAAGCACAGTCTAATTAATTCCTAATGAATAGTGATGATACTGACTCACCTCCCTGAGTAGCTGGGATGAATGTCAGGCACTAATGATGGTTAATCGCTTCTGCATATGTAAAATGGGGCAGGTTATTATTTTCCTACCATTTCAGACACTAGCCAAACTTGCTAACAAGTGGCTTGAGAAATTCGAGGATCAGCAGCCTGAATATTGAAGGCAGCCTCCAGAGAGATAGAACTACAGAATGTAAGTCACTGTCAATGAGAGAGCAGATCTTTTAGGGAATGCAGACACTGAGAATTGAGGCCACATCTGCTGTGGAGCCAATATCAGCCAGTGAACCTGGGTGTCATATACTCCAATTGTCAACAGGCTCCCTCTAATTTCAGCAGGAAGGAGTGGATAATTACTCCTTCTCATTTTCAAAAATCACTCCCCTATCAACAGGATCCATCAACACGCCAATACCTCTTCACCAAGCTCCCGATGCTGGGTACCCATTAGAGGACTTAGCATTGCCCTCCTGAGTTGCTCTAATTCTCTGCTCCATCAGCCCTAAGCACTTGCCCAGGTGACAGCTCAAGAAAGGCTTTGATTGATTTCATGCTATGCAGCTCTGTATTACCAGCCTTTAGGGGAATAACCTCTCTATCCCCTTAATGAATCTGTTAGCCTCTGAGAACAGAAATTCCTGCCTCTTCCTTTCCCCCACCACACCACCAGTCAAGCTAATCACTGCTCTCCTTCATCAGTAGAGTCCTTCAAAATGACACAGCCACAGACTCAGGTCCAGCCAGTCTATCCCATCTGACCATTCCAAAGTGAAGACTGGACATTGAAACAGTGCACTCATAAGGGGAGCTTGGGCTGGATGATATGACTTGCAGGTTGAGTCATGGATCCTGGGAGGTGGACAATTTAACCTCAGGAAACACATTTCAAACCCGGAAACAGAAGTTTGTTTGCTGCTCTAAGAGAAAAAATGCCAGTTAGCAGTGAGTAGCTGTCAGCAAACATTTTGAGAGGAAAACATGTAAGCCCCTTCCCAGGTGTAACAGGTGTAACAGTCAAAGAAAACCACAAAATTAACTCCCCAATTCCAATAGGTATGTAGTGTGGACATACATTTGAGGTAAACTCACCAATCATACTGCTTACCAGAAACAAAGAAAACAAATACCAAGAAAATAATACTCTTTAGTCACTAAATTATGGGTACTATAACTTCCTTAGTTGGTAAGATTCACCACATTATCACAATGCCTTAGCATTTTAAATGACAATGAGTACAAATTCAAAATCAAAAGTAGACAGTTAATATTTCAAAACATACCAAATGTGAGATAAATACATACACTGCCTTTGGCCAAACCTTAAGACAAGCGTTTCAAGAGGGTCCATCTCAGCCCCATGCCCAAGGGAATGCCTACAAATGGGCCTCAGACAATCAGAGTGCTTGTTCCCTGGGTGGCAAATCCATGGGTCATGCCTGGGGTGTCATCCTTCTTACAAAAGGCCAGTGGAGACTCACTCAATGTTACACAGCCTGTTGACAGCCAACTTAATGATATGTTGACTCTGGACTGACTCCGAATCCCAGTAGCTGACTTGCCTAGAGGCAGCTCCTTTGGCAAAATTCTAATTCTGCTACATAGAGAAATGGTTCTCCAGCTTCTATGACTTAGGATGGTTCTCTCATTCTGGCCATCTAGCCGGGATTATTTAGACAGCATGGTGGGAGACAGAGGCAACAGGTAAATACACAATTTACTTTGGATGAGGCTGTAAGCCAATCTATAAGGAAAACTGGAACCAAGATGGCATTTTAAAGTGCTGAATTGTGAAGTCCAAGTCCTTGGTTCTTTGACTAAATACATACACTGGCTTTCAACTGCTCTCTAAAGATCCAACTGATCCACATGGATTTCATCAGCATTCGTATCAGAGGATCCAAAACCTAAGCTCCAGCCTGCCCAGAAGGAAAGAACTCCTGTTTCCTGTCAACTTCGGGTAACCAAGACCACAATTTGTCATGACACACTTGGTTCCTTTCCATCATCTCAACCATCAGAAATATCACTTGTGAGGGTGGGTGTTGGGTCTGGCCTATATGCCTTTAAATATCCATTTCTAATGGATCTGAACATACAGATCCTTATATGCTAACCAAATCATACAATAGTATTTTTTGAGTCCCAAAACACGATCATACAACTCCTTGGGAGCAGAAATAGAGCTTGCGTGACCTCTAGGACAGAGGACAGTGGCATGTGGCATTAACACTAGATAAAAGTGGGACAATGCATAAGAACAGAACTAACTTGTTTGATCCAGTACCTTTCCGACTCCATAGTTACCTTAGAGAAAGTTTATTCCAGGAGCTCTGAATAATTGCTTTTATTGAATTATGCTTTTATGTGATGTCATTAGCATACTACAAAACAACCTGTGAATTAGTCACTGGTTTTTCTACATGGATGTTGAGGTGTCCTTCATCAAATCACATAGGTTGCTCTTTATAAAAATGCAAAAGGAGGGGACCCTTTCCCCCTTCCCACTTGGGAGTCCATTCTGTGGGACTCTTTCCCTCTCCCCACGTGGGAGTCTGTACTTGTTCGTCAATAAATCTCCACCTTTGCTATACCAAAAAAAAAAAAAAAAATGCAAAAGAAGAGTTTGATAAAACACCAAACACCATGTGTTTGTACCTTGTGGCCAACCAGCTAGGCCTTGACTTTCTTTACTCACTGGCTACCAAGGTGCATTGAGCCACTCCGGCAGAACCCTCAGGGAAAGCACGGAGGTTATTTTAGTCGACAAATTTGGTTGCATTCCTAAATCCACTTTAGGTCCTTACCTCTATTCCCTTCTTTTTCTTCCTTCTTTGCCCCACTCTTAATTTATGCTATTTTACAGCCTTGCAAGCTGCCTTAAATTCATTCTGAAATGAGACAGGAAAACTATTTTTGTTTTATAATTATCTCCCTCTCCCATGTCTCCCACCCAGGTGTCAGGTGCTAGAGAGAGAGATGGAGATGAGTAAATGTGTAACCTTCCCTACCCTCAAGGAGCACCCTTCCAGCAAGAAGACAAAGTTATTATCCTTCAAGATGTAAGCCCCAACTCCTTCCTGAATGCCAGTAGCACTTTTGCTCACTCATTGCATAGGAAGGACTTGTTTATGTGTCTGTCACCCTTGTTTGTGGGTTTGTGAGACCCATGTGAGGTCCATGCCTTTAATCATTTTTCTGTCCTGGGCATTTAACGGAACGTCTAGTAAATAGCAAATGTTCCCCCAAAATAATGAGCGAACGGATGTCTAAATAGTGAGTCCATGAGTAAATGAATTAATGAACAAGTACATGAATATAAGATGTCAAAAGAGGAATAAAAGTGCTATTTGAGCACAGAAACGGGAGTGGATTCTGTCTCGAGTCAACAACAGCCTCATGGGAGGTGACATTTAGGCGGGTTTTACAGCCTGAGTGGACGCAGCAGGCCGATTAGGAGAAGGGCACTGAGAGGCCTGCTCAGAGATGTCCATGGAGGGGAAGTTGTGAAGAAAGGGCAGAGCAAGAAAACAGAAAGGTTGGGGCAGAGGCTGGAAAAGCAAGCTCCGCCAGATCGCAGGGGACTGCCCGCATAACAAAAGGTCTGTACTGTTTCATACAAAGGCAACAGAAATTGGGGGTAAAGAACAAATAATTTTACAAATTTGGAATCAGAATTTTTTAATCAAAAGCCTTTTCAGTGTCCCAAGGCCAGTTCTCTAGATAAATTCAAGTGTTGCAATGTGGCATGTCCCTAAGCATTTCAAATTTATGAAGGCGTTTTAATTCACCAAAAGACAATGACAGTTTATACAGGTGTGCTTGTTTAAACAGCCCAGAGCCACAGGATTAACTCTACTAGGTACCCAGTCACTCCGTTCTTCCAATATGCTCATCAGACTTTGCTTTCAAGTGCTCTCCATTTCCCTGGTCCCTAAAGAGGGCTGTGTGCTGCCAGTGTTCTCATCCCGAATTCTGCATGGGGACTGGAATGCCAATGCTCACACAGTGTGCAAACATCAGCTCATGCCCACACAAGCAAATGTACCAACTCACCAAAAATACATGACATTGCATGTTCAAAAATATCTTCTGGTTCCCAATGTTCACTGATACAATTGAGTCCCCACCCTTCCAATAAAAAATACAATCTGCCATTTAATGATGACAGTGAGGGCGCAGCTGCAAAACAGGTCTTACACTGAGAGGGATGCAAATTCAGGGGCCGATGAAAGCCTCACCCTGGCCTCCATCCCTGTCCTGGTCCCTGGTTTATGCCTAGTTCAACTTCAGAAGGAGAAAGAACCTGGCTGAGGCGAAAGAATTGAATAACTGTTGTCCCCCACTTTAGACAATAAGACACTCATTCAATTAACAAATATTACTTGAATACCTACTGTGTGCACAGCACCAGCTCTGAGAGGTCCACAAGCACTGCAAGGACACACAGTGGGACAAGACCCCCAGACAGAGAGGTACAAACAGAAAGGTTGAGGCAGCCAATTCTGAAATCAGGCCTTACTCTGCCTTCACTTCTACATGGCCCAGGGTGTTCTGAAGGAGACGGTCGGACTCTTCCCTCCTCACCCCTGAAACCTCTCAGCAAATGTATAAAGCAAAAAAGTCAAAAGCCCACAACTTGATTCCATCAACACTTCTGCAGCTCCACAATGCATGCATGCACCACACACACAGAGAAGGCATCTCTTTAGGAGAGAAAAAAAAAAAAGAGGGAAGGGTATACATTTCTCTTCCTTCTACAGGTTCTGCTAAACTGGTAGCGGAAGGTGGAACCCTCAATTCCTCTCTAAAATGTAATCCGTTTTCAATCACACCTACAAAGCCTCTAAAGCCCTCCCTCTTTCTCAGTCCAGTGGCCTAATGGTAGGGATGCAACTTGAGAGGCCAAAAGACCCAAAGGCAAAGCAAACAAACCCAAACCCTCACAGTCAGCCTGTGAGTGTGCCTCACAGAAATGGCATACTGGGTTCTGGCACCTTCAAAGTCACTTCTCTGTGTCTAAGCCTCTGTCTGTAAAAGCACCAATTAAAATCCAAAAACCATTTTCCAGGTCCTGAGTGAGGGAAACCAATCCCACAGCCTCCTGAGGGATTCCACTCAGAGAACCTGGC
>NW_005871109.1:1990681-2040349 GCF_000147115.1 Myotis lucifugus
CCACTCCTCTCTAACCCACTAACTTGCTCTCTCTCATGACAAGGGCCTCACAACTTCTTTCTGAGCTGGGATGTCGCTTAAGTCCCACACCGCCACACTGCCGACAACCTGGTTCCACCAGGTTCCCAACCCTGGATGTACATCTGGAAGACACATATAAACCTCAGCTCTGATAACAGAAGTACTGAATCAGAATCCTTAGGAAATGCATTCTTTGCAAGACTCTCCTATGCTATTCTTCAGCCAGAGTTTTCCTAAAATAAAATATGACTTTTATCATACACTCATTTGAAATCTTTCAGCAGCCCCCCTCCCCCGCCCCACTCTAGGACCCAGCTGCATAATGGGGCACCCATGGCCTTTACCTCCTGATCTCAGCCTGCTCCTCATACACCCATCCAGTCCCCTATATTTCAGCCACGTGACCACTCTAAGGTGCGCAGACACAGCAGGCTACCTGCTTCACCCCTTCAGCCACCTGTGTCCCTCTGCTCAGAAGCTTCTCTCACCAGCAACACTGCCTGATGAATGTCTGAACAGTCATTCCAAGACCAAAGCCAGCAACCTCTCCTCTGGGAAGCCTTAGCAGATGTCTCCACTCAGACAAGTCACTATGGTGTCCCCATAGCACCTCAAAACAACTTCCAACACCGCACTTAGTACACTTCCCCAGGATTTCTCGTAAGATACTGTCTCACAGCAAATTGGTAAATTCCTTAACATTCCTACATTTAACATCTCTCAATACCAGGAAAATTGACGGAACTCAACAAATGCTTGCTAAATATTTTTCTCAGTGGTACCCCAGAGTTGCAGGGACCTCACTGGAGAGTCTATATGGCAAAGCAGTTCAGTATATACACTTACTCTCTGTGTATCAACAAAACAAAAATAATCATTTTTACCTACCTATTATAAAGAATTAAATGAGGTGTCTCAATCATTGGCAGTCATTATGTACATTACTTACTTGCATGCTTGCAGGTTAGTGGTTATGTGTGTGCACACACATCTCAGAACTGTGCCTGGCACAGGTTCTCAAATAGCTGTTGAACAAATGTATGTAACTATAATTAATGATTACTACTTATGTATCGGTCTTTCCTGCTGTACTGCAAATTTTCAGAAGGCAGGGATTCTGTCCCATTTATTTCTGTACCTCATGCCCACTCCAGCTCAACAAGTAATTGTTCAATTTAGTTCAATGTAAAATATTAATACAATTGTTATGACTATTAAGAAATTCATCCTGTCTAAGGAATCGCAAAGACAGCCTGGGGCATACTCTAGACCAAAATAAAGAACTCACTGGCTCTAAAACCTTCCTCCAGTCTCCAAAACCCTGACTGGCTGGCCTCCAGCCTCAACACCAAAGCTGCAGGGCCCCCACCTCAGGGTAGGGCCTGTCACCTATTGAGCCACAATGGGAGGTCTTCACTGATGACACACACCCCCTCTCCCCAATCTGTGGCATCACAGCCCTGAGGCAGCAGCTGCTCTACCCAGGAGATGGGCAGCGGGAGCAGAAGCAAGCCGCCTTTTCAGCTCACAGCCAGTTCACGCCCCAGGGACTTAAGGGGCACAGTCAGGAGCAGTGTCAGGTTACCACAAAAATAACAGAGGACCTACACCAGGCCCAGTGTGCAGGCCGAGTGCAGAAGGGAAGAGAAATAAAGCAGCCCAGGAGAAGAAGAAGAAAGCAGACATTTGAGTCACAGAGGAGTGGGTCTTAAGAAATGTACTTTATAACTCATCCATTTAGTAACCAGTCCAGAGCAGCTTATATTTATGTTATACTTAACTACTTTGAATGTGCTTTTCAAAACATTATTTTAGGACAAGAGAGGAATGGGGGTTTTGTACTTTGCTTATTTAATGCTCTCTATAAAAGATTTGGGTCAATGAAGATTTTGACAAGTATTCCCATTCAACAAATTCCTGATAATTACTCAGCTTTAATTTTCTCAAAACTAAATCCAAACAAGACAAAGCTAATTAAGTCTATTGAAGAAGGGGCAGGCCTTTGCGGGGAGAGGGGGGCTAATAAAAAGCATTTATGCATTTTTATTTTTTCTAAAATGAAATCAAAGTCCACTCCCGTGCTACCCTCATGCGGGAAGACTGCTGGCTTGATGTGGTCTGACCCAGCCTGGGCACTTCAAATAAAGTTAACTTCAACCACTGTCTCCAGTTAGCAGGTTACTGATTCTCCATCCACTGCTTTCATCTGGGTTTACTCCATACACTATGCTTATTTAATTTGCTTCTAGCAACTGTTTTACAAGAGGGTGGGTACAGACCCAGCTACAAGAAAAGATGCCCTTCTTTGGCTGGGCAGGTAAACACCTAATGCACCTGGTGGATTAGGTTTCCCATTGTAATCCCTATGTGTGAGCGCCACTGTGAATGCCCTGGCAGGGGATGACTGAGCTAACTCTAACAGGCACAGTCCATTCCCAGCCTGAAGGTGTTGAAAAGGAGGAAGGTACCTATTTAAAACTAAGTATCTTTTCGGAACCAAAAAGATACTTATTTTTTAAATAGGTCCTCTACATTGTGATGGGAAAAGCTTCCCAATGTCACATTATTATGTAGTTACTGATTTACGTTTTATTTTAAAATATCGGGGTTATGAGTATTATAAGGCACAGCAGTGTTCTGAACAGGATTCTATTGCAAATATTTTTTAAAGGCTCTAAAATGACATTTTTTAGTGATAGCCACACCAGCATCTGATAGACATGCAAAGAGGCGGAATCTGGGGGGTTGTTTGTTTACCTCTTAGGAAATAACCCTCTCCCAATCAAACCAATACAAACTTCAGGAAGGAACCTATTACCACTGGAGTTTGAGTTCTGTAAATGTAGAATACCAAATAAATAGTCAAACGAATGGCATTTTCATTCTGTCTTTTAAAACATCCAGTTCCTAGAAGAGAGGACCTGAGCCCCCTCTCTTCCCCTCGAGCTGTCAGAAATCACACAATTCATGCCGGACACATCACACCGTGCAATTACCAACCAGCACTGCCATTGCTAAAAGATCTTTAAGAATCCTGATTTTTACCATAAAAGCTCTCATTATTATCTCAGCTCTCTTTGCTTGTTCAGCGTGCCTGGTCACTTACAGGAGGAAGATAAAAAACCGGGACTCAGCTCATCTTTCCCAGCCGTGTCTCCCAGGGAGCTGTTCGTGACTCTGCAGCGCAATGCCACGCCACCACACTGGCCGGCTGGGTTTAAAATTAGCAGAGCCCTGGAGAGCCATGGGTAACCTTCTGACAAGGTTAGCCAGCGGAGCAGAGCACGGCTCAGGGAGAGACATTAATAAGAAGCCAAGCAGAGCCTTTCAACAAGCCCATTAGGGCCTCTCGGAACCCCAGAAGTATGGAAACCTGGAGGGCCCCCACCTAAGCATGAGGAGGCTGACCTAGGCTCTTATTTTTACCCCACGGAGTCAGCAGCTTCCTGAGAGGCAACAGACACAACCCTCAAATGTGTCTCCAAGTTTATATTCAACATACTCAGAAACTGATTATACAGTAATTTTTAAAATTTTAAAATGGATTTTCAAAACTTAATATTTATGGAACACTTCTGATGATAAAGTTAATACCCTAGATAACCCCAAAGGTGGAGCCTATAGAAAACATGCACAGGAGAAAATAAACTTTCCCCACTGTCTTCCACCAAACAAAAGTCAGTACTAAAAATGCATTTTGATGTATTTTCTTGCACTAACAACTTAGTTATTCTTTGTATTCCCTATAGTGTGGGGTTCTTTCATTGCCCACCTAACATTTCACATTCAGCATTTTCCTGGGACTTAAAGTTTTCTTTGTATTTGTGATGTTTAAGAGTTAGAGTATTCCGTGTCATGAATGTACCATTATTTGGCTATTTCCCTACGGCTGGACATTTAGGTTTTGCCCCAACTTTTCACTGTTAGTGCAACATCCTCGTAATCATTTCCTAAGGGCAGATTCCTGGAGCCCAAGGGCAGGAAACATTTGAAGCCACTGGTGTAGACTGGGGACCTGGTGAAGACAGACTCTGACTGCTATAGGTGCCTTCTGAACAAAGGAATGTGTCTCAGTGCTTTCCAAACAGACAACCCTAAATTCTAACGTGACACTTTCCAAGCGCCTAAGGGAGATCATCAGGCTTAGCACACAAAAGCCCGTTGGCATTGAGATAAAGGACTCCATCTAACAGCTCTGAACACCTGTCAAAGGCAATTCAAATGCTGCTCAACCCCCAAACTGCCCAAACCAGTACCTCATTGGGATAGCCATACTGGTTATTAAAATATTAGAATACTTCCATACAAGTTGGTAAAGAGTCAGCGGCCCAGCCTTGGCTAGTGTGGATCAGTTGGTTGGAGCACCATTCCGTACACCAAAAGGTGCAGGGTTCGATTTCTGTCAGAGCAAATGCCCAGTTTTCAAGTTCAATCCCAACTGATCGATGGTTCTCCTCTGTCTCTCTCTCTCTTTCTCCCTTCCGCTCTCTAAAATCAATATATTTATAATAATAAAAGCATAATATGCTAATTAGACTGAACGTCCTTCCAGATGTCCTTCTGGACGAAGTCAGGGCTGCAAGGGAAGCCCGGGTTCCAGGTGTCAGAGGGAAGCCAGTGCCAGCAGCCAGGGGAAGGAAGGCCGACTCTTGCACAAATTTCGTGCATCAGGCTTCTAGTCCTATCTAATAAAGAGGGAATATGCTAATTGGCCCTCACGCCATCGCAAAGATGGCGGCACCCACAGCCAATAAGGAGGGAATATGCTAATTGACTGCCATGCCCTCAAAGATGGCGGCACCCACAGCCACAAGATGGCGGTGCCCAGTCCCCTCAGCCCTGCTGGGGCGGCAGGTACGCGGCAAGACCAAGCCTGCCCCCAGGCGGGCCCAGCCTTGCCGCGCACCTGCCTCCGGAGTCCCCCAGTCCCCTCAGCCCCCCAGCCGCGCAGGGCCAGCCTGAGGCACAGGCAAGCCTCGGATGGCGGCTGCCCAGCTGCCCAGGGCTGCCCAAGGCTCAGGTAACCAGGGCTGGCCGAGGCTTGTGCTGCCGGCAGTGGCAGCAGCAGAGGTGTGATGGGGGTGTCGCCTTCCCCAGATCGCCAGGTTGCCTCCCGTCCCTGAGGGCTCCTGGACTGTGAGAGGGGGCAGACCGGGCTGAGGTACCCCCCTCCCCTCTAGTGCATGAATTTTCATGCACCGGGCCTCTAGTATATACATAAAAGAGTCAGTGGCCCAAGCCCACTGAATGCCCGTCCCCATAGCTCCTCACTATCCAACAAGTACAGAGTAAGTGCCTGGCACACCGGGGGCCTCCAGTGGTTTCCATTGTGTCAATGCCCATATCACCTGTTAAATATTTTAAATACCACACCTGTCCACAGATAATTTAAGATTTGCTTTTTAAATCTTGTTAATCCTCCCTCTCTAGTCAGAGACCACCACTTAAAATCTTAATTACCATCACTTCAGCACTGTTTCTTAAATTCCCTAAATTTTTTTTTAATTGAAATGGACAATGACTAGGAAGCACTTACCAAGATGCCTAACAGGGGGCTGCTCCCACCAGTTACTCTCTACAAAGCACAGTGATAAACATCGGAAGATTCATGGACTTGGTACTAGTACCAGTGATATTGGTTCCCTACGGATAAAAGTATCTGCTTAAATCCCAGGAGACATTGAGGAATTCTCGAATCTTCAACTATATTCTCAGAAAGCTAAAACAAAAATATCAAAATGCTAAAATCCAGGGATAAGAGTCAAATACAGCCTAACCTATGCTCAGACCACCCTGGTATTGGCTTACCTATTATACCAATAAAAGCAACACTTAGGGGCTGGACACATTGCTATGTGCTTGCAAGCATGATTTCTACCTTAGTTCTCTTTGCTATGTTAAACTATATTTTGTGGGAACAAACAGATCATGAATAAATGAAACAGAGTTTCATTTCCTCTAAATGTTTTTGTCCATTCTCTACTGGGGAAGCCTGGGCTGGATCACCAGCCAGGAAAAAGGGAAGAAGGAAAAACAAGGGGCCTATAAAATCAGACTTTGAAAACCAAGAAGGTGCTAGCCTGGACACATTACAGCACTGTCCAGCTCAGCAGCTGGGATCACGGCCCAGCTGGAAGCAAGTCCAAGACAATGCCCATCCACACCTCCATTCCGCAAGCTCCGACTCCCAATTCCAAGTCACTGTGGGAGCTGAAGGATGAGCTGCAGCTTCTTGGCCAAATCAGCAAAATTCTAACTGATGGATATAAAAATATGTTAGGCTCTTAAAATCAAATACAATGGCAAAAGTTTAAGAAAATACCTTGTAGGAGTAAATGGAAATAATATTCACAGCTAACATTTATTCAACACTACTGTGTGAGGCACAGGGCTCAGGACTCTACTTTCATTATTTCTTCTAATCTTTATCACAATTATCTTAGGTAGAGACGCAATTTTGCTATATCTTTAGAAACATGGTCATGTGTCCACCTGATTAATGGGGTGCCCTGCTGCATGCTCCCATACCGTTGTGCCTGCCAGCATGTCTAGCTCCCAGTGTCGAGCTCCATGAAGGCAGCCCCCTTACCTTCCTTGGATGTGTCCTCAGGACCTGGCACAACACACATCACCTTCACATCACCTCCAATAAGAACTGAATCTTTTTTTTTAAATATATTTTTATTGATTTCAGAGAGGAAGGGAGAGAGAGAGAGAAACATCAATGATGAGAGAGAATCATTGATTAGCTGTCACTTGCACATCCCACATTGGGGATCGAGCCTGCAACTCGGGCATGTGCCCTGGACTGGTAATTGAACTGTGATTGCCTATTTCATAGGTTGACACTCAACCACTGAGCAACACCAGCCGGGCTGAATCTTTTAATTAACAGCCAGAAAAAAGGAGGGGCTAGAATACTGCTCTGATTTTCAGAGCTCATATGCAGGCTTGTCTTAAGTAATTAATGAGGCAAATTAAACTCACAGCCCAATGATTTTTCTAACCTGAAACAGAAAGGTAAAGGATCCAGTTGCAGAGGATTCCCAAGCAGGTTTCCACTGCCACCTCTATTAGAAAAAGGAGATTTGTGAGCAAGGTCATTTCCACAATTGACACCCATTTTCTGACATTCCGGGATGAGATTCCAGTGCCAGGCGCAGTGCAGGAGTTAGACTCATCACCTCTTGACACTGGCTTGAGGTCAAGGGAGTATTTTCTTCTTTGCAGGAAGAAAAGTTTAAATTGCAATTTGATCAATTTGTCAAGCACCTATCCTTTGGGCTAAAATTAGAAAACATTCTTTAAGGCTGCTAAGTCTTTATCGATACTGAAAGGTCAACTCAGAAGGCAGAGGCGATAATTGCTGTTCTCTGCCTAGTTCATTGTCCATCTTTTAAGGCAGCTAGTACATGTACAGCATTTCTCCTTGTAAGTGTTTCTGCAATATAAATTAATCACCCCTAAAACTGTTCTGCTATATGCATCACCAAGTCTGCTCTTGGTGTATGTTTCACACAGGAGGACAAACTTTGCAAAATCCTTTATGTCTCTCTTCTAATTACTGAGCAAACTGTAAGAGTAATGCTAAGAGGCAAGCATAAAGTAGGCTCATCCACACTTGAACCCCACAATGCAGCAAGCTGCCGGAGTATATAGCACCCCAGCTGAAGAGCACAATGACTCCTAGCATAGCTTCAATGTAGCTTCAGGGCAGACCAGACATGGAACATTCATACATTTGAATTAAAGCTCCAAGCAGGTAATGCTGAAATGACACTGAAGACATGTGCCTGGCTGTGAGTTGCCTGGGCACCCTCTGTGAATAAGCAGACCTTGAATGAACCTTGGGTTTTTATTTTCATCCATTCACAAAGAAATATCACACATAACAGATGTTTGAGAATCTGAGATAGGGAAGTTGAAATTCAGAGCATTTTTAAATGTAGATAATAATTACTTTTTCTTTTTTTCATTAATCTTTTGTTTATTTAGTCAAACCATCCTTATTGTGGAACATATGTGAATTACGGAGCCAGAGATATATCAACACCCAATCTTACCAACTTCTGCTGGTAAGACACAAACATCATATAACCTTGAGCAATTCCTTTTTTCCCCTCCAACCTGGGACTCAGTTTACTCATCTATAAGTAGGGACCTGAAATCAGACTTGTAGGTAGCTCTCAATTCTACTCCATTCAGCTGTCTACCAGAACAAGCCGACTTATGGCCTACACATGGCTGGACTGTCCAAAACTTAAGTCTTTACAAAGTCTCATAAAATATTATTGACCACATTATATACACATACATACTAACAGCATTTTTGCTTCTAAAGAAGCAGACTATTTCTGACAAAACAATAAAAGATGCTGATTTTAAAAGTAAGATAATTTTGCCCTGGCTGGTACTTCTCAGTGGTTGGAGCATCAGACAGTGCACAAAAGAGTCTTGGGTTCGATTCTCTGTCAAGGGCATATAGCTGGGTTGTGGATTCATGCCCTGCTCCCTGGCAGGGCTGGTAGGGGAGGCAACTGATCCATGTGTCTCTCTCCCATCGATTTTTCTCTCTTTCTCTCTCTCTCCTTTCCATCCCTCCCTCCCACTCTCTCTCTCTGAAAACCAATGGAAAAAATATCCTCAGGTGAGGATTAACAATAATAATAATAATAATAATAATAATAAAATAAATAAAAGAAAACTATAAGTAAAATTTTAAAAGAAAGTATATTTTCATGTATAACAACTAATTTAAAAGAGAAGCAAGTCTCATTTTCCTGTCTATCTCAAAGAAACATCCTTTTTTTCCTTTCTGCTTTACCTATATTTTTTGGTGAATGGATAAGAATAAAAAATTAAGGTTCTAGCCCTAGCCAGTTGCACAGAGGTTAGAGCACTGGCCCTTGGACTGAAGGATCTCATGTTTGATTCCAATCAAGGGCACATATCTTGGTTGCAGGCTCAATCTCCAGCCCCAGTTGGGCGCATTTGGGAGGCAACCAATTGATGTTTGCCTCTCTCACATCAATTTTTCTCTCTCTCTGTCTCTCCCCCTCCCTTCCACTCTCTCTTTAAAAATCAATGAAAAAATATCCTCTGGTAAGGACCAACAACAACAAAAAATTAAGGATCATTACATCCCATATGACCATTAAATTTGATAAAAAGTCTATATTTAATTAACATGTTTAAACACCATTCAATAAGCTTTAAGGATTATACCTGCACCTAACCTACTGTGAATAGTCAGAGATTCACAGACAGGTTTAAGAATGTTTATTGAGCCCTAACCGGTTTGGCTCAGTGGATAGAGCGTCAGCCTGCGGACTGAAAGGTCCCAGGTTCAGTTCTGGTCAAGGGCATGTACCTTGGTTGTGGGCACATCCCCAGTAGGAGGTATGCAGGAGGCAGCTGATCGATGTGTCTCTCTCATCGATGTTTCTAACTCTCTATCCCTCTCCCTTCCTCTCTGTAAAAAATCAATAAAATATATTTTTAAAAGAAGAACGTTTATTGATAAATTTGTTTTCTTCAAAGGAAGAGAGATGTGATCACTTCTATCCCATTTTACAAAAGTAACTATTTGAGTTCAACAAAATATCTAAAATCTTAAATACAAATAATATTCTAATTCCATTTCTTTCTTTAAGTTGAATTCATTTTTTTTTTTAAAGATACATTGCTACCATGCAAACCTGTCTTTTCTGAGTACTTTGTTCCAGGTGGAACAATGGTATAAAAGGAAAACAAAAGGCTAGGAAAAAAATCAAGCTCTTTGGTCTTAATAGGCTGTAATCATGTTAACATATTCCAGTTTTAAATGGAAATAGTAAATGAGAGGATGAAAAAAGAATGCATTTGGAATTTCAGAACATTATGTATTGATACTGATTTACTGAGAGGAATCTGAGAGGCAAACTATTTGCCAGAGTAAACAATTATCTAGATCACATTAACACATCCAAGGAGATTTCTGTCCACAATTCACACATTCTGACGCGGTGTTTGGGGGGCTGCCTTATTCACTCCTCTAGATGTCCAGGGGAAGTCCAGCCTACAAAGCCCACTTCTGCAGTGCTGACTGGGACACCGCGGCAGCAATACATGGATTATTCACTTTAGTTGGGTGTCATACAACACAAAACAGCTTTCGTTCAATTGCCTTAGACAGGCATGAAGCCAACTTCAGGCCAGGCTCTGGGCTGGAGAGATAAAGATGAGTAACAAATATGTTCCTCTCCCAAATTTCTCACAGTCCAGTGAGAAGCTGACGCATCCTGGGAACTACAAGTATAGAAAGATGTGCTGGGAATACGGGGAGCGCAGTGGTGACAGGGCCAGAGGATGCACGTATCATGGTCTCTCTATGTCCTGCCTTAGTCACAGCTATAACCTCAGAATCTAGAACAGTACATAGCACATAGTAGTGCTCAAAAAAAATATATGAAGCAGGTTAGGAGGCAGGGAGGACAGGCAGAGAGCTGCCAAGAGACTTGGAGTTCAGTAGGGAGCCTGGTTTCAACACAGAGGCCTGGGTTTTAATGCCCACTCCACCCCTTTGTAGCTGGGAACCAAGGCAATGCATTTAATGTGGCCATGCCTCAGTGTCCCCATGTACTCCCTCCTAGCATAGTGATGAGATAACATACACAGAAATGCCTGGAATTGCAAAAAAGTTGACCCTATTTCTACCCACTGCTACCTTCTGTCTGGGGTAGGGACCTGGGATGACATTGAACCACCACAGGAGGATAAGATCTTTTTCCCCCCTCCTCTTCTTCCTCTCTTTTCTAATCCTCCCTGCAGTAGCCCCTGCTCCCCATGCTGACTTAGACTGAATGAACCAAAAGGGAATTGGGAGGGAGAGGAAAATAGAATCCTGTGACTATGAGAGAGGCGAAGACGGCCACGCCTTGGAATGGAACCTTATCAGTAGTTCTAAACTGGATTAAAAAAAAAACAACAACAATAAACTCCTGAGCCAGACACTTAAAAGGTTCCCAATTTCTACTGGATACATTCTTTCCTGGACTGCCTCAGATTCTTGACAATTAGCCGGAGTTATTTTCTCCCCATTTCCCTGCATGAATTTCCTTTTCTCAATTAAAATAATTGATGCAAATTAACACTTGATCAACACAAAAGACAAAACCAAGCTTTCATATCATCTTAGACCTTCATTTTCTTTAAAAACAATATATGGGCATGTGTTTTCGTATTTCTATGTAGGTGTGAATGCACCTGTTTACATTACATATGTACATTCAACACGTGCATGTGTGTTATTTAAGTAGGCATGCATTATGGTATACACCTCCATGGAAATACGAACTAGGCTTCTTGTATTTGAGGAAAGTGTGACAGACACCACCATGCACACAGAAGGAGGCAGGAGGAATGCAGAAGCCTGCAAGCTCACCCTGCACAAGTAACTAAGATCCCACTCAATGGAGAAGCCCTGGCTGGGAGTACTAGCTCTAGGACAGTGGTTGGCAAACTGCGGCTCTTGAGCCGCACTCGGCTCTTTGGCCCCTTGAGTGTGGCTCTTCCTAAGCCTTAGGAGTGCCCTAATTAAGTTAATAACAATGTACCTACCTATATAGTTTAAGTTTAAAAAATTTGGCTCTCAAAAGAAATTTCAATCGTTGTACTGTTGATATTTGGCTCTGTTGACTAAATAAGTTTGCCAACCACTGCTCTAGGAGAAGAATCTGAGCTCCTAGGTTCTGATTCCAGTTCACCCTCTGATAAGGGTAACATCAATGGTGAGCAGGTATTAACTTTATGAGTCAGGCGCTCAATAAATAAAAAAGAAAAAAGGGAGGGCAACTTTTTTTTCTCTATCTCAGACAGACTCCTCTGTGAGATCATTATTCAACACAATTCTCAACACAATGGATAGATGGTTTTCTAGCATCAGTTCTCCTAGAAAACATTTCCACTGCTATCTCTCTTGTCCCCAACTCAGATTTTTACTGTCTTGGGCATTCACCCACCATGCTGAGAAATCCCTCTCTACTGCCTGCCTTTCTGAAAGACATCAAGACCCATCTCAACAATCAGCTTCAGTCCAAACAATCAACCCTTGTGCAACCTCAGAAAAGTGTCTGAACTTATCTTTCCTTAGTTACTTATCTGTTACTTAAATTGTGTCTTTGACTTCATTATAAGCTCCTCAGCCAGAGACCCAGTTTAGACTGGGTCTCTATACTCTTCCTCACTGTGATACCACCACCACCATGCCTCCATCCCTGGAGTTAAACCAAAACAAATATTCCCATGGCAACATTTTCTGTGTGTCTGCTAGGTCACATATAATAAAATGGATGTAGGAACAGGGTTTTTAAGGAGAAATAACAGGATATGGTCAAAGAATCCACAAACTAGTGAGGACGATGGAGATGAAAATGCCTGCTGGGATCTGCTGAATCATTTGACACTGGAATTTGCCAGTGACTGGGAGTTGGGATAGTGACTATGAAGGATAGTCGAGTCTGCTCCTGATACTATCTCAACGGATATGATGACTGGCTGACTTTAACAAGGTGGAAATTTAATAAGGATAAATGTCAAGTCATGCACGTAGGTCCAAAAAGAAAAAAATCAACTCACAAGTATAGAGTAGAGGAGATCACATGAGAAAGTCTTAAGGGATTGGGTTGCCCACAAGCTCAATGACTCAGTGTGATGAGGCCGTTGAAAAAGCTAATGTACTATCAGGCTGCCCTGATTAGAAATGCTAAATTCACAGTAAGAAAAGTGAGATCTGGATCCCAGAGACCCTGGCAGGAAGATTGGTCAAAACTGAGCGTATTTCAGAGAGCAGACACGAGGGTGAAGCCACCTCCTAAGAGGCCATGAGAGTCATTGTCAAACTAGTCTTGGGCCTTACCATTCCGTCCCTAGGAATAGGTAACAGAGATACAGTTTACCTAAACAAGGAAGGCACTGAAATTAACCTGTAAGAATATTTATTACAGCATGGTTTACAGTTGCCAAAAAGTGAGAGGAAATAGGCAAAATATCAAAAGGGAATAAATTACATATCCCATTATGAAATTATATGTTACCAATTCCAATAGCAAATATTTGCTGAAATGAAAGATATTAATGAAATTCTATTCACCAGAAAAAGAAAATTACAAAATATGCACAAACAATATAATTCATTTTGTAAAAATAATGACAAATACATATCAAAACCTGCATTGAAAATGGTCTGGAAGACTACTTATCTATGAGGGCTGCAATTACTGATAGTTTTTTTCCCTTTTGCTTCTCTATATTTTGCTTCTCCATATTTTCTCAATGTTTCATAATGAACACATATTGAAAATCTGGTAAGAAAAATTATTTTTAATTTTTCACAGGAATAAACCTAAATGGTCTAATATGTGAAAAGAGGTTTGTGCTGTAGCTCGAGCAGGTGAGGGAGGCTTAGGATTAATGTGCAAAGATTCTAGGAGACCCTACCGAGCTCACTATAAGAGAAAGGTCTACCAGTGAAATAAACAGCCCTTCGTTATAGTGAAATCCCCATCGAAAGAGCTGTGCCTCTAGGATGTATTAAGGCTGAAAACACACTCTACAAGTAGCCTTCATGGAGTACAGGGCTAGCTTCTCCTTTAAGGTATATAGAGCAGGTCCTCAAATAATGTCATCTACACTAATAAAAGAGAAACATGCAAAGTGACCATCCCTCTGCTATGCCCACCAGCCAATCAGAGCGAGTATGCAAATTAACCCAACAAAGATTGCGGTTAGTTTGCATATGCAGGCGGGAGCAAAAACTGAAGACAGTGTAGAAGGAAGCCAAGTGCTGCAGAAGGGAGCAAAGCAGTGGAGAAGGGAGGGAGCCGAGGCAGTGGACACAGGAGTGGAGACGAGGCAGCAGAAAAGGGAGAAGCTCCCTTCTCTGCTTCGCTCCAGCTGCAGGAAGCCCTATTCTTGCAGGAATCTTCCTGCAACGGGCCTCTAGTTTTGTTATAACAGTGGTTCTCAACCTTGGCTGCACATTAGAATCACCTGGGAATCTTTTTAAAATCCTGATTTCTGGGCCTTATCCTCCAATAATTCTGTTTCTTTGTTATGGGTGGGGGCACAACATTAGTAACAAAGAAACAGAATTTCCAGAGGATGAGGCCCAGAAATCAGGATTTTAAAAAGATTCCCAGGTGATTCTAATGTGCAGCCAAGGTTGAGAACCACTGTGTTATAATGTTGATGAGATGGCATAGAAACTTAACTCCTGTTTATGTCAATTAGCCTATGGTAAAACTGGGTTCATGACAAGTCGTTTGTTTTAACCTGTCAAGGACATCAAGGAATGACTTAATCATACTCCAATTCCTTCAACACAGCTTGTCCTCCCTGCTCCAGAATCAACAACACCTCTACTTCTCTCCTATTAGTTCAAATTCTCAATCAAGCTTTTAGGATCTGTCTCTGTTCTCTTACCAAATCAGGGCCAAGTGGAGTGCAGCTAAAAAAAAAAAAAGGTTGGATCCCTGCAGTGCCCCTGTAAAGAATACAGACTTACACGAGTTACTTAAACTCCAGGAACCTCAGTTTCTGCATCTTTAAAATGGTAGCACTATATATAGCACAAGCAAGAGATGATATATTCCTGACATGGGAACATTGAAGCTGGATGGCTAACTGTGAGGGAGGCTGTAGGGATCCCACTGGGTTGAAACCAGACACAATTTCAATGCGAGGATCCCTTGCTTCTATACTGTGGCTCAAGCACTACCTTTGCAAAAAAGCCCTTCACTCCTTCAGCTGTCCCTGGACCACTCCTCACTCCTCAAAGTTTAACAAGGAATTGCTTTTCCTCCAGCTTCTAAGGATGACTCTTGACTTTTCACTACGACTACACGTTTTTCTGAGATTAGGACCAAAGCTTTCATCTTTATCCACATTCCTTAGTACTGCTGGGAATTCCTGCAAGACTTATGAATGATCTGACTGAACTCTATTAAATCCCTGCGACTAAAAGTGCAGCCTATGGACCAGCACTATTGGTAGATTCCTCAGATCCACTGAACCAGAATCTGCACCCTCAGGTGATTCATGTGCTAACAAGGTAATGATGAAGCTGATCTACAGGCAACCCTCAAAAAGTGAGGGAAAGGCCTAGGGCACCCTCATCCCATAAGATCTCCAATGCCCAGGAAAGGGCCTCAGTCTTTCATTCACTCATTTATTTAGTCGTTCACTCATTCAACAATATATATGAAGTTCCTACCGAGCCCCCTTCTAGCCAGGTGTCATTAAATGCTAAGGATTCTCTAATATTAGAGAGAATGGTCTATTACAGCTGCCTGCCCACACAATCCAGCCAAAAACAATTTAAGAGCCTCTGAGTCCGGCTGCTGCAACCCTGGGCCAGCTCCTCCAATGTTTTGCAGGTGTCAGAATGGATATCTCTTCAGAAACCCTCAAGAAACCACCCACACAGTAGCCCTGGCCCAGTGGTTTGGGCAAAGCCCCTTTATATTTCTGCAGGTGCTACATTCCAAAAATACTTCTTATAAAGCATGGCAGGAATTCTACACTTCAGGAAGAAAAGAGGTTAAAGAAGGGCTTTATTTTTCCCTGGAGAGAGAAGAGACTAAAACCTCTCATAGAGAGGTTTACATTTTTAAAATGTATTTATTTTATCAGCCACATGCTTGCAAGTCAAACATCCCTTTGAAGATATTTTGCAGAAAGAGATATTCTGGGAACACACTGGAAGCAGTTTTATTTACTGCCACTATTACAAGACTAGCCTGAAGGGATGAGCATCAGATACTATCTTCCCGCTGATATGAGTACGTGACTGTCTGCCAGGTCACAGCTACTTCATGTCCCTCAAAACCCCCTGCTGAGCCCTACCCACTACCTCTGCCCCACTGGTCTTCTGTGAGCCCTCCAATTAGCCCTGTCCCTCCCAGTTGGGGAGGGCTATTTGGTCCATGTGCACTACCTTCGGAGCCTGTAACTGACAGCGAAAAGTGTAATGAATATACAAGTGCAATATTAATATCAACCACTGCCATTGTGCTGGAAGCCCCTGAGGGCTGGTAGGATCCTAGGTAAACACAATTCCTCAATGTCACTGTCCAAACGGAAATTATAAGAAAGCATACTTCCGTCAGCACCACTGTCCCTTAGCTCCCTCCTCTGTGATCTCTAATCAAGTCATCCTTTGAGTCACAATTAGGAATGCTTCCATAGCTCCCACAGTTCTCTACCTGGGCCTGGTAACTGTCTCATTCCCAACAGTGAGCAACTTGAGGGCAGGGCCTGTGTCCTGCTCAGCATAAGGTCCTTGGAGCACAGCAGATGTGATATACACAAGTTTTCAGTAAATGATGGTAGAATGACAATTCACTCATTAAGCATTTCATACATTTTGAATTTCAGGAATACAACATTAAATACCTGAAGATAAAGAAGAAATAATAATCTCTTGCTGGCCTTTGCAGATAAAACAAGGAAGGAGAACTATGAGAGCCTGGATGCAAACTCCAAGGTGAGGGGTGAGGGAATTCCTGGCGCAGAGCAAGCCAAGGGCAACAGAGATGGAATTTTTCTTAACCACACCATCTCACACAGACCCACACCCACTCTGTAATTCATTGTGTACTAAATGCATTTGCCACACACCAGCCTCTTATTCTGAAATGGGCCAACTTTTGTATCTGTCTTTTTAAAGTATCAGTATACTGTATAGTAAATATATGGCTTATTACAAGGGCAACCACAGTTCATAATGGGATGTGCTTTTCATGGGCCTTCTGACTTCATCCTCAGCCCCAGCTGTGAGACTGTTCATGCCACAACAGAGAAGAGTCCAGGGAAGTCCAGAGAGGGCCTGCCACAGTGGGTGCCCCTGGGACACTTCACACCTCTTCCCTCTAGCCCTGTACTCTCATCACCAACCCAGCTTCCTCTCCAGGCCTCTCTCGCCACCAACATCACTGCCCAACAGAAATGCAATGTGAGCCACATGTGTCATGATACATATTCTAGTAGCCTTGTTAAAGTAAAAAGAAACCGGTGAAATTCATGTCAATACCTTCTTGTGTTAACCCAACACATCCAAATATTATCATTTCAACCTGTCACCAATATAAAGAAAAAATTGTTCAGGATGTACTTTACATTCACTTTTTGTACTAAGTCTTCAAAGTCCAGTGCTCACTGCATGCTCACGGTGTGACTCAATTTCAGATGACACCTTCCGAGCACCGAAAGCACATGTGGCTGGTGGGCATCATATACTGCACAGCGTGGGCCTCAAGTGAGCACTTCTTACACACGCTTGAGTCTCACAAAGCCTGAAGCTTGCTGGTTTCTAAGTACATAGAGCCTTTTTCATGGTACCTACTTCTATTGAATGAGAACTGGGGGGCCTCCGTTTGCAGTTGACATGTTTGAATGACTTTCAGCTCCAGCCTTCAAGTCCCAAGTAGGCACCACTCCTCCAGGGAAGCTTGCCTGACTATGCACCCCCTCCTCCCGCTCTGTGCCCCCTGGCTGTGCCCGGGTACCCTGACCCCAGTCATCACAGCCCCAGCAAACTGACCTCAAAGTGCCTCTGCGCCACATTCTCCACTATTCTATGCTCCTGAACACAGGGCTGTGTCTGTTTCATTCATAGCTCAAGCCTTACTCCCAACCCAGCAGAGGCTTAGTAAATATTTGCCAGATGCACGGATGGATGGTTGGATAAATGAATGGAATTCTTCCTAACACAAAAATCTCTCCCTCTCTAGGCCATAGTTTCCTCATCTGTAAAATCTCCATGTTTCCTTCCAGCTCTGAAAGTCAACAAGCCCATGCACTTACTGTCACTTACACCCAGGGAGCAAACCAACTAGGACATTTACATTTGGCCCTGGTTGCACAACCAGCTCAACCAACCATCTGACACAGGAAAGAACACTTCTGAGTTTGTAATAAACACATTAATTTTCTGGACCAGTACAAAATGGGCCAGGATAAATTGCTTCTAGGTGTCCAGAAAGTATCCTGTGACCCTCCTGCTATTTCATAGAATATAGAAATGTATACTCTCTCATGTCATTCCTGAACAGCTGCCCTGGCCAATCACTTATACATTTCTCACACATAAAATGCTGAATGTCGTCCTTAATGAACAAATGTCATAAAAAGACCTTAAAGTCAGTTTTAGACTCCGAAGTCCTGGTTTCATCACCACTACCTTTTTACCAGCTTGTTGCTTGATGATGAACACGTCACTTAACTCTATGCACCTCATTATCCTCATCCATCAAATGGGGTAACAATATAACAAACTCAGAGTTCTTATAATGCCAGCATGCCTCATATACTATAAAGGACTAAGGGACTGTTAACTACTTCATGATCTATTTCTTCTGAAGCACATCAAAGTGGGGTAACAGAGCAACCAACCTACAATACAGCCACGGTCAAGGCCAGAGGAAACCCAGTGCACTCAGGACTAAACAGGCCCAGAATTCATGGCCAGAGGATCTCAGGTAGAAAGCAGCCCAGAAGGGCAGGCTCCCCCAGGTAAGCCTGGCGTCTGGCCCTCTGCCCCCACCGAGAGGAGGCCAAGGGAGAAGGCTGCCTACTGGAGTACAAAGCACAGACAGCACAAAGGAGCCAGCCTTCTGAGGCAGGACAGGGAGTTTCTGTTCCAGGAAGGCAGGGCCCTCACTGAGCAAGGGGTCCTGCCCTCAGTCAGGCCAGGAAGCTGGAGAAACAGCTTCACCTGCCTTTTCTTTCTTTCTCCTGCAGCGTTTCAGAGGCGCCTGAACTTTCCCAAACTGGTTCTGCCTATTTCAAACTAGGTTTGCATGTCCGCGTGCAAGTGTGCGTTTTGTGATTTCAGAAGAAAACATTTTACAGTCTGGAATGAGTCATCAGCAATCCCTGTCTGTTTGCCAGCAGCCTGTCCCTCTTCATTACAAACAGAAAGATAAAAGCTCTTGCATTGCATTAGCTGGCATATGCCTCCACAGACAGTACAAATAAATTAATTGTACCACGTCGCCAACAGTCCAAGAGGTGTGCGGAAGGGGAAAATGTGCCCCGTCTCCATTCACTAACAAATTAAACTGAAATTGAGCCGAGACCATTCTCTTGTGTATACATACACCCTGCTATTCAACATCAGTCTCCTGACAGGCACCCATTTGGAGAGAGAGCCCGTATGCTCAAGAAACTGTCTCCTGCCCAAGGAAGTGGGTGTCCTTTAGCCCTTCTGTGGTCCTTGTGAGTGGAGGGGCGAAGGTGATCATTCTAAGGGTGCCTGGGGGGCAAGAATGGCCCATCAAATGCTGGGCGTGCTGCTGCAAAAGGAAGGGTGGTTCCATCATTGACCCCTGGCAAATAAACAAACCAGCTGGGCAAGTGGCCTGGTATGCACAGCAGAGTGAAAGAGTTTGTCATCAGCACTCTGTCATGCTGGGGATGGCAAGCATACCAGAAGGAGCACAGTTACTCAGGACCAACCTGAAAAACAGGTCGGACTCCCCTTCAGCACAAGCTAAGATTACACCCTCAAACACACCTTTCTACTATTCCACACTTCTGCAGTGAGGTCAAAGGCAATTTGTTACAATGCTGTGATTTTCTTTATCCTTCTTCCCATACGAGTACACAATTTAGGCAGCCCACGTTTTGTAAGTTGAAGGAGCATGACTGAAAAGCTGTTCCTTCTATTATTTTATCGCCAAAGAGACAAAAACAGTGCTTACAGGAGAGCAGGGGGAAAGGAAATGGAGGAATCATCTTAAAGACTATGTGACCATTTGGAAAAGAGGGGACTCTTAAGAAGAGGAAAAGCCCTTCTACTCTCCAAATATCACCCATTAACTGGTGACCTGCAAGGAAGTGCAGATCATGAGCAGCTAATTCAACCGTGAAATATGTCCGAAGTATTTATTATACAGATGGGCTCTAGGTTTGGTTTAGTTAGTTTGGTTTGTTCTTTTTAAACTGTAAAATCCAAAATCTAAAAAATTCTAGATTTCTAGTTCTGACCTCAAATGGATAGGCCCCGCCTATAACAAAACAAAGAAATTAAATAAAATCTAAAAATATAATAATAATAAAGCCATGCTCAAGCTTACCATAATTGAAGAAATGCCAATCAAACAATGAGGTACCATGGAGCCAAACCTTTGTAAAAATTACAATATCTAATGGAGGCCAAGACATTCAAACTGGTACCTTCCTGCCCAGCTGGTGGCATTGTAATCTGGTACAACCCTTTCAGAATCCAATTTAGCAATATCCATCGAGAGCCAAAAAATGTTTGTTTGTTTTTTCACTTTAACCCTGAAATCTTGCTCCTAGAAATTCACCCTAAAGAAATAATCTTCAATATTAGGAGGATGAAACCATATCTTCAAGTATTTATAATAATAGCATAAAACTGTAAGAAAAAATGATACATGTCCAATAAGAGATGAATGGGTAAATAAATTTAGCCTGTGGGGATGATAGATTGTAAGACCATTAAGAATAATCTTGAAGACTATGTAACCATTTGGAAAACATTTAAGGTTTTACTGAAAAGAGCAGAATACAAAATTGAGTCTACATATGATTACAGCTATATAGAAATATGCCTGCATACAGAGACAAGGGCTAAAAGGAAAAATGAAAACAGTTGTGTTAGAATGGTGAGCTTATGGGTAAACTTTTTTTTAAATTTTTGTTTCATTCCCTTTAATGTGGTTATAGCCTTTTATCTTGTGAAATAAAGAGAAATCACGATGTGTATATGCAGCATTCATATACTCATATTCAAAAAAATAAACCAGGAACCCGAGAAACCAATATGTGAGCTTTGCGCATGGGGCAATTGCACGAGTGTCTCTCTCCTGTGCTTTGCCTGCCTCCCTCCTACCACATCTCTCGGCCAGCAAGGCAGGCTGACGAGGAAAATAATGCTTGAAGAAGCCTGACAACCTACCCAAGGCTGAGTGAGGCTACAACAAGATGAGAGACTGGATGAGACTCCAGACTATTCCGCTCCGCAGCCCTGGCCCAGCACTGTGTGAATCTGATCCATGTGTAGTTCACAGACCACTTGAATCCAACTCACTCGCACTGAGGCTTAAAGCACAGATGGCTGGCCCTAACACAGACATAGTGAATCAGAGGATCTGGGAGTGCAGCACCTGAATCTAAATGTAACCAGCCACCCAGGCAACTTTCACGCACAGGAAGGGATATTTGCAAACCACTAGCGTAAGAATCACCAGTATCTGCCAAATCGAAACACCCAAACTCATGTGTGCATCTCCCCCCCCCGCCCACACACACACACACACCCACACACACACACACAAATCTGCTGGATATGGGAAAAACATATTTAGAAGCTTGTACTTGCTCAAATGAGCATTTAACGCCAGAGAGTTAAAATGCATAAAATGAAAAGATCGAGAGAGAGATCTGTGTTGCTCACTTTTATTTCCAATGAAATAATTCCTGGACTACCAGATGTTATCCAATTTCACATGCCCCACGCATAGCATAGTGCTCAAAATGCAGTGAAAGAATGGGTGAATGAATGAATGAGCTGGTAGACAGTATCTGGTCTGACTGTATTTAGTATTTATACTGTTGGTTTGCTTGTCTGTCTGTCTGTCTACCTACCTGCACTTATGGAAAAACTCCCTAACATGGGGGTGTGGATGGTACAGATCATCCATCTGTCACAGGGTCTGGGATGCTCTCACTCGTTAACAGTGGTTGACTAAATAAATAGTAAAACACTAGCAAGAGCCAGAAAAATGTAAGTGCTCCTGGATCCAGTGATCCCGTCGAGAAATGGACGCTGTTCTTAGAGAAGGGAAGGAGAAGCGGCAGCTTCCTTGCTGAGTGCGCACCTGCACTGGGCCCAGTGCCTCACACCCGTGTCTTTAAGGAAACCACAACTACATCCAGTGGACTAGTAACTGACAACTAGGACTAACTGGTTTCCCCAGTTACTAGCAACTAGGGCGAACTGGTTTTCATGTTGTCAGTCAAACATAAAAAATAAAAAGAATAAAAGAAATATACGTCTAAAATCATGTCCCTTAAAGGATACACGGTCCAAAGAAAACACACACGCAAAAACAACAACAACAACAAAAAAACACCATGCTGAGTGGCTTCCTAGAAGAGGCACCAGCCAACCTCAGACAAGTCGTGGACAGGGAGTCACACTGCTGAGGAATTGACCCTTTCACCTTTGGACCCTGTGAGAGAGCCTCAGCTGGTCACCTCAGGGCCCATCTTTCCTCCTTAAAACAATGGTGCTGCCCCAAATTAGTGTCAGCTGCAAACACTTTAGAATCCAACAGATGTAACACTCAGACCACTGTAGAGTTTACTGGTTAGAATTATTGAGCACCCATGGGAGCACCTCACAGTCTAGTCCAGAGTCAACTCTGAAATCAAACTGGCCTGGAATCACATCCTGCCTTCACCACTTGCTCACGCAAGACCTTCATCTCCCCAGCCTTAGTTTCCTTATCTCTAAGTGGAGATAATAATACTCACCTCATAGAGTTATTCTGAGGATTAAGTAAAACAATAACCTTAAAGGACTGACCACAGGGCTGGCGCACTGTAAAACTGCAGTAAGTGATACCTGCTGCAATAGTAACTACAAGCATTGTAAAACCTGATCTGAACACCAGACATTTCCCCAAGTCACAAGCACACAGACTTCCTATAGGTCCTGCATTCTCTACTAATATTTTCCCATTCCACATAAAAAGGTTCGTGTATTAACACAGGGCATATACTTGTTATTTTTAATAGGCAGGGAGTAAGTACCTATTCCTCTCCCCAGGGATCTAACTTTTTAATGATTTCCACATTAGATTTAACGTTAAATGCAAATTGATCCATAAAGTCATCTAATTAGAAATTAAGCATGTCATAGACATTATCCACGATTTAATTAGAAGAGCAACATGATATGATGAGAAATGCCCCTCACTGGGCGGAGAGGCAGGGGATGGCGCTCCACCTCGGCCAATTACTGGCTGAGACCTGGAAGGTCACTTAGCCTGCCTGGGCCCCTGCAAAAGGAGGAAGTTAGATTTCAAAGATCCTTTCCAGTCAAAAGCTAAGAAATCTATAATTCAAATCACTTCAGTAATTATTTATGGAGAAAATAGGCTCTGGGGATGCAAAGACTCAGTCATGCCTTACAAAGTTTGCAGATTAGGGAAACCACAGACTGTTCCAGCCACCAACCCACCCTGGCTTGCAAAGTGGGAAGCATTTGAATTTTCATTCTAGACTGCTATCTGGCATGTTCCTCCTGCCCTGCCCTCCCCTGTTGGGTGGCTATGTCCTCACTATTTACTCCCCAAAGCACAATTTCCAAATCTCAGAGCTCAGCACTCAAGACGGTGCAGCTGGTCAAGCTCTTTGCTGTTTAAACCATTACCCCCAGCCCACCCACCCAGGACTTCTCCCAGATTAAATTCTGAAAAGGTCACCAAGATTTATCTCAGCACTGCCTGTCCTTTTCAGTGCAAAATGATCCTTGTCCCTAGTCTGGACTTTTGACCAAAAAAGTGGAAGGGGATGAGATGGAGAGGTGCTTAATCTGGAATTTAGCAAGTGGCACAGCATAGAAAGGGGTGAGGGGTGCACAGGAGGGCCAGGGACTGCTGCTGCCTGCACGAAACAAGGCATGAGGCCGAGTCAGCAGCAGCATCTCCCTCTCAGGGAGCTCACGGGACAGCACCTTACATCTTACCCACATCAACGTGAGTGATATTCGGAGGTACTCTCCTTACCTCTCACTGTGGCACAAGGACATGCCACCACAGTCCCTCCTCTCCTGGGCACAAAGACCCCATCCCCCTTCCAGGCACCTTCTTCTCCCCAAACTGCTCTTGTTTTACTCTGCCTGGGTGGACCAGGGGCTGCTGCTTATGGACAGGCCCTGAGAAGGGACTAGGATGACCCAGGCCAGGACAGTGAATCTTGTCCTGATTCCTGGAAATTTCACTACTAAAGCAATGGTCTCTAAGACCTAGGAATCCCAGAAAGCAACCACAACTTAGAAGCAGTTGTTCAGAAGACCCTCGGACCCCCAAGAACACCCCAGAACAAAGTTTGCAAACTCTTAAAGATAGGAAACTGCCCTTAATTGAATATGACGCATGTAAAGCACATGGAAGTAAAATTTGTACGATTCAGCCCAAATGAGGGTAGAGGAAGATACTTAAGGTAACATTAGGATGGAGGCTATTAAAATTTAATGAAACTTCTCTTTAAAAAAAGGATCGCTATAAAACAAACGCAAAAAACCATCTGACTATAGATTGGTCTTGAACTGTACTTGAGACTTACAGGGATAAGACAAGAGTGTAATTTAAAGAAAGAAAAAAAAAGGAAGGAATTGGGTTCAGAAATAATACCCTTCCATGAAATCAAAATGTTCATACTTACAAATCACTTTCACTTTAACTGTCTTCTTTCAAGACAGTCATGGGAAGGGGAAATGGGGTGACCGCTTATTTCTACTTCATGCTCTGAGAGGTGAGGAACCTGCTGAAGATCATCCACAGCCAATGACAGGTCTAGCATGTGAGCCTTAAGTCATGTCTGGGCCAAGCACTGTCCTTGAACCACTATTCACGAAGATCAGCCGTGACCTTCCCCAGGGATGTTCACACATCTCTGTCTGAGAGACAGTGGGAGGAGGGGTGGGGTTATGAGCTTATTTTGAGCTATTACTATCTGAGCTTCCTTTACTTACCCTACCTCACAAGACAACCACTTCTTCCTCCTCTATCTCAGTCAAGGTGCATCTGAGTCAGGCAGGGTTCTAAGCACTTTATATTCATTAACTCATTTAACTCGTACAATAGCCCTATAAGGTAGACACTCCTGTTAATACCCTATTGTCCAGTTCAGTAAACAGCAAGGTTAAGTAATTTTCCCAAAGGCAAAGAGCTGGAAGCATGAGCTGGGAGCCAGGAAGTCTGAGTCTGGTTGCTGTTCTTTTGACCACAAGGCTATCCTGCCTTGTACCAGGTCCCAGGGTTAGTAGATTCAAATGTGCCATGGAACTGGGGTGAGGAGTGGGGAACAGAACTCTAACTGCTCACTGTTGATACCATAAGAAGCCCCTTAGCTTCCAGATGCTTCCAACTTTCAGAAATGTGCAGGTCACCACCTTCTTTCCCTCCCTCCTTCCACCTTCCGTTATTGGGTTACTGCAGGAGGATCGTGTATTAAGGCAAACACCACTTTGACATAACCTAATAACCACCCATCTCCCAGTGTTCAGCAAGAAGGAATGCTACAGGGCACACGTGCAAACCTGATTCTCAGTCCAGGAGTGATTTCTGTGGGAAGTGTAATTCCATTGTCCACCTCGCCCAGCAGATCTTATATCCATAAAACGCAAAACCTCCATCAGTCAGGACCCACAGGAATGAAAGGCCCTGCCTCTTCACCCATGTTTCAGGTGCAGCTAGACCCCATCTGGTGACAGAAAGTCAAACCTAATCTGATCTTTCCATTTACAAACACAGTAACACACACACAGCTGTGTGTAGAAGACAGCATTATAACACAGACATATAATTGTCCCACATTCAGTTCCGCTGTTTACTTATTTATTAGGCTAAAATTACTCCTGATATTGTAGCCTATGATCAGTATAAACTACATTCATTGTAATACTCTGTGGCCACACTTTTGACTATTAATGGCTCATTCTCAAAGGGAGACGTACAAATTCACACACGAACTTATGGGATGTGGGTTTGTATCTGCATTGAAAGAAGCTGAAAGGCAAAAAACCCGTACTTAAGATCCCGGCACAGTTGCTCAGTTGGTAGTGGCAGAAGCTGTGATCTCAGGGGAAGAAGCCATGCAGCCCAAGTGGGGAACTGAGAGCCAAGCTCTAGTGTTCTCTGCTGCTGACTCCAAACAGGGTTGACAAACTAGCTTCCAGGCCAAACCTGGCCCGCCATCTGCTTTTGTATGGCCTGCGAGCTAAGAATGGCTTGTATATGTTTAAATGGTTGAAAATAATCAAAGGGATATAAATTACATAGCATTCACACTTCAGTGTCTGTAAAGAAAATGTTATTGGAATACAGCCATGCCTGTCGACTGGCATCTTGTCTATTGTCTGTGGCTGCTTTCACACCAGCAGAGATAAGTAGAGGTGACCAAGACGACCAGGTCTGCAAAAATACCTAGTCTCTGGCCTTTTACAGAAAAAGTGTGCAGACCCCTAACTTAAAAGCACTGCTAGCCCTGGCTGGTTCGGCTCAGTGTACAGAGCACTGGCCTATGGAATGAAGGGTCCTAGGTTCGATTCTGGCCAAGGGCACATGCCCCGGATGTGGGCTCAATCCCCAGTAGGGGGCATGCAGGAGGCAGCCGATTGGTGATTCTCTCTCATCATTGATGTTTCTACCTCTCTCTCCCTTTTCCTTCCTCTCTGAAATCAATAAAAATATATATTAAAAAAAAAAAAAAGCACTGCTAGTGCCTGGCCAGGTGACTCGGTTGGTTGGAGCATCATCCTGTATGTATACCAAAAGGTTGAGGGTTTGATTCCCAGTTAGGGTGCATACCTAGGTGGAGGTTCCATCCCCAGTCGGGGCATGTATGGGATAGATGTTTCACTCCCTTCTTCTCTCTCTAAAAATACTCAAAAACATATCCTTGGGTGAGGATTAAAAAACAAAACACACACACACACCACACACACACACACAACATTGCTAGAAATAAGACACTGACAAAACATAAAGTCCAGGAGGAAAATACGAATGGTCACTTTCCTGATCAATCGTTTGTGTCTAGGATTCAGCAGCACATGCCCCTTTTCTGAGAGAAAAAATGAGGCTGGATTGGGGGTCCAGTGATTCTGCTTGTCCTGTGGCTCCAATGCAACAGAAAATGAGGGCAGAGCAGAAAGCATTCGCTACAGCTCCTTTCAGCCCTCAGCGGGAAGCTGACAGGCAGAGCCAGAGCAGGACGGGAAGCCAATAGGCTATGACCTCTTTGTGAAGTTTCTTAGTGGAAAAGTCTCAGTTTTGGAAGGAGGGTGGGTGGGGCGAACTAGGAAGTGAGCACAATATTCCTTTGTCAAGACTTTTTGTTGTTGTTAATCCTCACCCAGGGCATTTTTTCCACTGATTTTTAGAGAGAGGGGAAAGGAGGGGAAGAGAGAGAGAGAAACATTGATGTGAGAGAGACACATGGATTGGTTGTCTCCCACACGCTCCCCAACTGGGGCCGGGGATGGAGCCTGTGACCAAGGTATATGCCCTTGACCTGGAATCGAACCTGATACCCTTCAGTCCATGGGCCGATGCGCTAACCACTGAGAAAACCAGCTAGGGCGATTTTTCTTTTTTAAAGCTGATCTAGGATTATCCGTGCCCTCCTTTTTCCCATCTTCCTCACCACCTCAGTTAATCCAGGAACCCCTAGAGTTGGGGTTGCCAGATTTAGTAAATAAAAATACAAGATGCCCTGTTACATTCGAATGCCACATAAACAAGGAATAATTTTGTAATATGTCTGTCCCAAATATTGCTTCTCTAAAATTCAAGTTAGGGAGTAGACTTATACTAAAAAAAAAAAAGTACTGATTATTTTTCTGATATTCAAATTTTACTGGGCATCCTGTATTTTACCTGACAACCCTACATAGAATCCAAATTATGCAGACTCCTAGAGCCCAGCCTTTCTGGCGAAGACCCTGCATGGCAGGTCCTGTCTCTAGGAACCCTGCTCACATTCACCATGGGCTCCCTGGGCTCCCCAGTGTGGGGGCTAGTCTACTGCAGCGTCCAGAAGCAGCATCCCCAGGAGCAAGTGAGAGGAATGCAACCATCCCATCCTCCCCTTGACACACCAATATATCTGACATGCACATCTTTGGGATGTGGGAGGAAGCTGAGGTACCCAGAGAAAACCCATGTTGACATGGGGAGAACATGTCAACTCCACACAGACAGTGGCCCCAGTGGGAGTCCATTTTTTTTTCTCATCAATGTTATAAATGATATCATCCAAAGACCTGCCGTGTCTGGCCCCCAACTTGAGAAGCCTCCAACTAGACAGAAGGCCAAAGACCTTCCCAATTCAGTTTAGGTCCAAGCTTAATGGTTTTCCTTGTCCATTCAGACCCAAGTACAACTTAAGACTCACTTCCTCCCTGCACCCCCCATTACTGTCTTCCCAGATGGTACCCCTTGATTGTTGTCAATTCAAAATTGCCCTCTGATGTTTGATAATCAACCCCAACCATACTGGATTTGATTTATTCTCATCCAGATAAAAACCTGGCTTCTCATTGTACTTTTTTCCTAGTACCTCCCACAGGATTAATATATTTCCCAGGGGCAGAAATGTTAATGTAATGGTGGTGGTGGTGGTAACATTTTAGCACTTAATATAGTCTAGCCAATGTGCCAAGTACTTTACATGCATTATTTAATTTCATCTTCAAAATAACCTTTGAGGTAATTATATTATTATTCCCATTTTACCACATGAGGACAGTGACACAGAGTTCGGGTAACTTGCCCAAGGCCACAATGCAACTAAGTAGGGAGCTGGGATGGGAGTCATCCACATGTAAGCATCAACTGAAAAAGTGACCAGGCCTCGCAGGAGGAAGCTGAGCCAGCAATGAAGAAGTCCAGAGGCGAATGGTCAGAATGGTAGAACGAGAACTGAGCGCACCTTGACATTTTTATATCTAAGGGCTAAAAACAGCAATTTGCTCCAATAAGGAGCTGATGTTATTGGATGGATGGATGGATGGATGGATGGATGGATGGATGGGCCAGTGAGAGAAAAAATGGATGAGCAGATAGGTAAGTAGGAGGTGGAAGGATTTTTAAGGGAAACTGCATGAAGAAATAATTTAAGAAGACTGAACCTATATAGGGCTATTACACAATGTCCCTCAAAAGATGCCAATTGCCCAAGTGGACCTGAAAATGGACCCTCCACTTTTAGCCCAGAGTACCTTAATTGCACGTGTAGCCCTAGCTCTGGGACCCTGATGGAAAAAGAAGTCGAGGGGACCTGGAGAAGGGGAGCTGAGATGAGAGGCAGGTTTGGAGAATGATAGATGAGTTTAGGGAACTTGTTGCAGCAATCAGACAACGACTTTGTAGGAGGCGCGGAACCTTGTGAAGGACCCCAAATTTGCTCCACTGTTACTATTAATTTGTTATCTTGCTGTCTCTGCTACTTTACCTTTGTTACCTTTACTTCCTTATCTGTTTCCTTGTAGTCATTCTCAGTAAAACCTGAGAAGATAAAGGACCTGTTTGCAATCTTTAGGGGACAGAAAGGGAGATAGGAATCTGCATCACACAAACACACACCCCAACGTGGGGGAAGGGGCACTAAAGGACTAAAATGGGCCTAGCCTTTAGACCTCAGCCCTACCAGCCAAGACCCCTGAGCTAAGGGTCTAGTTCAGTGGTTCTCAACCTTCTGGCCCTTTAAATACAGTTCCTCATGTTGTGACACAACCATAAAATTATTTTCGTTGCTACTTCATAACTGTAATGTTGCTACTGTTATGAATCGTAATGTAAATATCTGATATGCAGGATGGTCTTAGGCAACCCCTGTGAAAGGGTCGTTCGACCCCCAAAGGGATCGCGACCCACAGGTTGAGAACCGCTGGTCTAGTTGGTTCCTGAGAGGTTCATGGTATGCAGTATCCCAGAGGGTAGAGAAAAGCTGAGCTGGGAAAGCCCAGGGTTTGGTCTTAGGGGGTCCCTGGTGACTAGTGAGGTGGCTTTAGACCAGGGGTCCTCAAACTTTTTAAACAGGGGGCCAGTTCACTGTCCCTCAGACCGTTGGAGGGCCGGACTATAGTTTAAAAAAAAACTATGAACAAATTCCTATGCACACTGCACATATCTTATTTTGAAGTAAAAAAACAAAACGGGAACAAATACAATATTTGTATTTACATGTGGCCCGTGGGCCGTAGTTTGAGGACCCTGTTTTAGACAAATCTGGATCAAATGAACAAAATATTACTTCATAATGAGGCCAATCTCTTCCAACTCCTGTTCTACTCAGGATTTCTGTTGCTTCTGATCACTAATCCTGCACATGCTACTACTTATTTCTTCCTTCCACCTTCTGACATGACCTCACCATCTCTACCTGTTGGCTTTCTAAAAATTAATTTTTATGGTCATCTCTTTATAAACAGTTCAAGCGATACAAAAATGTATGAGGTAGAAAAGGAGGGTCCTTACATAATCCTAAATCCTAAATAAATGATCACTATTAGCATTTCATGTATATTCTCACCTCAAAATTAATGCACATAAAATTATAATACATACTCATTCTATATACATGTATATTGAAAATAGAATCATACTACACATACTGATCTATAATCTAACTTTCTCACATAATTTCTTTGCCATCTTTTCATAACAAAACAGAAGTTGACCTCATCACTTTCAACAACTGTTTATATCAGCAGTCGCCAACCTTTCAGACCACCGGTTGGCGACCACTGGTTTATATAACATTCACTATACGGTTTTACTAAATTTTATTTAACTATTCCTTTATTGATGAATGTTTTAAAGTCCCAGTTTGTCACTACACTAAAGAATATGGTGAGGAACATCCTTGTACATATTTATACTGTTCTTCCCTTAGGATAAATTACATGAAGTAGAGCCACCAGGTCATAGAGTACCACACATTGAACATTTCAAATTCCTATTGTCAAAAGGCCCTCCAGCCCTAGCTGGTTTGGCTCAATGGATAGAGCATTGTCCTGTGGACTGAAGGGTCCCACATTCCATTCTGGACAAAAGCACATGCCCAGGTTACAGGCTCAATCCCCAGTAGGGTGCATGTAGGAGGCAGCCGATCTCTCTCATCATTCATGTTTCTCTCTCTCCCTCTCCCCACCCTCTCTGAAATCAATAACAACTATATTTAAAGAAAGGCCCTCCAAAAAAGCTATATAATTTAGACTCCTAACAGTAGTGTGTAAAATTTGCCCCCTACCCTCAACTCAATCAAGGGTGTTTTGGATCAAAGGAGTTAACACCTTCAGCAAGATAAAGTCTCTGACTCACAAAACTGCCCTTGGAACTCATCCATACTCACCTTACCAATTCCGCCTCTTCAAGGAAAACAGGCAGAGTTTTATACACTTGTCCAGGGTTCAAGAGCCTAACCGGGGTCAACTCTGGGCTGCACTAGGGGATGAATAATTACACAGGCCTCAGGTGAAGAAAACTATTCCACAGAGAGGTCCTTAGCACTGGACTCAGAGCGCAAAGCACAGAGGACACACATAGGACCCCTCTCAACATCCAGAGAGCCTGTAACTTCTGCAAGACAGACCCCTGCGGAGGAGCAGCCGCTGGAGCTGAGATGTATATCCCCACTCATCATGCTTGTCCTCTAAGGGACTTTGGAAACCGCAAGATCAGAGCGAGGGCCAAGAGCACACATTTTAGCAATAGAAAAGAAAGTTCTTTAAAATAAAACCCACTGCCACTAATCAGTGTAGCATAAGATTTCATGTTACCAGTACCCTTAGGGAAAACTGTTCTTTGTTCATATTCTTTCAGTATGAATACTGATCAGCACCATGAGCATCAAAATGTTTGTTTCACTTCTGAAGGCTATTTCCACAGTTCTTCCCTGTCTTTTTACACAGAGCTCACCAGACAGAAGCAGGATGCTACTTAAAGATCACAGTCATATTATGCGCACCCAGCACCCCACTGTGCTAGACAACGGTGTGGACCACTCGAAACAACAGGGCAAGAGGGCTGAAGGACCCCAGTTAATATACTTTTTAAATGTAACTACTCTCGTGTTTATCTCTCCCCACATCATCAGCTATCACCTCCTCTCCTCTCTAGCAGATGCCACCTCTCTATTTTAGAGCCATAAATGGCCCTCTCCAGCTGTTTATGCTGTGATAAGCAGAAAGTAAGCAGAGTAGAACTGCGAATACATGATGAGTAACGTAGCTAAGGTTGAGCAGGTCGCCTGGGAGTGAAGTGGTTAAGTTCTGGTGCACAGACTTTGTGAAGCTACTTCAAGTGCCATCCTTACATCTGGTCATGTGCCTTAAAATGGCTTACAGATAGCCCTATCACGTCCTTGGTGGAGGGCTTTTGTTTTTGACACACAGAAGCAGGCAACTGGCCAGCCACCAAATGCAAGAAGTGTGAGGAGTGCAAGGGTGATCCTAGGTCTCGGGTCCAGTGCTTTCAAAAGAACACATCAACTGCTTTCCCCCACAGCAAGTGAGACAAACATCTAGTCATACAAGTACAGCACCACAAGTAAACAAGTCTTCTGCTGGCTCTATGCTTCTGCTAAAAGAAAAAGGAAAAAAAAAAAAGTGCGGCAAATGTTGTTATTTCTTTCCCTTAAGTCATCTGGAAAATCTCCAACTAGCCAACAATTTGGTTTACAACACTCTCCTCCTAGGCACAGCAACTGAGATCTACAAGGATAACATCGCAAGGTGAAGAGAGTGCTGGTTCAAGGTCAAGAGATGACCTTGGGCCAATCACACGCCCCTTTTTTTTTCCAGCTGTTTTCCCATCAGTGCAAAATGGGGCTGACACCCTCTCTTCTCCAGGAACAGAGGGCCCCATGGAGAGTGTGAGGGGATACGACAGTGACCACCCGTCTCTGAGGGGGTCTGCCAGGCTGAGCCTCCCACTCAAGCTTGGAGTGTTCACGAACTTCAGGACACGGGAATCGGGGGTACACCATCTGATCCAGCCACACCAGAGGATCCTGAGAGTCCCAGAAGGAACCAGGAAGGAAAGGAGACCAATGACAAGTGCCCAGTTCGACCACAGCAGGCTGCAGCCCGGAGCTCCACTGTCAGCTTTAGAAATCTCTTTACACAGGAAAACCAGCCTCCGTCCAAGGAAACCTTATCTATACTAGTAACCCCAATATATAAAACACGTTAAAAGTGCCATTAGAACTTAATTATTTAAGTTATAGTATCTTCTTGTAAGTATAACAAGACTGTCCTCATGAACATAATATTAAATCTCAGTGAAGCATTTAATACATTTCTCTTTTAACTACTACATACAGAAAAGTCCTGATTCATATGTAGTTGCAAATGGTACCTACAAGTATTTAACCTTTTACTTTCAGCCTGGGGAATCTACTCGATAAAACTAATCCAGACACCTGAAGGTAGGACAGTAGGAAAATTGTAAAGATAGGTAACATTTCTTATTAGGAAATGTTCAATTCAGAGAGTTGCCCGAAGAGTGGTTTCGCCAGTCAGTTTAAGCTTTTATTTCTGGAGAAAAACACTGTTAAAATGTATCTTAGAACATAATTCAACATTCAATGAGGTCAGCTCTAAAAATCCTCAGATACTTAGTACCAGGCTGTGACAGATATTGACGCAAAATTTCAAGAGTCCAATTTATTTTGTTTCCCACATTAAGTTGAAACTAAGTTTCAATTTCATCACTCACACTCTACCAGCCCTTGTAAATAAGCATGGTGAGAACACAAGCCAGCATTGCCTAATGGTGATCATTCAACTTACTTTAAAAGTTTCAGCAAGATACACACGTGAGGGCAACCAGACTATATGTGAGGGATTCAGATAAGGGAGTTTCCTTTGCCAGCCGATGTAGGAAAGAGATTTATCACCTCATATGAAATATTTATAGCTCAACCTTTTCTTGAATGGCCAACAACCTGTAGTACGAAAAAGTAAACTAAGAATTATTATCCACATCACCACAGATAACCCATAAGAGTAAAACATCTTAGTATAATGTACACATTGTGTGTTACATGTATAGCACCATTTTGAAGGTTATCTGTTCGATAAGCAGGTTTTGTATATACAAGACACAGCTTCTGGTAATAGCTGGTAGACAAACCAACATCTTGGTAATTTTCACTGTCATCGTCTTCACAATAGAAGATAAAATTCTCTTCACTTCTGTATGTGTCCAGTGTTTCAACGGGTCTTTCTCATGTTCGCTTGAATACACACATACAAATGCCAGCTAAATGCTGACAATTGCAATGTCCACACTTCTATGGAGAGGGATTGCCAGGGCATGAGTATCCAGGCTTGGAGCCTGCCCTAAGCAGGGTGAGCGCCGGGTTCTTCTCCGGACTGCATCATTCTACAATGACACCAGCTAGGTTCAGAGAGGATGGTGCAGTGAGGCCTTTGAAGCCATGGGAGCATTTTTCAGATAAATTTCTTATCTCCGCTTCATTTATCTCTTCTTCTGGAGAATTCGCTAGTTCTTTCATTTGGAGGTTGTTTCTTTGTTTCCTCATTTTGGTTGTCTGTTTGGGTTTGTCGTGAGAGCATTTTTCATGTTAGATTAAAACATGGTGGTAGAATTCTCAAATTCTGAAGAACAGGGTAAATGCTCTGGGTGGGCCTAGGAAAATGTGAGAAGATACAGAAGACCTGCTGGTTCTCAAAAATGAAAATTACAAGAAAGAGGAAATGTGGATTCTTCTGTCAGCTCAGCCCCTGCCTGGGCCCTCAAGCCAAGCAAGAAGCCCAGCTTTCAAGAGCAGTGGAGAAGTTTAGTCCATCCCCCCCCCCCCTTCTCTCCTTCCCAGAGGGTAGAAGCTTTTTCATTCTCTCACTCACTCACTCATTCACTAATTCAGTCATCCCACAGATATCCACTGGATGTCTACATTGCAAGGCTGGAGAGCTGGGCACACGCATGGCATATGTTTTCATCAGCATACGCTTAATTATATTTTATTTTGGAGAGTTCTGCCTTTAAAGATACCAAAAATGAGTGACCATCATCAGAACCATGGCTCACTCCTGTTAATGAAAGTTACAGCATTTGGAAATGTTAGCTATTACCATCACTTCCAGATACTTTTACTTGTGCACACACACTCTGAGCTTCTCTGTACTAGGCAGAATACAAGGCAGAGATACAGTTACTCCCTCCGGGCACTCAGACGGAGAGAATGAGGTAAGTTCAAGATGTAGAAGACGATGTGATTAATGCTAATGTTGAGTTACAGTATGGGGGACTGAGGGAAAGAAGGAAGGCGTAGTTACAGTATCGTAACTAAGCTGCTGTGAAATAATGGACATTCTTCTCTTTAGAAGAAGAGCTCACAATGGCAAGAGTGTATCCCAAGTAAGTGCAGATGGAGGAGAAGGCACAGAGGCAGAGAGATGGTTGAGCATGATTGAAACTGGGGAATACTGGGTGGGGGTGACTGGCCAGGAGGTTGGAAGAGAGGACCAAGACTTTCTCATTGGGAGTTAATATGATTGGGGTCACCTGGTAAAGACACCTCAATCATCTGTAACGTCTCAGAGCAGGGAAGAGTGGCTCCTTCAGCAAAATTCCAAACTGAGTGGTCACACTGCATTCTCCCTGAACTTGTCAGGAGGCCCGTCCAACACACACACATCGTCTTCCTCTGGTCTAGGTACATGGAGGGGAGTTCCCAAAACCAACCACCACAATGCCGACTCAGCCGTAATAGAAGATAAGTATAATAAGACGTGTCTCTGACTTGGCAGGAGTCGAGTTCTTCCAACATAACTCTTTTCTACTCTCTAAAATGAAACCCATGCCGTTTTTTTAACAGCATGTCCAGGGCCACTCTGCTTCCAGGGGATTTGCAGTTTTAGCCAATTTGCTTAGAGGATAACTGTGCAAATTTGCACTACCCCACGAGCCTGGGTTTGAAAAGGAGGGGAGGGATCTCCAGCTATAACAGGAAAGAATTTAATAAAAAGCAGAAGCCAGAACCTGTGCAATCGATGGCTGCTCTTGCAGGTCAACTCACGCTGGCACCGCTCACCCAGCTCTTCGAGGAACGCAACAAATGAATCCCAGTGGCCCCAAAGTCATCCCCTCCACAGATACTAGTATATTCTGAATGCCTATTATAGGGAAAGCACTATGGAGAATATAAAGTTGTACGAGCCGCAGCCCATACCCTGAAAGAGCTTACAGTTTAGGAGGAAGAAAGGACACCTACAAAGGACAGTTAAACACGCTGGACTTAAACACGCTGGACGGTGAAAGTGGCATGAAGACATTGGCGGGCCAAAGGGAGTGAAGACCCCCTTCTGGTGAAGGAAGAGCAGATTGCGAGAAGACGTCCTGAAGGAGGCAGCTGCGGAGAAAACCAGTGTGCGAGGGGCCATTATCCCCACGGGCTGGGCAGAGGAATCCAGGCTCAGCGAGCCTGGGTGACTTGCACAAGGTCACGCACATCATCGGTGGCAGAGCCAAGACCCAAAGGTCTCCTCCTCTGCTAAAAGCAGCTTTCCTGGGAGTACAGCACATTGAGAAAATGCCGGGAACCCCGTTTGTAGGAAGGATACCTAACGGGGCACCAGGCTAGAGAGATACACTGAGGCCACACTGCGGGGTCTCCTACTCCAGGCGGAGGGAATGCACACGCTGGTTGGGGATGAAGCATGTAGGGACTGGGAGGCTTTTGAGGAATGAGAGTTTGGGATCAGGTGTGGGGACTAAGAGCCATGGGGCCAGCCGGTCTGGGTTTGTATCCCAGTGCTGACAGCTATGTAAAACTGTGGTCAAGGTCTTTAATGTCTCTGTGCCTCCACTTCCTCATTTATTAAGTGGGGACGATAATCCTAAACCTACTTCACAGAATTATTGTGAAAATTAAATGAATTGCAAAGCAGTAAGAATAATGCTACCCATAAGAACTGCCATCAACGTATTATTAGATAATGATGGTTATAATGATGCAGCAACTTAATTAACCAGATGAGACTCACTGAGGTTGGAAGATTATCTGAGGGAGGACTGGAGTAGTTCAGACAAGGGAAGATGGTAGTAGCTGCAGGGGGAATGGAAAGGAAGCAACCGATTTGAGGGGTCTGAAAACTGGGAAGGAGAGATGTTTCCCTGAGGCTTGCAGCCTGGGAAAAAGGTAGCGCTGCTGGGGGGGGCGGGGGGGGCGGCATGGTGCCGCTCAGCAACAGAACTCGCTGGACTCTGCTCCCTGCACATCCAGGCACACTGCTCTGAGCCTCAGTCTTCCATCTCTATAATGGAGCTAACAATCGTACCCTTTCTCCTTTTGGCATTGTTGTGCGAACTTGGCCACAGGCATTAAGACATAAACCACTGTACAGATAAAAGGCACAAAGCAAGAACGAGTTGTGACAAGGGATCAGCCTGGGGAGTGAGCCCCGGGAGAGAGAAGAATCCCAAGTTAACCTTGTCCACCCGTAACCTTCCCAGAGGGAAGGAACATTGAGGTCAGTTCCACATTCTCACCCTGCACAGCTGCAGGCTGGTGCCAGCCCAGGAACACGGACACCTGAGGCTGGCACGGCACTGAGGATAGCACCCCCCAAGGGTCTGGTTCAAGGGGCAGACCAGGAGGCAGCCCCCAATAGGGACAGCAGAAGTCACCATTCCAGGGCACACCAGAGATAAAGTTTGATGTGCAGAGAAAAAGAACACCCGCTGACTCTACCTCCTCCAGCTCTCCAGTCGTAAAGCCTGTGAACAGATCAAAAGAAGAGTCTAGAGCCAGCCAGAGAGGGCTGGGGAGCAGAAAGCAGGCCCTGAAGCAGGCAGCCCCCAGCATTTGCCTTCCACTGTAACCAAATGTTTCTTTACATGCCCTACATTATCTTGTCACTCCTGGATAAGTTTTCTTCTAGAAACTCAGTTTTCATGTTAAGTGCAGCCTATGTCCCCAATAAAAATCAGCAGCTTGTAGTCCCCATGTAACCAACCTTCCTTCCTTCCTTCCTTCCTTCCTTCCTTCCTTCCTTCCTTCCTTCCTTCCTTCCTTCCTTTTTGTTAATCCTCACCCAAGGATATTTTTCCCATTGATTTTTAGAGAGTGGAAGGGAGGGGGAGAAACAGAAAGAGAGACACATCAATGTGAGAGAGACACATCGATTGGTTGCCTCCCACATGCGCTCAAACCAGGACCAAGGCTAGGGATTGAGCCTGCACCCGATGTACGTGCCCTTGACTGGAATCGAACCTGGGACCCTTCAGTCTACAGGCCAACACTCTATTCACTGAGCCAAACCGGCTAGGGAAAGTTTTCTTTATTTTACGTTCAGTAGGAAATCAGGACCCCAGCCCAAGTCTCTTCTCTGGTAGACCCCATGCACCTCCTCACATCATTCACCACCACAGATGGGAATGGTCTCCTTAACACAATTATCTCTCCCACTAGCCGGGGGCTCCTTGAAGGTCCTTAAAAGAGCCTGGAGTCCTCATTCTTCTCTGAACCCCCACCACCCAACACAGACGCTGGCACATACACTGAAATTTCAGCCCATCTTTGGCACCCAAAGACAGTGAGAACCCATAGGCACAACCCGCTCTAATCACACAACTCTCCCCCATACTCAAAAAGACGTTCAACAAAGCAGCACCTAATTTGTGCAAGCCTTCCTTGTTTGGTTTTCCAAAAACCTGATTTCCCAGATTTTAAAAAAAAGGGGGGGGGGGGCTAATTTAGGTGTGAGATCTTAGTTTGTGTTTTGTTTGAGAGTTCTGTTTGATACAAGTTCTGAAAAAGTAAAAGGCCTTATCACTCCAAAATACAGTCACTAACTTCAAATCGCACAAGAATCGTGCCTTCTCCTTTCAACCAACTTTCCCGTCTGACTTTCAACAGTTTTTAAGTTGATAAACCAAAGGAAGCCTTTATTTAACGAAAGAAAAAAAAGATCTAAGCAAACAGTTCCTAGTGTTCTCTAAGAATGTAGACTCTAAGAATACAATCTGTCCACACAAGGATAAACGCAGTTTTATTAAAGAAAACACAACGGGCTTACACACTCCCTTCAAATAGTGTACACTGTACACACAAAGCAGCAAACGCAGACTCACAGGGACAACAGAGTCACCAGTGGGGGCCTGCTATGGTTTTGCTCAAAAGCTCAACCCTAAGGCAGGAGCCTATGCTAGGGACAGACTCCTGGCTTTGTCCTTCCCACGCGGTCTCTCTCACGACCATCCGGAGGGGCTCAGGAGATGACTGCAGAATCATGCCGTGGAGCTACTTTATTGAAGAAACAGTCAACCGAATTAATCATCCACAAAACCAAGCCCCTTGGCACTAAATATGTTCAAGACCTCAAACACTCCTGGAGTTTCAATTTATTCTAAATATAGACCTGAAATCATAAACTAAGGAGCGAAAGCAGCGGGTTTTAAATGATTGACCAACTCCATTCAAATAGCCCACACTTCTCTTCTGAGGGAAAATAAATGCATCAAGAAATACAATTTCTGCCCAGGCCCAGTGGCTCAGTTGGTTGGAGCAGCATCACAAGCACCAAAAAAGGATATTGGTTCTGTTCCTCGTTGAGTGTGTACAGGAAGCAATAGATCCATGTTTCTCCCTCACATCGATGTTTCTCTCTTTTTTTAATTTTTAAATATTTTTATTGATTTCAGAGAGGAAGGGAGAGGGAGAGAGATAGAAACATCAATGATGAGAAAGAATCATTAATTGGCTGCCTCCTGCACGCCCCACTGGGGATTGAGCCCACAACCCAGGCATGTGCCCTGACCTGACTGAGAATCTAACTGTGACCTCCTAGTTCATAGGTCAACACTCAACCATTGAGCCACACTGGCTGGGCTGTCTTTCTCTCCCTCCCATCCTTCCCTTTTCTCCCTCTCTTCCTTCCTTCCCTCCCTCCCATTCTCCCTTTCTCTCTCTCTTCCCTTCCCTTCCTCTCTCTCTCAAATCTATAAACATATACTTGGGTGAGGATAAAAAAAAAAGAAATATAATTTCTATAAATTCTTCCATCATGGGAAGAAAAGTGTGGCCTTTAAGAACATTAGCAGAAACTAAAATATATGCAAAACTTATTTCCGCCACACTCCACAGATAAAATGGCACTTTTTTGTTTAATAATTTAAAAATATGTTGTGTGTTTATAGTTTGGATCCTCTCACTACTTGAGCATTTGTCAAGCACCTGGATGTCAGAATTATAAAACTGAATGACGATTCTGCTCCTGTCCACAAGGAGCTCACACATTGGGTATTTGTACCTAAAATGAAAGGGTTTAATGAGTGATGCTCATGTATCTAAGAAATTTTTAATAGAAAAAAGGTCCGAGGTTCTTTGCAGCAGTATTTTGTTTTCCCTAGTTTAAAAAAGAATTGACATAAATAGAATGATCTGAAAGGGAGATGCTGCTAAACCCAAAGTGGGGGAATTTGAATCAGAGCATTATTCACCAGGACCTGCTAGGTGGCAAGGCCTGCGCTAGATATTGGTCACAATCAATCTCCACTCTTCATAATGAATTCATATACCACTTGGCCAACTTTCCTAGAATAAAACACTCCCAGGCCTGTGCTTGACTCAATGGCAGATAACTAACGCTTCCCCCAAAAGATCACATATTCACTTTACTCTATTTGAATAATTTCTCAAACAGAGAGTCCAGATAACTCTACATGAAGCTAATCTTCAACAAGTGGGATTTCATTCATTCCAGCTCATTCAACAAATATGTAGTAAGCACCAACTCCAGGGACTTTCTCAGCACTGAGCAATTATACTAGCAAAGAAAACAGACATGGAGCCTTCCCTCATGAGGCTTACAATCTAGCAAGTAAGGCAGGTAATCAATACAGTTTATTCATTTATTCATTTTATGGAGGGAAATAAATGAACAGGATGCAGGGATTCCGAATGACAAGCAGCTGGGTGGGGAGGCAGAGGGGAAGACAGGCACCTACTGGATGGGATGGTTATGCCAGGGAGAGTCTCTTTGAAGAGAAAACCCTACAGAAGATATATTCTTGTAACTTTCAAAATATCTATTACAAAGGCCGGTATGACTGTTACTGAAAAGTGTTCTAAATGACTATATATATATATATATATATATATATATATATATATATGTATATGTATATATACTTAGAAAAGAGAAAAATATTTTTTAAAAGAGTGATGCTAAATTAATTTGTAAATTAAATGAAACCCCAATAAACACAGTTTCAGAAAAAGTTTTAAAATAGACAAAAGTGTTTCTAAAATTAAATAGATAGGTAAACTTGTGGGGAAAAACCAGAGGGAAAATTCTTTAAAAAAAGGGTGATGCGAAATAAGTAACTGAATTATATATTAAAACCCTTCACAGAGCTATGATAATTAAAGATCCAGGTAGATAGTGAAACATATATGAACTTAATGTATGGGTTCAAGGAGAAAAGATTCAATGAATAGCTGGGACAAGCCAAGCATTAGGTAAAAATATCTGTATCCCCACCTCACTCTTTATAACATACCAGATAAATTCTCGACACATTCAACTAAGTGAAGTATTTTATGACTTCTTTTTCTTTTTAAATAGAAGACTCTTTTGCAATAAGTAGAATATTCCTTTGCATGCAAATAATAAAATAAAATTTAAAAAACCTTGAAACCATAAGAGCTGATAAATCTGATTTAAATTTAATTTGTGCCTGGAAAAGTTATATAAATAACAAGGAAAATCAAAAGGTCATGACAAACCTAGAAAGAATATGTGGGATTACCCCATCCTACAGTCCCCTGAAGTTTCCCTGAGAGATTATTAGCAGGGAATTCTCAAATTTTAACGTGCATACTGTTCACCCAGAATCTGGTTAAAATGAGACTTCTAACTCAGCAGGCCTGGAGTGGAGTCTCAGATTCTGCATTTCTAACCAGCCCCCAAGTGATGTCATGTAGCTAAATGTTATAGAACTTCTCTACAGAGAAGAAGCTAGAACTGAAGAGGCCTCAGATAACTTCAAAGAATCACCTGGGAAGGTTTCAGAAGGAACACCCACCAAAGCGTCACCTTGGGCCACTGTGATTTAGGTCTAGGGTGAACAGTGGGAAGCAATATTTTTTTAAAAAAACTCCCTGTGTGACAAAGATATTCAGCCTGATGTGAAATCCAGTGGAGAAGACGGTCTGAGTTCCTTCCTGCTCTTGCTGTGCTCCGAATGCCGCAGAGGCCTGTCTGAACTTGTAGTTTTAAACCATTCCTTTCCCATCCCCAGATCCCACCTGCCCTCTGTTCCCACCCCCAAGTCACCTTTCTGCAGCCTTGTCCTAACAATCTCCTCCCACTACAAAGGCTGACAAAAGGGAGAGAGCACAGCACAGGAGGACAAGGAGCATGGTTAAGGGACCTCCTACATCCGACATCCCTGTGAGGGCTCAGGCTTGGTTACTGTTCAACCACTACTGGCTGTGTGATCCCAGGTAAGCCTCCTAACCTCTTAGACTCCACTTCCTCATTTACAAAACCCAGGTTGTTGTGAGGCACAATCAAGTTAACCTATTGGAAGAAATATGAGTAAACTGGAAAGCATCACAGGAACATTAGTTATTAGGTATGTGACGTCTGCGAACACACACAATTCCGAACCACTCACACTGACATCCCAATAACTTTGTACATCATTCCCCTTCCCATGCCCTCTCAATTCAAGGAAAACAGGTTTCTCCAGGTTTCCATTTTCTAAATATACAAACTAAACCTCATGATTGAAAACAGGTAGAACTTAACATTTAATATCCAGCCTAAACTAAAAAGGGCTTCAAATTTGTAGAACATGCCAACAAACGAATGCTGCATTATGTCTGCTTATGTACATAACAAATGTACATTTGCAAAACAAATTCTAACTTCTTAAACAACTTCTACTCCATTTCTAAGTGTTAGGTCGCACCCAAAATGTACACTGTCCCGTCTTCCCCACCCTCCAAATCTGGGGAACAGTGGAGGAAGTAGGCGTTTTGTTTCCATCCGCACAGGCACACATCTTAATTGGTCTCCTCAAGAGAGGTATTTGCTATTTAATCCATTTGCTAATAAAATCCACTGAATTTGGAAGATTCCCTGGCAAAGGAAGTTTGAAGCACGTGACCAACAGACACACTGGATCTATCCTTGGGAAGCATCTGCCAAGGGCCACTGAGAGCACGCCTTCCGCACTGCACAGGGACAGGAGGGGAGAAGGAGGTGGCGCCACCAGGCAGGACTCTCAGATCTAATGACACACCTGGCTTCCCTCTTCCCAGGTGCTCAGCCAACCAGAACTCCTCCGTGTCCAGGGGGTATGACTAGGAAAATTCCTCACCTGCCACGTTAGAATTAAGCACCCCATAACCTAACTCCACAGGGCGTACCAGGCAGCAGAAAGGCCTAAGCCAGGCCTTGAAATGTCCCAGTGTCGGCCACAGGTGAAGGGTCCAGTTAGCTAAGCATCCTCATGATGTTCCCTCGGACTAAATCCATAGTAGACAACAGGGGCAGGACAGCAGCCCTGCACAGCCAACCACGCAGACTCCAGATACTACCACAGGGAGCGTGCTGCCTTCAGAGAGTGGGCCCCTCCAGAACACCACACAGGCCTATTTCCCAGCAAACGGGTTGCCCAGACCATTTGGTTTCAATTAACAGAAACCCACTCCCAATAACCTAAGGGGTGGGGGGAGGGTAAGGTTCATTATAAGGCCAAGAGGTCTATCAGAAGACCCCTGAATTGGGAACTGCAGCCAGCTCTGATGGGAAATGGAAACCAGGAAATGGAAAACCATCAGGAAATGAAACTATGCCCAAGGTCTCTCACCTCCTCCTCTGCACAACTGCTTTGTTCTTTTCTCTCTGCAAAGCTGGTTGTGTCCACGTTTCTCTGTACCCGTGGGTCAAACATCTACTCCCCAGGTAGCTTTTCCCTGACTACAGTGTGAGCATCAAAGACAAACTAGGATTGCTGTCTCAATCCCAAAATATTCAGGAGACAGAGTTTAACTCAGCTGGGTCAGATGTGCCCCTTTGATCCAAACATCAGAGAGAAGGTGGGTGAGCTGGTCTAACCATAGAGGATATTTACCTGTCCAGCACAATTACAAAAAAAATAACAGTACAAATGGCAGCTTGATAAACTCCAACCTTTGTTAAAGCCACAAGGCTTTCCAAAGGTATCATCTTGACTTCTTATCATCACTCCAAGGAAGCACAGCTGTATTCAGCCAGATCCTCAAATAACAGATAAATGTCGTCTTTGTAGCTTGCTTCCTGGTTGCTCCGGTTGGAGGGAAAAAAAGCATTTTGTTGTTATCAAATAGGAATTTATTTCTGGTTCATCCTTTTGCCTGGAAATGAGCAAGACCTGGACAATTCATGAAAACGTCCTTGAGATCATGAATTCAAGGATGGGGGAGAGAGGCAGCCATGGTGGAGACACACATAACACACACACAGAGAACTGAAGCCCTCAAGGCAGTTGTACGAAGATCATTTTCCACAGGTAGAATCTATTCTATTCTGTGTAAAGGTTAAATTAAGCAAAGGTCCTTCCTTACAAAAGCCACTGGGCTTTTCATAAAGTGGCCCCCAAAGAGTCCATCAGTCGCAGTTTCTTTCACCTAGGGCAGTGGTCGGCAAACTGCAGCTCACGAGCCACATGCGGCTCTTTGGCCCCTTGAGTGTGGCTCTTCCACAAAATACTGACTTCTGCGCATGGGCCACGAAGTTTCAATCGCACTATCCGTGCACGCCCACACGTGGTATTTTGTGGTATTTTGTGGAAGAGCCACACTCAAGGGGCCAAAGAGCCGCATGTGGCTCGCGAGCCGAAGTTTGCCGACCACGGACCTAGGGCAACAAACACATTCCTCACAGATCATGGGCTGCTCTGTGCAGTTGCTAATAAGATATCTGTTACAGGAGGCTTACAAATCCATTTACATTGATTTTAATTAAGGAATCAATCCCTGGCCCTGAACAACTTGGTCCAGAGACGATAAGCAATTCAAGATTCAGTCTGTAGTCCCAGCCTAAAATCTGCATTAAAGAGAAGTTAATTCTCAGATCAATGCAGGACAAATAAAAATAATTGGGTTTGTATCTCTCAGCAAAAAGAAACGTCTCTTCCAAGTTTAGACAATAACTCTCCACACATTAATAAGAGGAATATATTTCCAGTGATTTCCTAACAAACTCAACCAGGCAAAGGGATTTTTGGTAAAAGCCTTAAATCTGGAAAACTGGGGTCAGATATTATGACTCTCAGTCAAACCTCTAAAGCAGTGGTTCTCAACCTTCTGGCCCTTTAAATGCAGTTCCTCATGTTGTGACCCAACCATAAAATTATTTTCGTTGCTACTTCATAACTGTAATGTTGCTACTGTTATGAATCGTAATGTAAATATCTGATATGCAGGATAGTCTTAGGCGACCCCTGTGAAAGGGTGGTTCGACCGCCAAAGGGGTCTCGACCCACAGGTTGAGAACCGCTGCCTAAAGTCAACTGAGCCCAACTTTCTCAAAAGCTTATCAGAACCTTTCAGGCCAGACTGAAGTTGAACAGAGAATTACCCAAACACAAAACACAAATGACAAGTAAGAACAAAGTGGCACTCACCAGCCCGGCTGTGCTCTGAATCAGCCGTGCTTCATTAAAGAGGCAGGCAAACTTTTATCTTTTATAAAGGCTGAGGTAGAATTTGACCTTTCTGACCTTTCTGAGCTGACTATGAATTGGAAACAAGTTCAATTTAAAAGACAGCATCAATGTATGACTGCTCATCATTTCGTTTTTTTTAAATATATTTTTACTGATTTCAGAGAAGAAGGGAGAGGGAGAGAGAGAGATAGAAACATCAGTGATGAGAGAGAATCATTGATTGGCTGCCTCCTGCATGCCCTCTCCTGGGGATGGAGGCCACAACCCAGGTATGTGCCCTTGACTGGAATCAAACCTGGGACCCTTCAGTCCGCAGGCCAACGCTCTATTCACTGAGCCAAACCAGCTAGGGCATCATCACTTCATTTTGTTTCCTACTTATTCCTTGTCCACCCAGTCTATTTTTAGACTTTTATCAGAACTTCTAATGATTCTTCATAAACCTATAGTGGAAAAAAAGTCTAGTTTCAGTCCCATTTTCTCAAATCCCCCAGCTAGCCAATACCAATTGATGCAGGAACAGAAGAGTTAGCCAATACGTGAAAACACATCACACTTGATTTTAATTTTTTAACATCAAAAAAGTCCATAAACTCACAAACAAAACAGAAAGCAGCAGTGAGCACCTACCCCGCACAGACAGGGACCCCAACCTGTGTCTGCTCCAACTTAGGAATTCAGACAAGTGGAGGCTGCTCAAAAAAGAGAAGAATAAATCTAAGTTGCAGCAGACCCATTACACTGGGAGACAACCACTTCATGTTTCTCCCTTACTTTTAAAAATGTTTAATAGAACAGTTATCAAGTTGATTTTGAAGTTAGTAGGACCAGCCTGAAACACTGCAAAAGGAACACCCCACCCCACCCCCCAACCTCCGACAAAGACCCTGTGTATAAGGAAATAAATTGTGAGCAAAAGCAAGAGACAGACCAGAGCTCAGGCGGCTGGCACAAGCTTGTGTTCTCTCCTCTCTCCTTCCCTCCTCCCGCCCCTCCCTTCCTTTCTCTCTGTTTCTCAACTGGGTGAACAAAACAAAAGGAGTTGACACTTTAGCTATACATATGGACTCCAGAGCTCTCTGCCTAATGTCAGCTTGCCTGCCCACAAGTTTGAAGATTCACTGGAACACTAAAGCTCCTTGAAACGTTGCCATGCGTTTGCTGGAGCCTTTCGGCAGACGCAGCCTGCCACCTTCCCTGGCTGAGTTGTGCAGGGCTGCTCAGCAGACCAGGGCATGCCAGTGTAGCCTGACATTCAGATCAAGACCACAAATTATAACCAGTTTCAGTAAATTGACTCGAGTGCCTTTGTTCCTCAGACATACATCTTCCTACGGCTTACAAATGCAGGCAGCAGAACCTAACCACCAACGCGACTAGAGCCAGCACTGGGAAAGGAAGTTATTGAAGCCTGGATTTCCTGCTTTTGCTTGTAGCCAAGAACTATGAGGCTTGTAGTGGTTTCAGGAACTGACTCATCTAATGATTCATGGATAAGATACTGCTTTTAATATGTTTCTGACCCGGCAGCTCAAGAACTTCAAAACCAATCTGAACCTGTGCTTCACTCTTATTTGCAAATGAACAGTCACAAGCACAATAAACAGGAGGACAAGAGTTAATGAAACAATGAAAACATCACACCAGGGGCAGGAAGAGTGGAATGTGACTATCACATGGGAAGCCATGAGCAAAAGCCTAATCCGTGGGCTGTGACTTGACAGCGTCCAAACTTCCCAACAGTGGATAACAGGTGGGATAAGGCTTATTTTTAGATGTCATTCCCCTAGATGTAAAAATAGATTTAGCACAGCAATATTTTAATTCAGGAGCATCTGGGGTTGTGACTCTAAATACCCAAGATGTAAAGAAGCGTGTAGCTCCAGATTTAACTGCTATAGCTGCAAACCAGAGAGAGTGCAGGGTTAACCCGCTAATGAGTAATGGACAATAAAGGGCTGGCAGTGGAACTCATTCTCTTAACTCATCCTCTAAGGAAGACTGCAATTCGGTTATTTCCACTAATCTTCAGACCATTCTTCTCCCCTCTCCCCCACCTACATGCTCACACGAACACACACACACACACACACACACGCACACACACACACACAGTCCTGAAGAGCAAAGCTCTCTAAGAGTACAATGTCAGGAGCTGATGTCCATGAGAAGTCAGGGGGGGAAAGTTTTCAATCCTCCCTCATCCGCTGATCCTTGGGTCTTTCCTGCCCCCTCATATAGGACACTTAGCACAGGCCCAATTTTGTGTGTTTTTTGGGGAGGTGGGGAGGGGGGGCTTTCAAAGTGTTGACAGGTTTCAACACAAGCCCAGTGGCACAGAGGGAAAGAGGGTAAAGAAAACAAAAAATGTAGGCTGGTTGGGGGGTGGGGGTGGAGGAAGCAATGAGAACAGTTGACCAGGCAGGGCCAAAGTGCAGGGCTGGCTGGCAGGCGCTGCTAGGCTGGGCTCCTCAACTGATTTACTGACATGACGTCAGTGGCTCCAGTCCAGCCTTTTCCTTGGTAGTTTTTACCACATGCCTCCTGAAGCCTCCACTCTGCTAGGAGCCACAGGACCACAATGAAAATTCCCTTTGTGAAATCAAGTTTACCTCGGGGCACAGAGGCCAGTCTGTGAATTACAGGCTCCTCACCCTCTGTGCCCACCAAGGAAAAGGGAGGGAATAAACCCCAACAATATTTGTACTTTCCTTAATACAGAGGAACCGTTAAATGAAGCTAACTGCCTTAAAAAAAAAAAATTTTTTTTTTAAGCCAAGGGCCATGGGAGGGGCGCAAAATTTCACAGTCCAGGACACTAATGAACTTCTCAGGGATGTCATGAATGATGATAATTTCAGGACTATTCACTCATTCTGTTGTGAGGCTGTACTGGGCGGACTGTGAATGCATGGGGCTTTGTTTCACCTCCACCGACGACAAAAAGTATTACTGAAGTGGAAACCCCAGGCCTGAACAGGACCTCTGAAGAAAGTATTGCAGCAGCTTATCTTTAAAATGAGTTTTTCGTTGTTGCTGTTTTTTGGGTTTTGCCTAAGTGCATATTCTGTGATGCACCAACATGGGCGTAAAACAATATCCAAGAAGCAAAGACAGGAATTACTAAAAGCAAGTCTAATAGCAGACCTGTTAAACAAAAAATACTCATTTTAGACTTACAGGCTTTTTATTGTATACCCACAACAGCATAACAGCTGTGTTTCCTGTAAGACTCCACGGCACAAATAAAACTATAGACCTTTAAAAAAATTTTAGCTGCCGGACCACAGTGGCTCAGTTGTTGAGGGTCAACCTATGAACCAGAAGATCACGGTTTGCTTCCAGTCAGGGCACATGCCCGTGTTATGGGCTCGATCCCCAGTGAGAGACGTGCAGGAGGCAGCCAATCAATATTTCTATCTCTCTCCCTCTCTCTTCCTCTCTAAAGCCAATAAAAATATTTTTAATTAGCTAATAAAAATAATGTATTAGTGATAAATTCTTCAAATGACTAGAAAATTAAATATACTCTATTTTAAACACTTCAGGAAAGGAAGGTATAACACTTAAGTATTTACTCAAACAGATGTGTGCAAATGACCCCAAGAATATCATCAAACTACGCTTTGTCCTCTGAATGGCTCCGAGAGGTAATAAGAAATTTCTCACATTCTGGTTATTTAAACAAGGGGTAGAACAAGCATCACTAAAGTCTTCTGTGAAGCCTAAGTTATCATGAGCTTTGGCCTTTGAGGTGAGAGTCAAACCATGAACTGTCCATGGGGAATTCTTCAATTTGGCCTTTTTCTTAAGGGAGAAAAGGACAAGATGACAAGCACAGGCATGGAAGTGGCAAATGAGAGTCAACCGGGGCCAGCATGAGACAAGTGTGCAAGGAAACGGTTTTTTGGGGTTTTTTTTACCATGGATCAACAAGTTGGACAGAGCTGGGGGATGGGGAGCAGAGACCCTAACACCACACTGTAGCCCTGAAATAACCATTTCCCACTAAAAAAAACCAAAATTTCTACAGAATGATCCATTTTAAGTCCCAAGAATATACAAAAAGAGATTGGATAGCAACTAAGCTAGTCTAAAACTAGCAGGGTCCCTTCAAAGGACACTGAGTCAATTAAAGAAATTCCTACTGGGCAAA
>NW_005871109.1:2040449-2059182 GCF_000147115.1 Myotis lucifugus
ACTAAGTAATTTCCCCCTGCGCCAAAGATGGTACCAATTGAGCATCAATGAAGAGAGTAACTGATGATGCCTTGATGTGGGGTTGGGGAGACAAGAAGAGATAAAACGAAGAACTTATATACTTATATGCACAGCCCATGGACACGGGCAATAGGATAGTGAAGACCTGGGGGGATGGGCAGGGACCGGGAGGAGAGGGGTGGAGGGGGGAAACGGGAGATACCTGTAATACTATCAACAATAAAAAATGTATTTTTTTTAAAAAAGAATAACAACAATGGATTCAAAAGCATCCAATCATTTAAAACCTATGATTGTATAAGGATACTAAAAAAACAAAAACAGAAACCTGCCTTTCCTGTATAAACTATACACCAGGTTAACCAAATAATTGATGAGAAAAAGTCTCTCTAAAAGAGGGCATGAGTGGGGGAATGGGGGGGCAACGGGGGAGACACATATGTAATATCTTAATCAATAAAGAAAAAAGAAAGAGTATTCTAGGGACGGGTCTGGTCCTTGGCGGTAGAGGGCACCATGATGGGTGGCAAGGCCACCGCAGCAGTGGGGGACCGGGTTTCAGGGGTACAGCAGGCACCTAGCCATTCCACCCCCTGGCTCCCTCAGAGAGCAAAAAGCAATGGAAGGCCCGCTTAGAATTCATCCTGTGCCACCTGCCTGACTACTGCAACCCTCCCCATGGCGGCAGCCGCCTGGACCAGCTGCTGTCCCTCTCTCTGGTCTGGGCCAACCACCTCTTCCTGGGTTGCAGTTATAACGAAGACCTTTTAGATAAAGTGATGGAAATGGCTGACGGAATTGGAGTGGAAAACCTGCCGTTTACTACCAGAAGTGAATTAATGAAAAAGCATCAAAGCTAAGGCAGAAGATGCATCACATTTTCATTATCAGCTACAGGCTAGTAGGGAGGCCAGGATGAATGTAGCTTTGACCACAGAAGCTCTCTTAAGACCCCTGGTATTACCAACATGTAGGAAAGAGGTAGCTGGAATGAAAGTGGCATTTTAAAAGGTCTCATTCTCCCAGGAGCTATCATTGTAAAAGTACGTATGAATATTTATGTATTTATAAATCCTGTATTTTTATTCTCAGTTTTGAATATCAAACTTTTTGTTTAAATTATCTTTTTTTTTTTAATGTTGATGTAATAATGGTAGGTCATGGATTTTACACTTTGGATTTCTCAACCATGTACCTTTAAGTGTGATTCTGGTTTTATGGTGTTTTTCCCCGCATTGAGGCAAGCCAGATCCCTTATTTCCAATTTCTATCTGAAGTTTATACCGTCCACATAATCCACTATCACACACACTCATCTTTTTGTAATGAGGTGAGAGTGAGAATCAAACCATAGGCTTCAGGTACCCATCAGCTCATGGGAAGAGGCAGCCTACAAAAGAGCATCTGATCTTACGGTAAAACTGACAAAAGATTCCATAGTTGGATCCAGGCAGCCAGTTGGTCTGCAGTAAAGGTCACTCCCAGCTGCTGAGTAAAGGTCACTTATTTTTTCTGGAGGGAGCCTTAGGCTCTTGTCTTCTCCTAGACTTGAGGAACTGCCGAGCACAGAGCCCCTCAAGAAATTCTTTATTTCAGTGCAGCTCTGCTCTGAAATTCTGGTATTAATTTCCCCCTTTTAGGTAATGTATCTGTTCTTTATCCCTTTCCCGTTCCTCTTTTTTATTTAATATCCACCATTAAGTACTTGGATTGTATTGTACTCAGGCTTAAATACTGAGAGAGGGACATCATTTAGGAGGCAGCCAATCACAGTAGGATTCACTCATCATGGTGCTTGGTCCTGGGGACAGTAATGAATAAGACAGTGGATCCTACATTAGCTTAACCTACTGATAAAGCCAGGTACTTGAACACCCAGAAGTGCTAAAGAGGAGAGCCGGCTGTAGGAGCATGGTGTCTGGTGGCAGAGAAGAGGGACGACTCTTGCCATGGCTTAAGGCTAAGACCAGGCTGCAAACCTTGGATGGGTCTCATCTTTGTGCAGCTTTTAGCTCTCATCTCTAGTGACCACTAGGGTGGACCAAAGTTGGAAGAAACAGGATCTCTGACCTATAATCTTGAACAAGCCACTTCTCTCCTCCAGCCTTACCTGGAAAACAGAGATCGTAGAAATATCTACCACCAGAACTATGGCAAGGATTAAGACCAAGCACAAGCTTAATGAGCCTTAGCCTCTTCTTTTCCTCAAATGTAGCCTAGCCTCTTTCATTTTGATTATCTGTACAAATCTGTGAGGCTTCAAAAACCGAATTATAAGGTGGAAAAAATAACAATAAAAAGAGTATTCTAGCTAATAAATGAAAAAGGAATGAGAGAATTGGAATATTACGAGTGACACATAGGAAATAATAGACATGGGCAGAAATCATAAATCAATGACTGCTAATATCACAAAGATGAGGCAACTACACATTAGGGGTCTCCTGGTGGAACGCTAGTTATAAAATATTCCTGTCAAAAAAAAAAATAACCTGAATCAGACCAAGCTTCTAGATCTAAATCCCCATTTATAGGAAATCCAGAAGATAGAATACGATAAACAGGACATGGGAATGCAACTGCAAAATTCAAAATGAGGAAAACGCTACAAGAGAAACAATGAGGCTTTTTAAATAACAAATCAACTGCAAGAAAGAAAAAAAAAGGCAAGAGGAGAGGCCTTAAAAGATTTTTAAGAAACATATTAACCAAATATAACCTGTTAATCTTGTTTGGAACCTGAACTGAACAAACCAACTGTGGGAAAACATTTATGAGACAATCAAGGAAATTTTAACAGCGACTAGGTATTTGATATTAAGGAATTATTAAAATGTTCCTATGATATTGTACTTGGTGGTGGTTGTTTTTTTAAGAATCATATTTTTAAAAATACGTACCAAAAAATATTACAGATGAAGTGGTATTACATTTGGGAGAGGAGATGGGGTTTAGAAGAAACAATAATAGCCATGATTTTATGACGACTGCTAAGTGATGGTGGTCCCATGGGGGCTCATTACCCTCTACTGTGCTGAATTTTTCCATAATAAAACTTGTGAAAACCTAAAATTAAAAGTAGACAGCAATCCTGGCCCCCTCCTTCAAAGAGAGAGAAAGATGCAATGGGAAGAGGCATTTGGCACTCAAATTCATGGCTGCTGGGGAACGGTAATCGCAATCATAATCACATCAGCAGCTAACATTTATGGGACACTTACTCTCTGCCAGGCATGTGCTGGCCCTCAGTTAACCCACAAGGAAGGCACTGCTACGTCCATTTTACAGGTAAGGATACTGAGGTTCAGAAAAATTAAAGAGGATCCTCAAGGACAAACAGACAAGTGGGTGGAATGTGGGTGACTCCACAAATTTATGAGAAACAGAATGAGTTCTGTCTTTTCAAAATAGTAGCAACTTTTAAGAGGGCTGGTAACGCTATAATCCAAAAGAGTCAATGCTCTCCAGTGTTAAAGAGAGCAGGGTTGAGAAGTGCTGCTTTACTGATGACCATTTTTGGTGAAACTCGGGGAGCTGCAGAGGCAGGCTCTAAAATCTCAAAGTGATAAGAGCGGAGGAGAAAGTATGAAAAGTGGAGGGCACGCGTACAACTGTGTGTGTAAAAACATGAAGGCAAAAATGGTCTGAAGGAAAAGGGAGAAAAATAACAGAGCAGGAAATCCAGCTTAAAACTGAACCCAAAGGAGAAAGATGGAAAAAAGCAAATAAAGGAGCTCCTGTCAGGCTAGTCCAGTCTAGTTGGGACAAACCCTCAGGATCTTGGATGGAGAAACAAAGGGCAGAGGAAGCAGGAGACTTCAGAATGGGTTGGGGGAGCAAACAGAGATACTCACTGTGGGCCACTTACCATATTTCCTCACATTTCACTTTAAGCTCACACTCTGGAGGTATTATTATTTTCTTCATTTTTCAGATGAGGAAATGGAGTCCCAAAGAGATTAAATATTTTACCTGCTATCACAGCCAATAAGCAGAACTCAGGTCTGACTTCAAAGCCGTGCTTTCAGGCTACTTTACTAAATATATCAAGCACTAGAGAACTATACAAAGTTAGGTCAACACCAAAATGGCCAATAGCAGAAAGTCAGTGGAGAAAGTCTAAGAAAGTGACCCGCCCTGAGAAGGAGGGGAATACGCGGACACAAGTCCCAGAGTGACCAGAGCTGGGTGGACAGAAGAAAAGACAGTAGCAACCAGCCCACTCCCTTCCACGAAACACCAGCCACCAAGATGTCAACCCCATTCGCAATCCCATTTCAAAGCCCCTAATGCCTTTTTTTAGAGGCCTGATTATCAAGGGCTCTGAGGAAGCAGTTAACTCCTTTCTACCCGGCGCCCCTACCACTGCCCATCACATATCACAGCCTAAGACAGAGCCCAAGACACCTGGGTGGCAAGGACAGAAATTCACCCCATCTCTTAGGTTCCCGGCACTCCCACTATCATGGTGTGAAGTCAAGGTCATATGCCTAAACCCTACCCCCAGCATGAGTCATTTCCATATCCAAACCTTCCTGGAGGTAGAGGGGGCTAACTTATTCTGACAGCCTGCCAACAGAGCACATTCCAAAGAAAAACCAGATAAACTGGTAGGTCCAGTTCCAAGCTTCAAAACCACATCAGCCCCCAACCCCTACACACACACACACACACACACACACACACACACACACACCCCTATAGAGCAGCCTGGATCAACCCAGCCCCCTCATTAGTAGTAGGCTTACCCTCACATTTTCAATGGCCAGTACAACCAGTCTGAGAGGTGAAGGGTATTACAGTCTTTGACATCTGAACCCAAAAGGGAAAGGTGAATCTTGCCCCTTCTCAGGAGGATGAGTGACTAGAGTGGGAAAAGCTTGACTGAGTCACACGCAGCGTTTTAGAACCTTAGCCACATGTTTGTTCTGAAGATAGAGTAAAATGGGTCACCAAGAACACAAAATACTCTGTGCTTTCTGTGCTTTGTGTACCTTTGTGTACTTGGCCTTTTCTGGACAGATACTCCAAGTGAGGGGAAGTCTACCTTTGTTTCAATGTCATAATCAATCTTAAATCCATTCAATGACACAATAAAACCGAGGTGACTTAATAAAAAGACTTCTGTTAGCCTGGCAGCTGTGAAGTCACACAATCTAGGAACTGGCTTTAAATCTGGCCGTCACACAGGCTGTGGGACCTGGGGCAGATTACTAAACCTCTCTGAGCTTCACTTTCTTCAACTAAAAATGGAGCTCTTAGGTTCCAAAAAAAAAAAAAAAAAAAAAAAAAAGGTAATGCTGAAGAATGGGCATAAGGCAGAATATGACCTATAAGCCTTCCTTTCTTATCCAAACTCTCCCAGAGTGGCCCAAGGAATTAGTGCCACTAAAAGAAAAGTTATGGTGTGAACTCAGAAGACTTGCACCTCCTCCACAATATCTAGTTTGGGGAGGATAGTGCAGGGTGGTGGATGGGATGACTCAGATAACAAGGTAATTCTCCAAGACTTTTCTGCCTAAGGCACTCACATTTTATCTCTTTAATCTAAAGCTCAGCTCAAAAGCAGGCTAGAGGGGCAGATGGCCCAGTATCATTTTCCCAGAAAGGGAAACCAAAGATTTTCAAACAATTTGCCCAAAGTCCCAGGGAAAGCCAATAGCAGAGGCTGTCCAACAAAGCCTTGCTTCCCCACAGTTGGAAGTGGAGGACCTAGATCCCAGTCCCTAGAGGACTTTCAAAGGCCTTCTCCCAAATGAACAGCCCCAACAAGGAAACAGTTCTCCAGGCGCTCAACAGCAAAGCCCAGACGCCACTGTTTCAGCAACACTTTCCCAAGTTACTGCTTAAACCAGGGATAAAATAACTCAATACATAGTGGTATCAAGAGATCCACCTGGAACTGAGGCGTGCTGTTACAATTACGTTTGGTTTTAGGCAAAGTAATAAAATTTCTTTAATTCCTAAAATCCCACTCCATTTCCCCTGCCGTATGTATTCAGGCACACCATCGGGCATCTTTACACAGTCTCCCAAAGAACACAGATAAGCGAGTTTGAAACCAAAGACAGTCAAGAGCACTGAGACCACAGGTTCAACATCATCATCAGAAATGCCCCAAATTCCAATTACAAACCTTTCAAAATTCCACTGGGAAAAACTTCCTAAATTACACTTTGCTAGTCAAAAAGGAAATGAACCAATGCTGAATCATTCCTATGAATGATGAGAAAAAAAATATTTTTTTCATACGTTAGGAATTGATCTTCAGAATAGCTGAGGATTCTAAACAATTTGGTTGAAACTAGCACATGTTTATAGGACAAGTTGTTCTCTGAAATTCCCTTCTATTGTAGCTCCAGGCTCACAACAGCATGGGACACTCCTTCAAGAATAATACTGTCAAGAGCTCAACACCAGGCCACTACAAAGGCCTCCTGCCCGGATTTTCTCTCTATTCTGCTTAATTAAAGGGAGCCAGCCAGTTTCCTCAACAGTTTCCTATTAGTAGAATGACCATGTAGTTTACCGTCGACCGGACATTTGAGAGTAAAGGGGGGCGCTAATTATTAAGGATTACGCCAAGACAAGAAGCCTAAGCCAGGCCTGTTCCAGGCAAGCCTCTACACAGCCACAAGGAACAGTAAAGGACAACCCTTTCGAAAATGCAAATGGATAAAAACTGCCACAAACAGACATTATGAGGGAGACAGCATCTGGTGGGAGGACACAGGAACCAGAAAGACCAAGTTGAAATTAAGAAAAAACTGGGCAGAGCGCAGCCTGAAGCATGAGGTATAAATTAACCTGACTCTGAGTTTCCTTTTCCCCCACCTTAAATCAGTTTACAAATCAGATTCAATAGTTGACTTGTGGCCTCATGATCTCCTAGTTTGTTCTTCATGACTTTAGTTCTTGGATTGTTTAAAGCAGTGGTTCTCAACCTTCCTAATGCCACGACCCTTTAATACAGTTCCTCATGTTGTGGTGACCCCCAACCATAAAATTATTTTCGTTGCTACTTCATAACTGTAATTTTGCTACTATTATGAATCTTAATGTAAATATCTGATATGCAGGATGTATTTAGGCGACCCCTGTGAAAGGGTCGTTCGACCCCCAAAGGGGTCGCGACCCACAGGTTGAGAACCGTTGGTTTAAAGTATAAGCTACACGGGTGGTTAGCACAGTCAACATCTATCACTAAGGAGAGAGTCATTCCACACCATTAGAATCATTCTTTGTAAAGAAAAAAAAAAGCTTCCATTTTACATATATTTTTTAAATCAACCTTTCTTCCTTCTTCAACAGTCAGCTAGCTGCCTCCAAAAACCCCTACCCCCAACAAGTTCACTCATTCCTCAGTAATTTTTAACTTAAAGACTGGGAAGCCACATTAGTTCTACGTATTGTGTTAAGAGACAATAGATGTGTTCTCCAGCCCTGGCTCAGAACCATCTTAAGTACTCAAAGCAATAGCAGGGAGTGGCCCGGGTCGACAAAGGAGGGGACGCTGACCCACACTGAAGTGTAGCTGGGGATCTGAGCAGACCTACAGCCCACTTAAGGCTTCCAAGTGAAGAAGTAGGTCTCTACCCACTCTACCCAGGGTACTAACCCAAGTAGACACTCATCTTAGATTAACAAACATGCTCTTACATATGCAAATGCATTGGCAAAGGGCGGGGCTACCATTCACATAAAAGTGTTAATTATTATGTAAATTATGTTTAAGACCCAAAGCAAAGAGCCTGCTGGGAGTGGCAAAGCAAAGACTTAATTCCTGAGCTTGGAGTACGTACTTGGAGGAGCAGGCTGGCTGGGGGTTTTAATAGCAGCCACACTGAGCTAGCTTTTAACTAAACTTTACCACAACGCTTCTAGATAACGTCACCCCCATTTTCCAGATGACGAAACTGAGGGCACAGACAAGTGAAGGAGCAGCTTGCACTAAGCAGGTATTAAGAAGTGCAGGAGCCATAGCCGGTTTGGCTCAGTGGATAGACAGAGCTTTGGCCCGGGTTCGATTCTGGTCAAGGGCATGTACCTCGGTTGCAGGCTTGATCCCTGGCCCTTGTCGGGGTGCCTGTGGTAGGCAACCAAACGATGTGTCTCTCTCACATGGATGTTTCTCTCTGTCTCGCCCCTCCCTTCCACTCTCTCTAAAGGTGGGGTGGCTCCTCTCTGCCTCTAGCTCTCTCTCCCACCTGAAGCTTAATGCCCTCACACCACCAACAGAAAGGAACTCCTCAAGGGTGCTGCCAGCAGGCCCAGGGCTCTAAGCACAATTTCTCTGTAAAGTGTTCCTTTCAACCACCTTAGAGAAGAACTTTTAGAACCCAATCCCAACGTAAGGAGCACGGTTCCTAAGTAAGAACCTAAGAAAACGGTTTCCTTTTGCGTAGATGAAGGTACATCAAACCCACTTTTTCAGAAGCATTTCCATTTGATTCGTACTACGATTTGGCAAAGAATGACCTCAAATATGATGTATTTACTGATGGATTTCCTCCACTTTATCAACAGGGGAAGTGTGGTTCAAAGTGATTAATGGTCCAGGACTTTATGGGATGCACCAGCCTCCCCTGGATTTCAGTCCATTTGCCTGAGACCAGAAGTCCGGTTCTTCTAAGTAACTCCGCCTCAGCCCTGGGTGTTCCTCCAGAATCCCTGTCCAGGCTGACCTGGCAGGAAATCTGTGAAGATGTGGTAGGCAAGATAATATCTGAATCTGTCATTTACTGAACACTTACTAAATGTCAGGCATACAGGAGGCATTCTATCGGGATTTCCAAATGGGGACACCGAGGCTGAGAGAGGAGGTACAGTCAAACCTCGCTTCTCGAACGTCTCCCATTTCGAACAATTCAGTTCTCAACCAAGTTGTCCACAGGGGGAAAAAAAAATGTCTCGGTTGTCAAGCCAAAACTTCAGTTTTCAGCCTGACAACCCTTTCATGCTGATACCTCAGCATGACAGAAGGTGTCTCACAGGCAACAAAGGAGAGAATGCTTTTATTGCTGGTGAAATTGATGATTAGCACAATTTTAAAACATAAAGAGTGTTAATGTTGCTAAGGGTGTGAAAGTGCTCACAAAACAACAATCACAGGCACTTGAATAGGTAGAAAAACTGTTGATTGGATAAAGAAAAAGTAATATTTCTGAGGTAGTGATATATGAAAAATTTGTTTAAGGCTAGTATGGGGTGGTTTGATAAATTTAAGAAAAGAAGTGTTTATTTATAAACAGTACATTAGACATGTATTGTATATAAGAAAGGTTAAAACAGAGAATCATTTGGGGGTCTGGGATGGATTAATTCAATGTATATTATTTCTAATGGGGGAAAAATGATTCCGTTTTCGAGCAAATCACTTCTCAAACAGCCTTCCAGAAGGAATTAAGTTCGAGAAAGGAGGTCCAATGTAATTTGACCGAGGCCACAGAACTAGTAAGTGGCTGAGCCAAGAGTCCGAATAAGGTGCCCAGCCGGTGTGGCTCAGTGGTTGAGCCTCGACCCATGAACCAAGAGGTAACTGGTTCGATTCCCAGTCAGGGCATATGTCCAGGTTGCTAGCTCCATCTCCAGTAGGGGATGTGCAGGAGATAGCCCATCAATGATGTTTCTCTCTCATGGGTGTTTCTATCTCTCTGTCCCTCTCCCTTCCTCTCTCTTTCTAAAATCAACAAAACCTATTTTTTAAAAAATATTGTTGCACCTACCCAGTTTGGCTCAGTGGATAAAGCGTTGGCCTGCAAACTGAAGGGTTTCGGGTTCAATTCTGGTCAAGGGCACATACATCGGTTGCAGGCTCAATCCCTGGTCCTGGTCAAGGCACGTGTGGTGGCAACCTATCAATGTGTCTCTCTCACATTGATGTTTCTCTCTCTCTGTCTCTCCCCGCCCCTTCCACTCTTTCTAAAAATCAATGGAAAAATATCCTCAGGTGAGGATTAATAAAATATACATATATATATATATATATATAGAGAGAGAGAGAGAGAGAGAGAGAGAGAGAGAAATGTTGTTGCAAAACAAACCATCCCTGAGTATTTCTGTATCACTTATAAATCATATTTTATGCATACTTAAACCTTTTAAGTATGTCAATCTTGTGCAGACATAAAGAGGAAAGTATAAGCAAAATAAACTGGATAAGACATACCTAAAACAACTTCTCAAGGAGACAAATATCCATGCTGCTCCACACACTATCGCCCCATGACAAAAGCATTCTGCATTTGTTCTACAAGCTTTGATGAGCGTGTGCAACCACTTCATGGATGGTGACCATGGCCTGGCCAGTCAGAATTGAAGGATATGTTCAAATACGGGAAAAGTTTGCATCTTGGAACTCATGGAACATGGGATACACTGTTTCCCCACTGGACTGTGATGATCTCTTTACATGCCTGTTTTTCTTCCTGTAAATTTTACTGATCACCATTCATTGGCCATCTTTTACTGATCACCAAAACCCTGGCACACAGGAGCACCTGTAAATGTTTAAATGTCCAGGGGCAAGTAGCAGTAATATGCAGAACTGGGAGCATCTGGATTTCAAGGAATCCAAAGGTGGAGGAAAGAAAAAAGAAAGAATGAAAAGCCACATATGGTTTATCAGCAGCGGGTTCATCTCTGGGCTGCTGTCAGGATCACCCATCCCACCACCTCACTCTGCAGTGTCAAAGGATACCATCTAAGGAGCTCAGACAGCAGCTAAGACAGCATCCCCACTACTCAAACAATAAAAACACCTCTGCAAGCAGCCAGGTAAGAATTAGTCTTTAAACCCTTCCCCAGCAAGCCTGACACAGGCCTCTATTATCACATCTGGAAACAACTGCTACACTCCCCAGGGGTAACAGATGAAAGCTGAGCACAAAGAAGGTGGCTCTGCACATTTTATTGCTTCTCGCAATTGCGACCTTATTTTTGTGCAGTTGTAGCTTTACAATCAACCAAGAACATCTTTGTGAATTCCATAAACATTCAGTATATGCATGCATATAAGTTCTTTGGTTAATCTCTTCCTGTCTCCTCATCCCCAAAAAGAAAAGGGGGGGGGGGGACATCTGTGATACTTTCAACAATAAAGGTAAATTAAAAATAAATAAAAACAAAAGATTCAGTATATGTTCTTTGGTACATCGCCTCACAAATATAGGGGGGAGGAAAATCCCAACTCAGAGTTAGGAGGGACGGCCACATTTTGTCTGATTCAATCTAAGGATAAAAATTAGAGTATCACCCTAGCCGGTTTGGCTCAATGGATAGAGCGTTGGCCCTCAAACTGAAGGATCCAGGGTTCAATTCCAGTCAAGGGCATGTTACCTGGGTTGCAGGCTCGATCCCTGGGCATGTGCAGGGGGTGGGGGGGAACCAATTGATGTGTCTCCCTGACATTGATGCTTCTTCTCTCTCTGTCTCTCCCCACCCCTTTCACTCTAAAAAAAATCAATGGAAAACATCCTCGGGTGAGGATTAACAAAAAAATTAGAGTACCTAGGAGCAATGGTTCCCAATCAGAGGTGAACACCACAATAGGTTCTCTTAGAAAAACGGAAACATTGCGCCTTCAGCAGCCCTCCTAAGTCTTCAGGGGTGATGGCCAGGCTGTTAAGAGCTCCGTGGTGGCTGCCAAGCACAGCGTCAGGTGGGAACCACTGGTGTGGCAGAGGATCCGGGGGCAGGAGCAGAACGAGGCTGCCCTGGGTTTGAGTCAGAACCATCCTGAATTAGCCATGTAAAAAGACCCAGGTACTGTCAATTACTAACCCCAAGTCAAAATCTGGGAAAGGTGAGGGGCCTATTAAGTTGAAAGACAATGTGCATGGAGGGAGAGCTGGGAAAGGGCAGAGGGTCTTACCCTGGCTCCTCCAGCGCCTGGCACATACCAGGGACACCCAATATTTGCTGATAAGCACATGGTCATGTACATCATCAAATTTCCACAGAGCCACCTACTATGTGCAAAAAATCTGAGTTGGCTCTGGCAACTTAATCAAGAGTTGTCACCCACCTGCCCCCCTCCCTCTATTCATAGTGGAACAGATTTTAGTTTTGCTTTAGCTTCACCTGGCCTCTGAGTTGAGGTTTCTAGAAACATTTCCATGTTTAACAATCCCTAGTCAGGAAGGAAGCTGACTCTTGCCTCCAAATCACAGATAACACGTCCTCTGATATCCAGTTACGTAGATGCTAATCATTTTTACATATTATGATTAAGATAAAATTCAAAGGTAAGAGAAAATGGGGGGACATATTTTTAATGCACAGCAAAACTAGAAACGTTTTATCAAAATAAGAACAATATCAGCCTTATCTCTCCAGTATTTAAAACAAAAGCAAATTTTGAATTATGGGAACTTCTTGTCTCTACCAGTATGAAATGCTACTAAGTAGTTTGTTTTCTGTTTTCCACTCAATGAAAATACCTGATGAGTTCTTCTAAGTGTCCCAGATTTCAAGACAGGGTGGGGGCTAGGGACTGATGGTTCCCCCAGCTGATGGTGCCCTTTCCCACTCTAACCACCATTGTCTCCCAAAGGCTTTCAGATGAAAAGGCAGAGAGGGAGAAAGGGCTGAAAGAGATTCCACCAAAGGAAGCATTGCTCACAATGGCTTCAATAGTTTTTGGAATCAGCTGGCCCCCATGACACCCCCGGCCATGGTGATGGGTGATCTGAAAATGAAGCATATCAAAATGCTATTGATAAGCTAAATTACCAGACAGCTTATCTGAGGCCCACATCCGCCATATGGTGCCCCAACTTCTGCCGCCTGTTGCTGCTGCAACAATAGGCACGCCTACCCAGAAAGCACCATCGGACAGAAGCCCAGCAGCAGTGGCATGCAGGCGGCTACTGTGTTTACATTTTATTTTGTGCTATTAACTCTGGGCCTCCCCCTATCCCAGGAGAGACTTCAAACACACACATATATTCAATGTCAAAAATAGGTGTTCCCTGCAGACACACGCAGGCACACTTCATGTGTGCGCGTGAATGGGTACACATCAGGTGAACAGAGAGAAAACCAGATGTCAACTTCAGAACTGGAGCTGCCTGGTGGGGGAGGGGGAGGCAAGCAGGCTCCCGGCTAGGGCTGCAAGCAGACAATGAGCTTTTCTCAAAACACTGGGGCGGGCGGGCCTTGGGGAGTGGCTATTTAAAACACTTGGCTCCTTTTATTTCACCACCATGGAAGTGAATTCGGCTCTGAAGTGCCAGAGCAAATGAAGTCATTTGGTTTCCGCGGGCTCCCTTTGCATTCTAGCAGTAGAAGTGAGGCCAGACGAGAGAGTTGGAGAGTAGGAAGGTCCAGCCTGAAGTTGTTCTTTCTTCCACTTAAAATCGATTCCACAGAGGATTTGGGGCCTGGGCTTCATTAACTTTTTTTTTCTTTGAAAAGACAGTAAGATCATAGGAAACCTAAAGGACATTGGACACTGGAATGAATGCTGTCAAAGACGACTCCCTTTACAAAATGCCATCAAGTCAAAGTGTAAAGACGCCAGATAAGGAGATCAGCTTCTAAAGGCTTGGTTGGTATAAAAGATTAATGGTGGCTCTGTCAAATGAATTCATAAGATTTCTGCATTTCTTTCTACTTTCTACTCTCTCTAAAAAAGGTTCCTATCTTTGCAGACATGATATCCTTCATAGTAATAAACTCTTCATTTCTTAGTTTACTATCTATTAGGCAAAGACACTGGTTTTCAGTTAGAGCTCAGAACACATAACATCTGGTGATGCAAAAATGCACAAGATGCAGGTCTGGATAGGTGCAAAGCTAAAAAGAAAAAATAGTGTTTCCTAATATTCAGATCTAGTTAACTATTACAGAAAGGCACTCATTTCATCCCCCAAATCTCCCACACCTAAGCAGACAACATTCTTGGATGAACTTTTCAAGTTTTCTTAAACATTCTCAGTTTTAAAAAAACACACAACTCCTTTCAAGTTAAATTGAGATTGCACTTGAACTCTGTCCAAGAGCTGAGCTGAACTGAATTATGATAATTAGAAAGCTGTGCCTATAAAAAAAAAGCAGTGCAGTTCATGCATTTTTTTTAAAAGTTCATGCCAGAGAATATAAGTTCAATATGTTCTCACATAATTAACATTTCCCACCATTAGCAGCAGTTTTTCAGTTTATATATCAGTAAAAACAACAGCACTCGTCATTGTTGTATATTCCCAGTCAATAGTGTTTCAGTCACTTAACACATACATCTAAACCTGTCAGATGCCTAAAAGCAACCACAGATTTCCCACTGGAGACAACAGTGACTTAACTTATTCATCAATAAGCTGGATTTTTCTCTGAAACCCATTTTCCAGTGTTGGACCCTGTCCCTTAAACTAAAACTACTAATGAAATCCTTGGACAGAGCTTTAATTAATTAGTTTTTAAACTAATGTGAAAAAAAAAAAAGGCAGAAAGCACTGCATCAGGGTAGTAAATATTGATTTTTTTAAAAAACTGGGGGAGGAGAGAGGGGCCCATAATACAGCCAGCATGGAGCCTTCCTTTGGTCGGCCACAAAAGCAGAAAAGACAGCCTCTTAGAACAACCCCCCGCCCAATCCAATCAGAAGAGAGACCAGTGGTTTCACAGTTAGCCAGGACTCCCAGACTATGGAAACTATTTTTTGAGAATCCTCCCAACCATGCAAAAAGTCAGTGAACAAAAGAACTTAAACGCTGAGAGTGAGCCACCCTTTAAGGAAAACCATCCTGAAAACCTACCCCCTTCAGCACACCCGTTTGCTTTGACTAAAATAAAAAAATACATATTTTAAAATTCTCTTATTCTGTACCACTATGCAGTTCAAATGTATCTGAAGAAATGGCTGAATTTCAACGGTGAGTGTAAATATGGGATAAGGTCAAAGAAGCTGGTGATGAGTATGTTACTGATTAAGGATTCTTCAACAGTGAAGAGCTTTGAAATAAAACAACATAAAAACCCACACAAAAACACTCCAGATATTTAGGTCCAAATATTCAAGCATTCAAAAAACTACCCCAGAATAGAGAAAGCCCCCAAACCTCCCAGATTTCATAAAAAAAAATCCAGTAATCATAATACAAGGGGAAGGGGGGGTCCCTAACTTGGTATTTGCCAAAAAGCCCAACCCTGAAACAGTAAGTGCTTAGCATGAACCTGTATTACTTGATGTTATCACCTTTGTGAATATGGAAGAATAAAATACATCACTGATACTGTTCAAACATGATTGGGATCTAATTTCAATGCCACAGGGTAATCTGCGTCTCCAACAGATAAAAAGAAAAAGCACCACACAGCTCTAAAAGATTATTCCAGCCATCGGTGAGTCCACAAGAGCTAAGCAGCGAAGTCTAAGTGTGTCGAAGGGCAAAAAGCTTACAATACTACACTTTCCTTACTGAGTTCAGAAGTAGAACATCAGTACTCTGCTGTTCCAGTCACTGAACTCTAAGGGGGAAACTGTCATGCCCGAATTTATCAACAGAAAGGTGGGCTCTGATTTTCCTACGGTTCGACAGAGAAAGCTGGACACTTGCTCTGGCCAGCATTCTTCAGTCTTAGGAGAAAACAGGGCCCCAAAATTTTATAACTAAACAGAACCAACCTCTAAGCATAGCTCTCACTGAGCAACATATTTTTTTCCCTTTTGTAATCTCTCTATTAGAAACAAGACGAGGTGCCTAAAATACAAGCTTTAAAAGTGTTATCTACCTGCTATCTGTGTGTAAACATGGTCAACTTATGTACACTAGATCATACATGCAGTTATTTGCACCAACTTTCTGAGTGATAAAACACAACAATTTTCATTTGCAGGCAGTATAATTATGCTCACAATTAACACGTAACAACACATGAGATTAGAGAAGAGTAATCCCACAGATGTGCAGGCTCTTTTACAACCCCTGTGTGTGAGAGATATCCATCCATTTCTGCAGCAACAAATCTTAAAATATTGTTAATGGCACAGCTCATTTCTTCAAAGACCTATATAAACAACGTTTGGGACCTACATTCTCTAACTGTCCCTGTACACATTTTTTTACTGAAATGTGGCAATAAATATGATCTAGACACAGATGACAGAACACTGCAAGTTATACACTTTCCAAATTTCCCCCTTAAGAAATGCCCTCTTATACTTGTTGTTCTGTATTGTCAGAGCCAGCACAATTCAAAATTGTTTACAAATGACTGAAGTGCAAGCAACAAAAACACAGAACACTGGTTTTCCTTATGACCTGCTTGTCCTTTCTCTAAATAAAAGGGGATGCCAGTCCCCAAAGTGAGTGTATGAATATAGAATCCATGCTGTATAAAGCAAAAGAGGGGTAGAGAAAAGGGGAACAGAGGAGAAAGCTGGCTTCCCCCAGGCTGTACCCCCATCCCAACTCTCCCTTATGTTTAATTAGTTCACTGCTGCGGAGCACACACACATTGTACCACAATGCAAGAAAGCACCTCTCGGTGAGAAATTCATTTCAATCTGGCTCAAACTAAGCTAGGTTGCCCTCCTCTTTAAATTAAATTTCATTAAGTATATGTCATGGTGAGTCCTGGTTTATGTTTTGGGGAAAGAAAAAAAAAATCTCTAATAATCTCTCAGGCATATTCTCTGGAGTTCTATTTGCTACCTTACAAAAGATCACACAGAGGAGGACTCTAAACAAAGATTCTTACCTATAATATATTTTTTCCTCTCAATGTCAGGGCAAAATGTCATACTGGTTTTGTTTCAAAGTTGTAAAAAAAAAAAAAAAAAGAAAAGAAAAGATATTCTAATATTCTCCCTAAAACTGTGGATCAAATAATAGTTATCATTTAAGTAAAAATAAAATGGTCTGCCTTGGCACTTTCATACCACCAGCAAGAACCAGTAATGGATACTGCTTATCAGTCCATTTTTTTATGCCAACAACAAATAAAAGAATTGTAAACTCTGTTTAAAACCTGAAACCTGAGAGTTCAACAGAGTTACACATACAAAGAAACGCTAAACAAAAATATCTGTGACCATTTATGGAAATAGTGAGATTAGAAAAATAAGCCTTTCCCCGAAAAAAAAAATTATCAACAATTCAAAACCTCGATGTTGACAAAGGTTCAACTAATCCATTTGTCTTTCCTGAGTCACTCTGTAATTAGTTCTACCGTGTCCTTCTAAAGAGGAAAGATTCTTACCAAAGTTGGATCTAAGTCTGGCCCCGTATAAGCATTCAAATGTGATTGGGCCCAAAGATCCTATTTACAGAAGGGCACAGACCCAACTGTGGAAGGGTGAAGCAGCACTGGGCATAACCTGAAGGCTGTTCCCAACCACTGCCTCCAGAGTACCCTAGCAGAGGAGCCCCCCATGGATAAGACACAAGCAAGATCCATGGCAGACTCAGAAAAGGAACCACTCCCTGCACTGACCATGAAGGGAGAAAGGTCTTCCCGAAGGGATCTGTCTACTCAGGTAACCACCTGCAGGCACCCAGCACACCACAAATGAGCAGACCACCTAAACTTCCAGAAACATCCCAGTGAAAGGAAGGGAGGAAGAAACGTGTGGTTGTCCTGAACTGACCGTGTTCCGCTCCTTTGCAATATCTGTAGCATTTTAATTTTTTACACTATTTTCATATCTGATAGGTTTTGCAGATCTTTCTGTCCCAGGACCTGGGCTTCCTCCAAGGCAGTGTTTTTAAAACATGGCCTTTTTACATTACCCGCTGCTGCAACATCATCTGTCTCTAAGTTTCCAGTGCTTACTGAGGTCAATTTTCATTTCTACAAATCACAGGCAGCCACTTGCCTCTGAGAAGTTAACAAGCCTTCTGAGAAATGCTGGTGGCTGGTATTTCATTGTTTCACAAATATTTTTTATCCAGTGACACCACTCAACTTTAAATAAACCTTTAAAAAGAAAGAATTTGAAAGCAAGGAAAATTGTGATCTGGATTTTATTTCTTTCGTGGGAGGAGAATAGGGAGGTGTGAGCCCTCTATTGTTTTCAACTCATTTAAAATGTTGCCTCCGTTTTTTTAAAAAAAAATATACTTTTAAAAAAGGAAACTCACAGAAGTTGAACTTTCTTTAAAGCGGGCCTCTGGACTTTTGAAAACAAGTGTTGCTGCTACGAACAAAGACTAGAAGTACACCCTGATTTTCTTCCCTCCTGGGGATCATTTCTCTTCCAATAAACAAACAAATCCCCCAGTATTTCCTACCGAAGGGAAGTTTTCCAGGGAGAGTCTCCTCCAGGGTTTGGTGGTAACTGCGACTCAGTCTTTTTTGGACACAATGTTTCTGCTGACTCCTGAAAATTTTCCACTTGAATGTGCAATGAAGGAGCGGCGGCGGCAACAGTCCTGGAGAAGCGGCAAAGACGACCGTGCCTGCTTTCATCTTGGAGAAGAAGGAGCGAAACCCCCGCCAGCAGCACAAGTCGGCGCAGACCCTGGGCCGGCCTCTGGGGGCCCCAACGACTGGGGGCGGCCCGGGAGGCTGTCGGGGGAGGGGGTCGGGGGGGTCGGGCCGGCTTCGGGCTCCCAGGCGGCTCTCCCCGCCCGCGCTCCCTCGAACTTCTGACTTCTCCGGGAAAAACGTGAAAACGGCCCGAGGATGTGAGGGTATGTGCGTGTGCGCGCGTGCGGGCGGGAGAGGGGGGCGCGTGGGGCGCGGCGCGACCGGACCGGCGCCTCCAGGG
>NW_005871109.1:2059562-2127882 GCF_000147115.1 Myotis lucifugus
AAGGATGCCCCGAGGCTGTTGATGCGTAAGTCTTTGCAGGAATTTCCCCGCGCGTGTAGTACTTAGGTTGCCTTGTTAGTGGTATGGGTTTTGCTTTGATCCTGCAGAGAGGACCATATTGTCTCTCTCAAGGGTTGTGGGATTCCAGGTACCATAATTCCCCGGAAAACAAAAATTACATACTAGAAAATTATCAATGATGTTGTTAGTCAAACTCTTCAGGAGAAGTCCCGTCAGGGCTAGGCTCTGACCTGGGCATATGATGTCTGGTGCATCATAGGGCGTGCGGACAGAACATTGGACACTCTATGTTGAGAAGAGAAATACCTCCAGGCCAATTTCAGAACTATGATCGATGGGGATGGGTCTGATAGCTGTTCCATCCATCCATCCCTGGAGCCAAGGGGGGGATCTGCTCACCTCCGCGTGGTAATAGGAACTGAGGCTGGTCTGTCGGGCCGCACTCAATGTTGGCGCGCGGGGTCCACCCTGCGAGGGGCCACGGGGCGGAATCGCTGCCCCACAGGGGAGCCTAGCGCAAGCGGGAGCCGCCCTGTCAGCTCCCGACGCGGGCTCCGTGCTTTGTCCCGAGCTGGTCGGGGCGGGCGGGCGGGCGGGAGGAGGGCGGCCGGGGGAGTGTGCGTCCGCGCGGAGAACGCTGGAAGCCTGGGTTCTCCCCGTGGGGCGGGCGCCCGGCTGAGCTGCGCGCGCCGCGTCAGCCCTGCCTCGGTTTCCCACCGCAGCGCCGAGTGAGCTCCTGGCGTCGTGAACATCCGCAAGTCTGGAGGAGTGAGAGGTCTCTTCTGGAAATTAAGGTGGATGCCTTCCCGGGGCCGGATTCCCAGCCGGCCATTCCTTCCTCTCCTTTCTTTCACTTTATAAAAGTTCGAGGCTCTCTTTCAAGTCCAAGTGGGCCCTGCCGTTGGGAAAGGAAACCTTTAGCATAGCAGAGAAGTGATCGTGACAAAGTTCATAATAACCCTGGCCCTGTGAGCACGGTCTTCTCCAAGCCACTCAAGAAATTCAGTGCACTCGTTGCTGTGGGTTGTACTTTTCTAAAGTAATGGCTCAGGTTAAAAACTCCTTAAGTTATAAAATGCTATATCCGGAAACTTCACACCATATTTTTGTTAGTTTGTTTTTTGGTAGGTAAGCTTCACTTCCATAATAAGAGAATTATATTTTTGTATCGTGATTTTTATTTTTTTAATTTATCTTTATTGTTGAAAGTATAACAGATGTCCCCTTCCCCCAGTCTCACCCCCCCATTGAGCCCCTCCTCCCCAGAATTATTTTAATCCTACCTTTGGTGGTAAGAACCCAAAAGTGACATAGTAGACCCAGTGGTATATCAGCAAACAGCTGGGTGAAGTTGACTCACTGTGACAGAACTGTCAAAAATTCCGGGTCATTGTAATCTGCAGTGAGGATCAGGAAAAATCAAAATAGTAAAGCAGGTCCTGTACTGGTGGCCTCATCCCTTCTAGGCACTTTCCTCTTCTTTCCAGTTGGTGCCTGAAGGTAAATAATGGTGTCTAATTTATGTGCCTCAGGAAGCCCCTATATATAGATAACTAGAAGAAGGGGAATGTGACTCTCATGCTACAAAACATAAATTTTACTAGTGCATATTTTCCTTGAAATTTTTGTTGAGAAAATTAACATGCAATTGTAAAAAAAAAAAAAAAAAAGTAACACCGAGAAATAGTTCACTTTGCCCAGTTCTCCCCAGTGGTAATGTCTTCCAAAATCACAATCAGGATGTTGACATTGATACAATTCATCTTAAATTTTCCATTTTACTTGTACTCATTTGCATGTACCTGTATTCCAATTCAATTTTCTAATCTGTGTGGCTATCCACCACCATGGTCGGGTACTAATGCATTTTATTTCTAGTTTGTATGAAATAATAAGGTAATGAGGTCCACAATAATGACCCTAGCCACCTTAGCACTGGTTTTTGGAAATTGTAAAAACATAATTTGGCATTAAAATTGTCCTAGATATATCTCTCCAACTATTCTCATCTTACGAAAGCACCTGATAGAGTCTGATGGTAGCGGCAGCCAAACAATAGGGTTTCTAAACCACCATTTGTTGGCCCAGTGCACCTGGGTGCCTTTCAGAATCTAGCTCCTATCTCACAGCCACCTGGCAATACAAGGTCTCCCATTCCTTACTGAATTACAGAAAAATTCCTGGGCCTGGGATTCAAAGCTCTTCGTGATGTACTGTGACTTCCTGACCAGAATTTTCTCCAATTCCTCCCATCTGCATGCGTTTTTTGTTTTGTTTTCCAGGAAGACTGTTCAATTAGATATTTCCTCCCCAGGACCCTCAAAGCTCCTTGCACCAGACACACTACTTGTATCAGTGTACTGGGATGATACCCCCTTATCTGAGCCACTAGAAAATGGCTGGGTCTCATTCAGCTAAGTATACACTTCCCAGGACCTACACATAAATAGGAGTAACTCTTGAGAGTGAGGATTCAAACCCAGGCAGTCCAGCTCCAAACTGTATGCTCTTAACCTTCCATTCAACTGCCCAAATATAGTAAGTACTACACAGAATGCTAAAGACCAACCATCTGCCAAGGTGGCAGTGGACCCTGCGATGTAACAATTGATTTGCGTCACTTATGATACAAGACAGTTTGTTACCGCCAAGTATTAGGAAGGAAGAAACTAACTTGTAACACATTAGCGACACAGTGATCCACTTCATGGTAACTCATGCTGAGATAGAAACTCTGAGTGGGCCTTTAGGTAGAAAGGAAAGCCCGTGGGTTAGAAAAGCAATTTTCAACCAGTGTGCTGCAAGAATTTTTAAAACATGCAATACCTGACTATTTGGGCACCGGCCTCTTTACTCTTAGATTGCCAAATAAAATTTAAAAATTACAACAGCCAACACAAACAACAATAGCTGTCTGGTGTGGATGAATCAAAATTATACCTATTTTTTGTCAGATCGGCAAAAAAAATATATTTTTGGGTGTGCCACAGGATTTTAGTCATAAGTTTATGTGTGCCATGAGATGAAAGGGGTTGAAAATTGCTGGGTTAGAACTTACCCTAAGGAAGCACCTGACGCAGGAATATAATGCTTTGTAGGACAAGATCTGTTAGTAATAATGATACAATGTGTCTCATTTCTAATGAAGTTGAGCATCTTTTCTTATGAGGAGTCCAGACGGTATGGCCACTTTGGAAAAGTTTGGTATTAGCTAGTGAAGTTGAAGGTAAGCATACTCTATGCCCCAGAAGTTCCTCTTAGGAATGCAGCCAAAGGAAACTCAGGTACATGTGCACCAGGACACTCATACAACAATATTCTCTGTGGCATTTTTATAATAACTCCCAGCAAACCAAATGTCCACTCATGGTAGCAAGGGAAAAATGAATTGTGATATAATCACACAATGGAATACTATACAGTGTTGAAAATGAAGGAAGTATAACTTTATACAGCAACATGGATGCATCCTAAAAATATAATGTCGAGTGAAAGAAGCATTAAATAAAAGAATCCATGTCGTATAGTTGTGTTTATATAAAGTTTAAAAATAAGTAAAATTTTAACAGCATTATTTAGAGATGTATACTTCGGTGGCAAAACTAGAATGAAGGGAAAAAAAAAAACTAGATAGAAGAACATGAAGTTACCAATAAATCCGGGGTGGTGGTTATCAGTAGGGATAGAGTGTTGTGACAAGGAAGGGAAAAGTGAGTGGGGGCTTGTGGAGTGCTGGCAATGTTATGTTTTTCTCTGGCTACATGGTGTCCACCCTAATGATTCATTAAGCTACATATTTGTTTCAAGCACTTTTTTCTGTATATCTGTTATATTTCAGCATTTTTAAACATTAGAAATAAATTGTGCAGAGAGTTGCCAATATCAAATGCCTCCCATGTGCCCAGGGCTTGACCTGCTTCTGAATCCTATCCCCTCTCACATTTTCACAATCTTTTAGTATACATCATTTCCACTCTTCTAGATCTTCAACCTCACTCTATACTGGATCCTCTTCATGAGCATTTAAACATACAGAAGTCTCTTTCCCATCTTAAAAATGACAACAACAAATAACCTATTGCTTTAACCTCATCCCTAGCTACTGTCCTTGCTCCTCCCTTTCACAGATAAACTTTTGAAAGGAATTGACCTCATTACCTCCATTTCTTTACCTCCCACTATTCCTCAACCTTCTTCAATTGGTCTTCTGCCTCCACCACTTATTTTATCAAAACAGGTGTCCCTCCAGCCTTCATGACTCAGAATAGCTAGCTCAATGGGCCTTTCATCCAACCTATCTTGGATCGTTCAACATTGTTGACCATCACCTCCCTGAAACATTCTCCCTCTCTTCCTGGCACAATCTTTTCGTTTTCCTCCTCCTTCTCTGGCTGCTCACTCTCATTTCCCTTTGCCAACCCATTTTCCTCTAGCTAGCTGTTAAATATTACAGTTCTGGATCCTAGGTTTTCTTCTGTTCTCGATGCTGTCCAGTCTCCAGCTGATGCCAGCTACTTGACTCCATTGGTTTTGATTACCATTTGTTTGCTGTTGTCTTTCAGACATGCATATGCAGTCCATAGCTCTCCTTGGAACTCCAGACACATATTTCTAATTCCCTGCTTGCCAGTATAACCTGGGTATCTCAAAAATTATGTCAAGCAACCTGTCCAAAACTATGATCTTCCACTATGAATATGATCCTTGTCATGTGTTTTCCATATATGTGGGGGAAGCACCAGAAACCTAATGTCAGGCTTGATACATCCCTACCTGCTGAATACCCTTCCAGAGTGGTCTACTCCATATAGGAAAAGTTCATCTAAGGGCCTGCATGAGCCAACCTCTCCCTGCCTTTTCAGGCATCTTGCATCACCCCCTTTCAACTGGGTGTTCCTAGCCCACAGGATAAATTTTAGTTCCTCAAATTTATCATTTGCCCACAGGGCCCTTGTTTGTGTTAGCATAGCTCCTTGGAATACTTCTCCCCTCCTCTTTGTCTAATTCCTTCCTCTTGTCCTGTTATTAGCTCAAATGTTATTTCATCCAGTGAGTTTTTTTTCCTGATCCTCAGACTTTACCACATGGTTTTCTATTGTACTAGTTATCTAATGCTGGATAACAAATATCTCCCAAGCTTACTGTCTTAGACAGTAATAATCATGTATTACCTCTCATGATTTCTGTGGGTCAGGTGGTCCAGGCTCTTGGTCGGTCTCTCATGAGATTGTAGTCAGATGTCAGCCAGGAAGGCAGGTACCTGAAGGTTTGACTGGGACTGGAGTTCCCACTTCAAGACTCTTCACGCCTATGGCTGGCAAGTTGGTGTGTGGTGGCCATAGGACCCTGTTTCTTTGTACTTGGACCTCTTCATATTTCTTGGGCTTGGGCTTCTTCACAACATGGTCACTTGGATTCAAAGCCAAGCACCGAGAAAGGGAGAGGGAGGGAGACAGCCTTATTCTTTTTCTTAACTAGCCTCAGAAGCCATATAGCATCACTTTCACCCTATTCTCTTTGTTAGAAGTGAGGGGACTTAGATTCTAACTTTTAGAGGGAAAGTGTCACAAGATCTGCAGACATTTAAAAAATCACCTTACTCTCCCTTCCTGGACCTGTCACAGACTGAAATTTTATGTCACATAATTATATTATAAAGATATAGTATGTAATACATAGTATATATGTCTGTGAGTACTTGATTAATGCCTACCTTCCCACACCAGAACATATGCTAGTGAAATAAGCTAGTGGAACAGGAATCATATCTCCTTTGCCTACCATTTTGTTCCCAGAACCTAACACATTAGCTAGTAACCAATGTGGGATAAATATATAAATAAGTTATTAATTATGTGTCACAACACAGGCAACAGCTTATTTCAGTAGGTATCATTCTTTCCATTTTATAGATGTGGAGTTGAAATGACTGGACAACTTCCTCAAGGACCAAAGATTGAATCAAGGTCTCGCTGATACCAAGCCAGAGCTACTTCTAGGACTCCAGATGTCCTCCCTGTGACCACAAAAGAAGCACAGAAGCTACTTTGGCCTGAGTAAAGAGCCTCCTGTGTCCTCACACTTCCTCATCAAGAAGACTTGGGGGAGCTCACTCGGCTTCCCAGGTGTATGGATTTAAGGGCAGGACTGTCACTACGGTAAGAAAACACTCAGATTATAGTCGTGAAAAAAAAAATCATTCTCCAAAATAATTGATCTGTGTGAGTGTGCTTATCAAGAGCAAAAATGAGAGAATGTGAAGTTTCTGAAACTACAAGCTTATTGTTGGGAGGATCAACCAGCGTTGTCACTGAGAGAACTAGTACCTCTCAGTAAATGGCCACATCTCTACCTGGCCTATTGCATTCCTCCACTCCCGTGGAAGGTCTCATCTCCTTCTTCACTAAGGAGATAGGGGCCATTCAATAGCTGCTCTGTCCAATGAGGGGACCATTAGTCATGTGTGGCTATTTACATTAATTAACATAAAATTTTACAAATCAGTTCCTCGGGGATGTTAGCCACATTTCAGGTGCTCAGAAGCCACCATGTAGCCAGTGGCTACCATGTGGGGAAGTGCAAATAGAGAACATTGATACCATCACAGAAAATTCTACTGCACAGTGCTGCCAGAGAACCAAGGTAATCCTAGCTCCGAAGAATTCCAACTCCATGGGAAAAGAAAAAACAGGGCTGGAGGAATGTATCCACCACAAGGAGAGCCCCAACTCACACTTGTAGGACACAGTCACTAATCCTGGGGCTCTGGGCATGGATTTGCCTCTGGAAATCTGTGGTCCCTCATCAGGCTTCCTGCTTCTCCATCTATCCCGAGCCATCAGCTTCATTGTATTTTATTTTTGTATTACAGTTTGCATTCAACACTATTTCATATTAGTTTCAGATGTACATCCCAGCAGATAGACATTCATATACTTTGCATAGTGTTCCCTCTAGTAACTCAAGTGCCCGCCTGGCGCCCTAGATAGTCACCACAACATCGTTGACTATATTTCCTGTGCTTTCTCTTATATCCCTGGGCCTCTTTTGAAACTACCAACTAGTACTTCTCAATCCCTTCACCTTTCCACCTCATTTTAAATAATCACATCACTCTCCAGACCAGACCTCTCCTTGCCTGCTGTCCCGAACCCACTAAGCCTACCCTAGCCTGGAACAACACATGTCTTACCCCTCTCTCTGCTTCAAACCATTCCATCTCTATACTCAGGCTGGTTGCTGTCTCTCCCGTATCATAGTATGCGATTTCCCTCCTTCTCAATGGCACCCCTCCCCCAACTTCTCCATCAACATGTGTTCCAGATTCTATGTCCCTTCACCTCCCTGGAGTACTTGCTTTGCTCATTATTCTCTCTCTCCATCATATTCCATCTTTCTCTCCACCAGCACTCTCTTCAGCCTTCAGGTATGCACAGCTTGCCCAACAATATTAACAACTTTAATTGACCCTTTAGGGGCCACCATCCCATCTTCCCCTTCACTTCCCTACCAGTTGCCGTTGGGGAGCTGTCTGCAGAAAGGCTCTACATCCTCATTCCCCACATAGGTCCTGGCTCTCATCCAAATCAGTTGCTTCCCATTTAATAAAACTTGTTCTGGATAAGGCATTCAAGTCTCTCCACAGTCGGTTTCTGACCTAACTTCTTACCCATCTTTCTCTTTGTCATCTAACCACACATCTCTTCACCAGCCACCACACATGTCTAAAACATTCCTGTGCCTGCATCTTTATTAATACCATTTCTTTTGCCAGAAATACTTGCTCCATGCACATCCCCTGCATCTTTGGGGGCTGAGCTCAAGTGGCTCCTTCTGGATGAAGTCTTTCTGGTAATGAAAGCCCATTGTATTTCTCTGACTCCCACACTCAGCACAGACCACCTGGGGCTGCTATGTATTGTGTATGGATAGTTATCTTCTCTCCCTAGCTGAATTTCAGGGTGCTTCCTGGAAAGGAATGAGCATGCATATCTTTGCACTCCTAAGAGCTCTTAGATGCAGAATCTTGTGCACAGTGGATATTCAAATATTGGTGGATTGACTCATTCACTGATGTATGATATACGGAGGGGCCAGCAGTAAACCAGGCAGTACTCGTTTAAATAAGCCTCCTGGAAAGAATATTCTGAAATGGAGACCCTCACAGCTATTTGCTATGTAAATGACCTGAGGATGAAGGTGGCACATTAAAACGTAATATACCTCTTTGGAAGATCCTGGAGCTATGGGTATGAACGTGCTGGGAACTAGGAAAAGCTGCAGAGCTGGCAAGTGTTGTTGTCATTGTTGGTACATTTTGGTGGTTAAAAAAAATTGTGCTCTGTGTGTGTGTGTGTGTGTGTGTGTGTGTGTTCCTGCTTGGGGCAGGGAGTGGAGTTGGTACAGGGAGAAAAGATACAGGCTTTGAAGGCAGGCAAACCTTGTCCTGGACCTCAGCCTCATTGTTGACTTGATGTATGAAAGCAGGTAAGTGATCTCTCTTTACACTGTAGAAGAACATTATTGACCTAAGGAAAGGTTTATGATAAAGATCTAAACAACAGGATATCATATTTATAATTTGTTTTTGAAAAGGATTTGTGAATATACATGTATGCACAGAACAAGGACCAGAAAGCTACATGCCAGAATGCTATAGATATTTCCTTTGGCTTTTTCTGTGCTTCTCAAGTTTTAAGGTACAGTGACTTTTTAAAAGAAGGCCCGTTAAAATAATGTGGGTTATGGAATTGTAATATCAAAACCCCTAAGCATCTGTGTTTTTAAGTAGTTTAAATTATTTCTTTGGGTTTAAAGCTATGTGTGTTTTTCTTCCAACATCTGAGATATTCAGAAAAAATGAGAGGATGTTGAGACACGATACCCTATCACTCCCAAATTTTTATTGTGTCTTTCCTTCAAATAAGAAAATTCCAGTATACATGCATACCTTGGAGAAATTGCAGGTTTGGTTCCAGGCCTCCTCAATAAAGCAAGTGTCGCAACAGAGCACGTCAGAATCTTTCTGCTGGTGGAGAGTCTCGCCTTCAGTTTGTAAAAAACACAACATCTGTGAAGCGCAATAAAACAAAGCACAATGAAGTGAGGTGTGCCTTACAGCCTGTACAGCCATTTTAATTAGGAAATTAACACTGACCTCTGAGCCTCTAACCTCATTCAGGTTTCCTCAATTACCTAATAGTGGCCTTTATAGCGAAGGATCCAGTCCCAAATTATGTGTTGTATTTAGTTATGTCTCTTTAGTCACCTTTAATATGAGTCAGTACGTCAGCATTTGCTTAACTTTCGTGATTTTAATGCTTTGGAAAATCACAGGTCAGCAATTTTGTCCCTTAATTGGAGTTTGTGGTAGCTAAGCTCCAAGATGGTCGGCAATGATTCTCTTCTCCTGGTAGTCACACCCTTCAGTGTAGTCCCCTCCCACTCGGAACCAGAAGTGACGTGGCCAGGAGACTAGTGAAGAAGTGACGGTATGTGTCTAGCTAGGACTCAGTGATGGCGAACCTATGACACGCATGTCAGAGGTGACACGCGAACTCATTTTTTTGGTTGATTTTTCTTTGTTAAATGGCATTTAAATATATAAAATAAATATCAAAAATATAGATCTTTGTTTTACTATGGTTGCAAATATCAAAAAATTTCTATATGTGACACGGCACCAGCGTTAAGTTAGGGTTTTTCAAAATGCTGACACGCCGAGCTCAAAAGGTTTGCTATCACTGGGCTAGGTCATAAAAAACATTGCAGCTTCTGCCTTCATCTCTTGAATTGCTCGTACTGGGGGAAGCCAGCCATTGCATCATGAGGACACTCAAATAGCCTTGTAGCAAAGCCCACGTGGAGATAAAGCTAAAGCACTTCATTAGCAGCCACATCAACTTGCCAGCCATGAGGGTAAGCCACTTTGAAAATGGGCTTTCCTGCAACCTCAGGAACATAAGCCAGAGCTGCCCATCCAAGCTGATCCCAAATTCCTGAGCCACAGAAACTGTGAAAGATAATAAATACTGCTACTTTTTTAATTTTTTAATTCATTTATTGGGGGGGGGCATTGGCTAATCAAATTATGTAAGTTTCAGGTATACAATTCCATAACACATCATCTGTATATTGTATTGTGGGTTTACCACCCAAAGTCAAATCTCCTTCCATCACCATATATTTGATTCCCTTTACCCTAATAAATGCTATTTTAATCCTCAAAGTTTGGGGGTAATTTTTTACATAGCAATAGCTAACTAATAAAGATCTGTTTGCTTCCTCATGGTTAGATACAAGCTACCCATCTTTGGCAGGCACACCACAGTGCTTAAGCTGTGTTCTGATTGCATTCTATACATCATGTATCATTTTAATTTGTTACCTTATTGCTGATGAAAAGTTAGATCGCTTGATTAAGGTGGTGTCTGCCATGCTTCTCCATGTAAAATCACTCTTATTTGTCTGTGTATGTAATTAATATTTTGTGGGGAGTAACTTTGATACCATGTAACTATACTGTGTCTTACCAAACTTTCACTTTATTCATTAATTTTTTAAAAAATCTATATAGATGCTTGGACTCCTATTTTATTAAATGAATTATAACCCATTATTATCATTATTTTTTGATGATCAAATCATGCCATATTTGGCTAGTTAGAGCCCCTTCAACTAGTTTCTATGTCCTTTTGACACGTTTCTATCATTTTATGTGCAATTTGCAACTTTCTAACACTGAAAAAATGTTCCCAACACATCTGATATTTTCCTTGGCCAGAGCTTGTAATTAGCCATTTCACCAAAGAGACATGATTTCTTTTAGTGAAGAATGGTTTTTAGAAGTCAAGATCTGGATGTTAGGTATGCTCATTGCTTTTGGGGTGCTATACTTCCTATTAAGTATATCTTCTAACCTGTTTGACTCAGTGGATAGAGCGTCGGCCTACGGACTGAAAGGTCCCAGGTTCGATTCCGGTCAAGGGCATGTACCTTGGTTGCGGGCACATCCCCAGTGGGGGGTGTGCAGGAGGCAGCTGGTCGATGTTTCTCTCTCATCGATGTTTCTAACTCTCTATCCCTCTCCCTTCCTCTCTGTAAAAAATCAATAAAATATATATTTTTTAAAAAGTCCTATTAAGTATATCTTAATAGGAAGATTTAGGTGATATATTTATATACTTATACATAACTTCTATATTTCTCTCTCTCTCTCTCTCTCTATATATATATATATATATACATATATATATATACATATATATATATACACAACCATGAGTTCCAGGGAAATGTCCTTGGATATTAGTTTTCTTGTTTCCATATTTACACATTGTTTGCGGGTAGTTTTTATCGCGCGCTAACAGGTGGCTCTACTACTTACAGTCAACGTAAAACGTATAAATACGTTTCCCGCATACAATGTGTTTATAACTCCCTTTTCCAACAGTGAGAAAATTAACTCCCATTCTTTTTTTTTTTTTTAGAGGTATTTCAGTTGCTTTATTGAGTAGGTTTTCTGTGCCACCGCACACAATCCAGGATGAGAGGGTCAGAAGTCAGAGGTCCCAGTTACAGGGGTCAGCCCTTGCCAGGCATGTTGATGTAGACTTTGCCATCTTCTTGGATGGGCGTGTCACATGGGTGGCACACATAAACGCCACCACCACAATTAGCAGAGACCCCAGAGCATCAGCAGCTACAAGGTCTGCCAGGAGTGGCAGGGGGAGGGGCCCACATCCTGAACAGGAATGTGGAGTTATCTGAGCAGCAGCCACTGGGAGCAAAAGTAGAAGCAGGATGTTGCCTGGAGGGATCATGGTGGGCTGGGGGCTGGAAGGGGTCAGGCAAAGAGATTTGGTCTAGAAAGTTTCTCCCAGTATTCTTAATATATGATTTCATCAATCCCCTTACTGTAAATAATTTCTGTTTCACCACTTCCTTCCTCCTCCCAACATGGATGCCCTCTTTACTCCTTTTAGGTTTCCACCTTCCACACTGGGAACATCCTTTTCCAGCAATATGGGAGATTAGATATCCCAAATGACCCTTTGTATCAGTTTCCTATTGGTGTGTAACAAACCACCCCAAAATGTAGTGGCTTAAAACAAAAATAATTTATTATCTCTCACAACTGGCTGAGAGATTCTGCTTGTCTCACCTGAGCTCACTCATGTGGCTGCTTTTAGTTGGCGGGTTGGGTGGAGAATAGCCATTCTCATACGTCCTCTCTCACATGTCTGAGGTCTCAGCTGAGGTGGCTTCAATGGCTCCACCTCTCTCCTCATGTGATCTTCCATCTAGGACTTCTTCATGTGATGGTGGAAATGTTCAAGAAAAGCAAAAGCCAAAGTCACCTACACCACATTCTATTGTCAAAGCAAGTCACAGCCCAGCCCAGATCAAGGAGTGGGGAAACAGACCTCACTTTTAGATAGAAGGAGCTAGAGTAGCAAGGTTACATTGCAAAGGAGCACCAACATGGAGGTATATTTCATTGGGGACCATTAGTCTAATAATTCACCATACTTTTCTAATTAAATGGTAAGAATGTCAGTTAAAGCATATATGTATGTGTGTGTGTATACACACACACACACACACACACACACACACACAGCATTCTAAAAGTCTCTCTGAACTGGAAAGACCATAAAGAATTCACAGAGCCCAAAGTACAATCATGAACCTTGGGAGACAAGCAACCTCTACATTTGCCTTTTTCTCTGAGATTTTCAGCCAACACTGGAGAACTTACCTTAATATGCTATGTGGGGCATGCCGAACAGAAGGCAAATCTGGGGGCTACAAAAACAAGGGATCAAATGTGAGACCCTTCCACAAAGCTGGGACCCAATCCTCAGTGGAAGATGAGTGAGAAAAACAATTTCACTGGAGAAAAGGAGACAGCAAGAAAAACATGCATGCATGTCTTGTTGGTACTGGATGTTGCAAAAAAGAATCATCTGAAAATCTGTAACCACAAACTGAACGTCACATGGATTTACAGAATTTTGTGAAAAGAAAAATGCAAGCTGATAATGTTATTTAAAGTGATCCCCTGGTGTGAGGCCTCTAGTTGGCCGAGAGGTACAAATGTAAATCTTCCCTGAACAAATTCAAACTCAATCCAGGCCTTCAAGAATTCCTACAGATGAAATTCAAACAAAAATGAGCAACTCACTGTAAAACAAAATCACAAAACATACTAAGAGGCAAGGCATCATCTGTGAGAACCGGCAGAAAAACAAACAAAAAAACCAGAAGTCAGAATAAAGCCTTTATGCATTCAGATGCTAGACTACTAGTATAAGACACAGACTTGGACGTAACTAAGTTTAATATGTGCTATGGACTGAATTGGGTCTCCCTAGAACTTACTAGTATAGGTTCAAGCCCCAATGTGACAGTATTTGGAGTAAGGAAGTAATAGGGTTAAATGAAGTCATAAAGATGGGTCCGTGATAGAGCGTCAGCCTGCGGACTCAAGGGTCCCAGGTTCGATTCCGGTCAGGGGCATGTACCTTGGTTGCGGGCACATCCCCAGTAGGGGGTGTGCAGGAGGCAGCTGATTAATGTTTCTCTCTCATCAATGTTTCTAACTCTCTATCCCTCTCCCTTCCTCTCTGTAAAAAAATCAATAAAATATATTAAAAAAAAAAAAAAAGATGGGGCCCTGACTGGATTAGTGCCTATGAGAAAAGACCCAGAGAGCTTGCCTTCTCTCCACCATCTGAGGACTCTCTGGGGAGGTGCCATCTGGAAGCCAGGAAGAGAGCTCTCACCAAGAACCTGACCAAGATCTGGTATCCTGATCTTGGACTTCCAGCCTCTGGACTATGAGAAAATACATTTCTGTGGTTTAAGCCATCCAGTCTGTGGTATTTTGTTATGGCAGTCTGAGATGACTAATACAATATGTTTAAATAAATATAAGACAAGCGTAAGTAATGAGTATGAATAACTTGACAGAAACTGAGAAACGTTTACATAGAAATTCTCAAAATTAAATTTTTAGTAATTGAAAGTAAAAAAAGAAAAAGAAAAGAAACCTTTGAAAAATGGATTCCGCCACTGAAGATAGATTCTACCACTGAAGATAGAATTAGTGAACTGGATGATAGATTGAATGTATTTATATGGAATATAAAGAGACTGACAATATGAGAGGTTATAAGATACTAGAAGCCCGGTGCACAAAATTCATTCACGGGGGTTGGGGGGTATTCTTCAACCCCGCCTGCACCCTCTCACAATCCAGGACCGCTGGCTTCTAACTGCTCACCTGCCTGATTGCCCCTAACCGCTTCTGCCTGCCAGCCTGATCGCCCCTAACCACTCCCCTGCTGGCCTGATTGATGGCTAACTGCTCCCCTGCTGGCCTGATCGCCCACAACTGCCCTCCCCTGCCGGGACCTGCCTCCTCCTCGGAGCAGCCACCGGGCCCCACCTCCGCTGTGCGTGTGGCCATCTTATGGCGGCCATCTTGTGAAAATGTCGCACAAGGGTGCGAGGACCACCTAGGCTCTTATTAGTATAGATGGTAGATATACAGGGGTGGGCAAAAGTAAGTTTACAGTTGTCTGTATGGAAAAAGACATGCAAGTTATCATTACAATAGCTTTATAAACTCAAAAGAATGTCACAATGGGCATCCCAGTAGTGAGAAGGTCTAGCATATGTCTAGTCATAGCTCCTAAAAGAGATAATGGGGGTGGGAAAATTGGAGCCCTCACACATTGCTGATGGGAATGTAAATGATACAGTGACTTTGGAAAACAGTTTGACAATTCCTCAAAATCTTAAACATAGAGTTAGCATATAACCTAAAATTTCACTGTTCATTATTTACACAATAGAAATGTAAACCTACATCTACACACAAATGTTCACAGCAGCATATTCACAACAGCTAAAAAGTGGAAACAACCCAAATGAAGAATGGATGAATAAAATGTGGTATATCCATAAAATAGAATATTACAGTGGGGCGTTGACTTACAAGTGCCCCGACCAACGAGTTTTTTGAGCTACCAGCTGTCTCTCGGCCGATTTTTTGCATTGAGTTGATAGAGTAATTTGAGTTAACAAGCTCCTTAACGAGCTCGGTCTCGGAACGAATTAAACTCATAAGTCAAGGCCCCACTGTACTAGTATCTGGCAATAGAAAGAAAGTACAGCTATATACTACAATACTAGTATGAATGAATCTTAAAAATATATAGCAAGTGGCCCAGTCAATGTGGCTCAGTGGTTGAGCATCAACCTATGAACCAGGAGGTCTCAGTCTGATTCCTGGTCAGGGCACATGCCTGGGTTGCAGGGTCACTCCCCAGTAGGGGGCGTACAAGAGGCAACCAATCAATGATTCTCATCATAGATGTTTCTATCTCTCCCTCTCCCTTCTCTGAAATAAATAAAAATAATAATAAAAATTATGGCAAGTGAAATAAGCCACTAACAAATGATCACATATTGTAGGATTCTATTTATATGAAATGTCCAAATAGGCAGATCTATAGGAAAAGAAAGTAAATTAGTGATTTCCTAAGACAAGACAGGAACAGGTGGGATAGCAATGGGAAGTGACTGCTAATAGGTACAAAGATTCTTTGGGGGTTGGGGGGATAAAGTGTTTTAAAATTAGACTATAGTCAAAATGCACAACTCCAAATATACTAAAAACCATGGAACTAAACACTTTATACAAATGAGCTTTATGGTGTATAAATTACATATCAATAAAACTATTTAAAAACAGATAATAAAGAAAATAGGAAAACAATATTCAACTTCTTAATAACATAATTTTCCAGAAGTGTTGAAACACACATCTTTAAATTCAGGAATTCGAATAAATCCCAAGCAGGATAAATAAAAAGAAAAGCCATATCTAAACACATCATCACATAACTGAAGAACACCAAAGGAAAAGAGATAAGATATTTAAAGCATCCAGAGACCAAAGACACATCACCTATCAAGGAGCAACACTGATTGCTCTCTGACTTCTCAACAGCCATCTGATGGAAGCTAGAAGATGGTAGAATACCATCTTCATTGTGCTGAGAGAAAATAAACTACAATTCTAAACCATGTATAAATATTATATGGGTTAGAAATTATTAAAAACTTCAGACAGATACAAATATGAGATCACAGACATTCACTAAAGGACCTTTTAAGGGACGTACCTCAGCCAAAAGGAAAATGAACCCATATGGAAATCTGAGGAGCATGAAGGAATGATGAACATATTTATAAATATGTCAGTAACTCTAAGAAAACATTGCATAACATTTAAAAATACACTGAGTGGCCAGATTATTATGACCACCTGACATTTGTAGGCAAATTAGCTATAATTTCGTGCTGATGTTGCTAGAGGGCCAGACCATTATAAATAGGGAAGCAGGTTGTTTACCACGACAGTAGAAGTGGTTTTTTCTAAAGATACGGGTAAACAACACAATTTAACAGCCTTTGAACATGGGATATATATATATATATATATACACACACACACACACACACACACAGTATATTGCCCACACACACACAGTATATTGCCCAATTTGTGAAGGAATACTGACTACAATTAAGATACTGGATGACAATATCATATAAGGTATTGGATGACAATATCATATAAGGTGTATCATATACACCTGTACATCATGATAGGTGTATATGACACTATCCTATATATACACACACACACATACACACACACATACACACATATACATGCAGGGTGGAGCAAAAGTAGGTTTACAGTTACGAGTACACAAAACAGTTTATTCCTTTTTAAAATTATTTTATTATATACTAGAGGCCCAGTGCATGAAATCCATGCACGGGTAGGGTCGCTAGTGGCTGCAGGCTGCAGGCTGGGGCGCCTCCTTGCCCCCAGCTGCCTGCCGCCGCTGCTGCCAACCCCGCCCCCTGGTCAAACTCCCGGTCAAGGGGCAATTTGCATATTAGGCTTTTATTATATAGGATCTGTTTTTCAACTTTTTTGTTTTAAATCCTCACCTGAAGGTATTTTTCCATTGATTTTAGAGAGAATGAAACAGAGAGGGAAAGACAGAGAGAAATATCGATGTGAGAGAAACAATTGGTTGCCTCCTGCACACGCCCTAGAGCCTGCAACCAAGGTACATGCCCTTGACCAGAATCGAATCCAGGACTCTTCAGTCTGCAGGCCAATGCTCTATCCACTGAACCAAACTGGCTAGGGCAAGAGTTTATTCTTGTATTATTATTTATTTATGTATTATTGTATTGTTTTCCATATGAGCAACTATAAACCTACTTTTGCTCCACCCTGTATATATATATATATGTGTGTGTGTGTGTGTGTGTGTGTGTATAACAATATGTAGTTTTATATATTATAGTTTATAATTATATACATATACAGGGTGGGGCAAAGTAGGTTTATAGTTGTTTATATGGAAAATAATATAGTAATACAATAATAAACTCTGTGTTTCATATACTCACAACTATAAGCCTACTTTTGCCCTACCCTTAATATATGTAGTTTTAGTTTTTATATTTAAATATTTGATCTATCCAAAATTCATCTGGTGTGTAAAGCAAGTACTCAAGTTAATTTTTTCCCAAACAACCACTTTCTGTCCCAATAACACATAGTTAAATAGTTCTTGTGTTACCTACTGGTATGTTAATGTCACTTTATAATATTAATTTCCCTATTTGTGAATCTATTTCTGAGTTCTTTATCATAGAACACTGATCTGTTGATGTATTCTTACACAAATGCTACATGGTTTCAATTACTATAGATATATGTAGATTAGTGTGTGAGGGATTTTTTTCCTATTGAATTGTAACATATACCATAAAGTACACAAAATCTTAATTTTACAGCTAAAATGGAGGTTTACCTATACATAGCCTTTCTAAAGACCACTTGGCTCAGAATATAGAATATTATTAGTACTTCAGAAGTATATTTTATACTCCTTCTCTCTCAATACCCTCAAAATGTAACCACTATACTGATGTCAATCATTATTGATTATTTTTGCCTGTTCTTAAGTGTCACAAATATGGAACCTTACAAGATTTCCTCTTTTGTGTCTGTTTGTTAGTTCAGCATTATGTCTCAAAGACTTATCCATTTTACTGCATTAAGCAATAATTAGTGTGTTTTCATTGCTATGTAGAATTCCATTGTATAGAAAACCAGAATTTATTTATCTATTTCACCGTCAATATACATTAACATGCTTTGTGGTTTGGGGATATTTTGAATAATCTTGCTTTGAATATTCTTGAGCATGTTTTTTTTGTTTGTTTTTTTGTTTTTTGTTTTTTTTAAAATATATTTTATTGATTTTTTACAGAGAGGAAGGGAGAGAGATAGAGAGTTAGAAACATCAATGAGAGAGAAACATCGATCAGCTGCCTCCTGCACATCTCCCACTGGGGATGTGCCCGCAACCCAGGTACATGCCCTTGACCGGAATCGAACCTGGGACCTTTCAGTCCGCAGACCGACGCTTTATCCACTGAGCCAAACCGGTTTCTGCTCTTGAGCATGTTTTTGATGGATATAAGCAATTAGCAATTGTTTCTGTTGGATATATGCTCAGGGATTGAATTGCTAGGTCCTGGAGTCTAACTTTATTCAGATTTAATGGACACTTTCTTTCAAACAGCTTTCCATAGGGGTTGTACAAATTTAAACTTCCTCAGTAATGTATGAGCATTCCAGTTATTCCACATTAGTATTAACACTTGTATTCACTGTCTTTTTTGGAGGGGAGTATAGTAGTATCTGATTATGGTTTTAATTTTCATTTATCAGATTATTGATGATTCTGTACAACTTTTCATTCATTTACTAGAAATTTGGTCATCGTCTTTTGTGAGCTTGTTTACATTTTAATTCATTTTATGGAAGTCATTTAAACTTTTACTTAGTGATTTGCCAGATTATGTTATAGATTCTATAGAGGATTCCTTTGATGGATATATATATACTGCGCATATCTTTTCCATTCCTGTGGCTTGCATTTTCACTCACTCAGTGTTGTGATTTGATAGGAAATATTTAATGAGCTTCAATTTATTATATTTTCCTTCTGAGTCATTGTAATTGATGCTGTTTTTGTTTGTTTGTTTTTTATTTATTTCAGAGAGGAAGGAAGAGGGAGAGAGGGGTAGAAACAATAATGATGAGAGAGAATCATTGATCAGCTGCCTGCTGCACACCCCCTACTGGGGATTGAGCCCACAACCCTGGCATGTGACCTTGACCAGAATCGAACCTGGGACCCTTCAGTCTGCAGGCTGACGCTCTCTCCACTGAGCCAAACCAGCTAGGGCAATGCTGTTTGTAATTTCATTTTTATTTGTTCATTTCTGGTCTGTAGAAATATAATTGATTTTTGCGTGTTGATCTTGCATCCCGTGGCCTTGCTGAGCTCACTTATTAATTTTAGGAGGTTGACTTTTTGTGAAGATTTCTTTGGATTTTCTGTGTAGATCATCATGTCATCTGAAAATGGGGACAGTTTTATTTCTTCCTTTCCAAGTTGAGTGCCTTTTATTGACTTATTGTGCTGACTAGCCCTTCCAGTACTATGTTGAACAAGAACAGTAAGAGTGAATATTCTTGTCTTGTTCTTGAATTTAGAGGGAAAGCATTCAGCCCTAGCTGGTTTGGTGTAGTGGATAGAGCATCAGCCTGTGGACTGAGGGGTCCCAGGTTCGATTCTGGTCAAGGGGACATGTCTGGGTTGTGGGCTTGATCCCCATTATGGACGTGCAGGAGGCAGCCAATCAAGTATGATATTAACTATACAGTTTCTTATAGATGCTCTTTATCAAGATGAGGAAGGTCCCCTTTATTTCTAATTTGCTCAGTGTTTTTATACACAAAGGAAGTGAATTTTGTCAAATATTTGTTTTTGCAGCAATTATTTTGATACTGTGTTTTTTCTTTATTGACCTGTTAATAAGATAGATTACATAAATTAAGTTTTGAATATTGAATCTATTTATATGTTTTAAATTCTTCTCAGCAATATATTATATGTAGAGTTCTTAAATATCTTTCATTAGATTTATTCTGTCTTTGATGCTTTTGTTTGCAAATGGTATTACTTCTTTAATTTTATTTTCTAAATATTTATTGGGATGTAGAATAAAATTGTTTTTGACATTGACTTTGTATATAGCAACTTGCTAAATTAATAAGTTCAGTAATTTTTCTGTAGATTCTTTTTTATTTTCTATGTGCTCAATCATGTTTTTATGAATTAAAACAACTTTACTTTTTTTCTTCTTTACTACTATTTATGTGTATCGGTTTTTCTTGCCTTTGGGCAGAATCTCCAGTACAAAACTATATAAAAGTGGCACCTTATTTCTGAAACCAGTGGGAAAACATTCACTATTTCACTTTTTTTTTTTTTTTAAATATATTTTATTGATTTTCCACAGAGAGGAAGGAAGAGAGATAGAGAGTTAGAAACATCGATCAGCTGCCTCCTGCACATCTCCCACCGGGGATGTGCCCGCAACCCAGGTACATGCCCTTGACCGGAATCGAACCTGGGACCTTTCAGTCCGCAGGCCGACGCTCTATCCACTGAGCCAAACCGGTTTTGGCAACACTATTTCACTTTTGAGTAGGATTTCAACTATAGATTTTTTTTTTTTGGTGTGTGTGTGTGTGTGTGTGTGTGTGTGTGTGTGTGTGTGTTTCATGTGCAAATTCAAAATCAATTTTTTCAAATATTATTTATTTACCCCCACAAATGTTATTAAGACCTGCTTGTGCCTTAGCGGGTTTTTCTCAGTGGATAGAGCTTCTGCCTGCAAACTGAAGGGTCCCAGGTTCGATTCAGGTCAAGGGTACATGCCTGGGTTATGGGCTTGATCCCCAGTAAGGGGTGTGCAGGAGGCAGCTGATCAATGATTCTCATCATTGATGTTTCTATCTCTATCTCTCTGAAATATATATATATATATATATATATATATATATATATATATATATATATATGGGTGGGGGGGGGGGGTGGGGGGAAAAAAGGGGGGGGGGGGGGGGGTTTAGATATATATTATTATATATATAAATATATATATATATATAAAGACCTACTTGTGAGGACACTTGAAATATAGTATTTACTAATAAAGACAACTAACATTCTACTTTTACTTTTATTAGTATTTATTTGATGCTGAATTTACTCTTGGACCATAAGTTTTTGTTTCTTCAGTTTCTTCTGGGATATCTTTATCTTCTGTGCAAACTCCTCTTCTGCTTGAGGAACAATCTGCTCTTTTTCAGTAAGGATCCTCTCAATGTAGCCCGGAGAGTACATGTGTGGGTCAGTCTGCCCATGAGCTCTGTAAGTTCTGCAATGTATCTTGGGAGCTTTGTTCACTTGGATGAGCTCAATGACCAGAGAATCTACATCTACACCCTTAAGTTCAGCATTATTCTCTGCATTGTTAAGCATGTGTAGCAAAACTTCAGCACTCTTTATGGGCCGACCATCAACCTTGCGTCCAGCCCCACTGTTTGGCCTGGCACACAACTTCACCATTATAACAATGGAATGGTACACATTGCTTCTTTAAAGTGACATCCTTCAGCTCCTTGGTGGTTTTTCAGATATGCATACCCTTGATTGCCTGGGCAGTTTCACAAGTGTTCTTAACACAAAGATTTGAAACTCTTGATTTGCATGATTTGTGGGGTTTTCTGGATCAAGTGAATAGTGAACTATTTTCAGGTCACCTCAGACCACTTATATGAAGAGGTAAATTAATTTCCTTTTGATTATGATTGAGGAATGTAACAAATGTTTAAATAAAATGTTTTTAAAGCCTTTTAAATCAAAGTAAAATTTATATAGAGAAAAATGTACACATCTTAAGTATATAATTAAATGAATTTTAATATACTCATATATCCAGTACCCTAATAAAGATTGAAAACATTTTATAACGCCCCCCCCCCCTCCAAATTTTATCTTGCCTCTTTTTAGTCACTATGCACAGCATATAGGCAACCATTATTCTGATTTCTGTCATGGTTTCAGTTTTTCCTGTTCTGAAATTTCACATACATGGAATTGTAGAGCACATGTTCTTTTGTGTTTGGATTATTTGTTCAGCAAAATATCTTCACTGTACCATAAATTTTTATTTATTCTCTTATTTGATGAAGATTTAAGCTCTCTCTAGTTTTTGGGGTATAATAAATAAAGCTACTATAAACATTCCCATACAAATCCTTTTGTGGATCTAAGTTTTAGTTGCTGTTGGGATAATACCTAGGACAGGAACTGTTGGTAATAGATTAAATCTATATAAGAAACTGCTTGAGGAACAAAACAGTTTATAAGAGTGGAAATGATGTTGTCCATTACCACTAGCAATATGTGAGTTCCAAATGCTGCATATCCTCAACAATGTTTGGTGTTAGTGTTTTTTAATTTTAGCTTTAATTCATTCTCTCTCTCTCTCTCTCTCTCTCTCTCTCTCTCTCGTTCTCTCGCTCTCTCTCTCTCTCACTTCTTTATCCAATTAAGGAGATTTTTTTCTATTCCTAATCTTCTATGAGATTGTATCATTTATAGATGTTAAATTTTATCCAATACTTTTTTCTGCATCTATTGAGACAACTGCTATAATTCTCATTTATTTTCTTAATGTGGTGAATTATATTGATTGGTTTTTTAACACATTTATTGAAGCACAATTTACATATCTCAAATTCACCCATTTCAAATATACAGTTTGAGGAGTTGTAGAATGTTCCCTGTTGTGTGACTATTACCACAAACTTTCACCCAAAAAGTTCCCTTGTTCTCCTTTGCTCTTCATTTCTATTCTTATTATAGACTGTAGGCAACCTCTGTAATGTTTTCTGTATGTATAATTTTGTTATTTCTAGAAGTTCTATATAAATGGAATCATGAAATATGGGGCCTTTTTCGTGTCCTTTCCCATATGACAAGGAACTAAGGCCTCTTGCCAACAACCATATAAACAAGCCATCTTTGAAGAAGATTATCTGGTCTCCATCAAACCTCCACTGACATCTTGACTGCAACCTTATGAGAAACTCTGAGATCCAAATCTATGCATCTGAGCAACCCTCAAACTTCTGAGCCATAGTAACTATCTATACTAATAATAGCCTAGGTGGCATCACGCCCTCACATTGTCACAAGATGGCCGTCACAAGATGGCCACGTGCACAGTGGAGGTGGGGCCCAGCGGCTGCTCCACGTGGTGAGTTCTGGGGGTCCCGTGGCTCTGTGTAGTGCAGAGGAGGCCAGTCCCGGAGTCTTCGCCGCCTGGTGCGGAGGAGGCGGGTCACAGCACGGGAGGGCAGTTGGGGGCCATCAGGCCGCAGGGGAGGGCAGTTAGGCATCAATCAGGCCAGCAGGGGAGTGGTTAGGGGGTGATCAGGCTGGCAGGCAGAAGCAGTTAGGGGCAATCAGGCAGGCAGGCAGTCAAGCGGTTAGGAGCAAGTGGTCCCAGATTGTGAGAGGGATGTCCAACTGCAGAGGGATGCCCAAGGGGTCCCAGATTGGAGAGGGTGCAGGCTGAGGGACACCCCTCCTGTGCACAAATTTTGTGCACCAGGCCTCTAGGAGATAATAAAGACATTTATTTCAACCATTAAGTATTGAGGTCATTTATTATGCAATAACAGATAACTAATACACTTGCATTTCTGGAACAAGTCCAATTGATCCTATTTTATGACTATCCTTTTTACATATCCCTGAATTCAATTTGTTATTATTTTGTGTAGAATTATTATTTAATTTCTGAGAGATAGTGATATATAATTTTCCTTTCTTGTAATGTCCTTTTCAGATTTTGGTATCAAGATTATGCTGACTCATTAAATGAGTTGAGAAGTATACTCACATTTTAATGATCTCCAGGAATTTTTAGAAAATGAGTAATATTTCTTTACTGTGTATTTAGAAGAATTTAAGAGTGAAAACATTTACACCTGGGGTTTTCTCTGGAGAATGTTTTAAAATTACAAATATAATTTTTATAGTTATGGAACTGTTCAAAATGTCTATTTCTCATTTCAATTTTGTACAGGAAGTTCTTCATTGTACTATAGTTGTCAAATTAATTGCTATAAAGTCATTCCTAACATCTTTGTATTGTAGGATCTGTAGAATTCTTAAAATTTATAGTTTGTGCTCTTTCTAATTTTTTCATTAATCTTTCTATGTATTCATTGACTTAAAAATTTTAAAGAACTTTAGACTTTGTTGTTTCTCTACTATATGTTTGCTTCCCATTTTATTAATTTCTGCTCTTATCTTTATTATTGACTTCTTTCTACTTTATTTGGGTTGATTTCCTGTTGTTTTACTAGCCTCAAAAGTTGGAAGTTTTCATAATTTATTTTCAACCTTTTTTTTTTGGTAATACATACATTTTAAAATTCTCTCTAGTCAGTGCTTAGTTGTTACCTATAATTTTCTGTATGTAGTGTTATTTTGCTGTAATTTAGTTCAAAATATTTTTAGATGTTTATCTTAATTTCTGATCTATGGGCTCTTTAAGTGAGTGCTTAATTTTCAGATCTCTGGGCATTTTCTAATAATCTTTTGAAAAATTGAGTTAAATTCTATATTGACTTCTTTTCATGAATATAATCTATATTCTTGCTATTCAAAGTGTGGTTCGTGAGTCCTACACCATCATTATTTGGGAGTTTGATGGAAATTCAAAATGTACATTTGGTCAAGATCCTGGTTAATATCTATGCTGGCTAAAGTTTGAGAAGCACTATTCCATATTACTTCAATTTTTTGAAATGTGTTCAGACTTGCTTTATGACTCGCCATGTGGTCTGTTTGGGTGTATGCTCCATCAGCATTTGAAAATAATGCCCATTGTGCAGCTATTCCGTGTGCTATTCTATAAATGTTTATAAGGTCAAGGTGGTTAATAGTACATTTCAAATCTTTTATATCCTTACTGAGATTTTGTCTGCTGTTCTATAACTTCTTAAAAGATACTTGTTAAAATTTTCAACTGTAATTGTGGATTTGTGTAGTTCTCTTTTAGTTCTATTAACTTTTGCTTTAAATATTCTGAAACTGTGTTATTAGGTGTGTGCATGTTTTAGAGTAATTTAATCCTCCTGCTTTCCTTTTTATGTAGGAAATTTCCTCTTTACCTTTAGTAATATTTTTCTTTAGAGTCCTATTTTATGATATCTACTAGTGGCCCAGTGCACGAAATTCGTGCTGGGGGGCAGGGGGGGGGGTTCCCTCAGCCCAGCCTGCACTCTTTCTAATCGGGGACCCCTTGGGAGATCCACAGGGATCGGACCTAAACCAGCAGTCAGACATCCCTCTCACAATCTGGGACCGCTGGCTCCTAACGGCTCGTCTGCTTGCCTGATCTCCCCTAACTGCCTCTGCCTGCCTGCCTGATCACCCCTAACTGCCCTCCCCTGCCAGCCTGGTTGACCCCAACTACCCTCCCCTGCCAGCCTGATCTCGCCCCCAATGGCCCTCCCTTGTTGGCCTGATCTTGTCCCCAACTGCCCTCCCCTGCCGGCCTGATCGCCCCCAACTGCCCTCCCTGCCAGCCTGATTGCCCCCAACTGCCCTCCCCTGCCGGCCTGATCGCCCCCAACTGCCCTCCCTGCCAGCCTGATCTTGCCCCCAACGGCCCTCCCCTGCCAGCCTGATCTCACCCCCAACTGCCCTCATCTGCCAGACTGATTGCCCCTAACTGCCTCTGCCTCAGCCCTCACCACCATGGCTTTGTCCAGAAGGAAGTCAGACATCCAAAAGATGGCTGGGTGACCCAGTCTAATTAGCATATTACCCTTTTATTAGGGTAGAATTGCTTAAATTGGGAGGAAAGCCTTTTTCAGCAGGAGAAGATGCTCTTGCAGACAAAAATACATAATCCCTATATCTGGACTGATAGCCAGCCATATGCACTATATTGCCAAACCGGTCATTAAAAAATTGAACCGCTTTCTTATACCTTACACCAAACAACTGTTGCTCTTAAAATCCCTCCTCAGCCCCCACCTTAGGTTCTGCCTTCGCAGTTTACCCAGATTAGGTTCTGATTGGTCAGTTTCTATTCCAGTCAGCATCAGAAGCTCCACCTCCTAGGCAGCCATTGGCTCCTCGCAGTTCACCCAGATTTGGTTCTGATTGGTCAGTTTCTATGCCAGTAAACATCTTCAGGCCTATCTCTGGGCCTGATCAGAGAGTCAGGGCTGATTAGCAGCCCCTGTGGAGGCCTGTAGAGAAAGAGCGGCACGGCTTCTGGCCAGTCCCGGAGAGAATGAGAGAGGCAGGGGATGATCAATAGCTGCCATGGAGGCTACAGATCAGACCCTTCTTCTCTCTCCAGGCCTCTCTTCGGGCCTGATCCACAGCCCCCTTGGCAGTCAGTGCTGGGTTGCCGCACCTGCAGCGGTGGCAGTCAGTGCTGGGTTGCCATGGCTGCAGGACTGACTTCCAGTGGTTGAGACTTCAGTCGTTTTGGATGTTATGGACCCTGGGTTTTTATATATTAGGATATATCTATATCTACATTTCTGTCTATACATATGTACAATATGTATTTATATGTATCAGCTTTCTTTGGATTAGTATTTGCATCTTATGTCATTTTTTTCTTTTTTCTTTTAATATACCTTACCTTTATAGTTAAAAGTGTTTTTATATAAACAACTTATATTTGGCCCTTGAAAAATCCAGTCTTTTAATATTAATCTTTTAGCTACAGTCTTTTTAATTTATATTTAATGTATATACTTAGTAATATAATTAACTTTAAGTCTACCATATTCTATTTATTTTCTATTTTTCTAGTCTGTTTCTTTGTTTATTTATTGCTCCTTCCTTGCCCCTTTTGGGATCAATAGAATATTTTAATTTTTACCCTTTTTCTTCTATTATCTTTTGAGTCATATATTCTTTTAGTATTCAATTAGTAGTTACCAAATAAGTAAAAATATATCCCCTGATTTATTAAAGTCTATCTTAAATTAATATTTTTGCCATTTTCTGAACAATGCAATAAATTTACACAGTTTAATTACATTCATCTCATTTTTATGTTATTGTTGTCATATATTTATTAGTACTTATGGTTACATTATTTTATTATTTTTCTAAACAGTAAATATCATTTATATTATCTACATATCGATCCTTTCCAGTGGTCTTTCTTTCTTCCTTTAGTTTCATGGTTCAATCTAGGGTCATTTATATTCAGTCTGAAGAATTCCCTTGAGGACATAACTTGTCAGCTTTTGTTTATTGAACACTGTTTACCTTAATTTTGAGGGATATAATTCTAAGTTGGCAATTTTCTTTAAAATTTCAAAATTATGAGGATATCGTTCACTGCCTTGTGTCTTCCATAATTTCTGCTGAAAAGGCAATTGAGCTTTGTTTTTTTTTCTTTGAGGATAATGTGCCTTTTTGCCCTTTATTTGCTTGTATTTTCCTCTTTCCCTTTGCTTTTCAGCAGTTTGTTTATATTTATTTATTTACTTACTTATTTACTTATTTATTTATATTGTCTTTATTGAGATATTACTGACTATATTCCCTATGGTACACTTTATATTTTCATAACTATTCTGTAATAATCAATTTGTACTTTTTTATTTTTTATTAATCTTTCTATTTGATTGTAAGCTCTCTGAGGAATTGGTTTCTATTGTGCATTCCCAAAGAGCTCAACACACACTTGACCAATAGACTGATCCACTGCAGAGCCTTTACACATGGAAAATAATGCTGGATTATCCTGGGGAAATAATACAGTGGTTGCTAATATTTTTAACTTTTCATCTCTTCAATATTTATGCAGTTATTCTAAGACAATTATGTTTTGGTCAAGGCATATAGCTACTTTTGGAGTTTGGATGCACAATTCAAGCACCCTTTACTCAAAGAGACAGTGGTAGGTATCTCCAGAAGAACGAGAGCTTCCCTCTTCCCTCCATTTCCAAGATCTCTGAAATCAAACGAGATACCTGGCTGAGAGGAACTTGTGTAGGCCAACAGCGGAAATGGGCTGACTCATGTCTCCTCTCCATCCCCTTCTTTCATTTCATGTAAAATTATGAAAACATGTCAGTCTTGTTTATTGGCACAACTAGGCATTTAATCAATTCCTCTTTTCATTTCTTTTCCTGCGCATAGGTAATTGTTTTAGTTCCATGACATACCTGTGAACTCGTTGAGTTCCTTTCATTGTTTTCTAGCTCTTGCCCAGTTATCTCTGGAAAATTCCTCAGTAATAATTTGGTTCCATTTGACTCACAGCCCCCCAAATGGCCATGCTCATGCCAATTAGTGTGTAAATATTATTGGTAGTATAACTGTATCAAGAAAAGAGAAACTGTGCACTCAAAGCAAAATTACTCATAATTAAAAGAAGTAGTTTAACGCTGAGTGCTTTGACAATGCCCAGAAGTCCCTCTCTGCAAATGTCACCAATACTTTTTAAAAATCCTTTTCTAAATAACCCCCCCAAAATGGTTTTTGAATGATGAATGAACAATACCTGCTTGTCCTTAAGGACTAACAAAATGAGAAAAAATAAATTTCGTATTGAATTTTTATTGCTTTCCTATTGGTTTAATCATCACAAGTATTGCCACAGAATGCCTCATAAGAGTATTCAGTGGGGAATGTGCAGCATGTTATCTTCAGTATGTGTATCTCCCTTTACTGGATTTTCTAGGCGTTGGGATGTCACCTCCATACGTACTATTGCCACAGCCAATGTGGAACTAGATCTACATCCCAAGCAAGTGACTTATAGACATTTAGAATGATCTGGCTCTAAAATAAAAAATAAAAAAGAAGAAAAATAAATAAAAAATAATAATGATAATTTAAAAAGAATGAACTGGCTCTGAATTTCAAAACAACCTATACAAATACTCAGACACCAAAAGGGAATACTTTCATTGGGCTCTCTGAGTTTTCTTGATCTTTTTGTTCTATTTCCACTTAAAATTATTATTTAATGAAATATCGAAGCCAACTCCACTGTAACAAATCATATTTCTCTATCACCTATGGTACATGCTGAATCTTTGTTGATTATCATAGTGCTTGACCCAGAGTGGGTAATTATCAAATGAACGAATAAATAGTTGAATGAATGAATGAATGAATGAATGAATAAACAGATGAATATCACAGGAAACACATTTGAAGGGATTGGAAATTTTAGATTGGAGAACACTTAGCTAAAACTTGGTAGTTTCTTCAGATATTTGAAGGATTTTGTTTGTTTGTTTGTTTGTTTTGTTTTGTTGTGTTTTTTTTTGGAAGATTCAGTGGTTTTATGAGGCAAATGCAGGCAGAACCAAGACACTGCACAAAGGTTCATTTCAATCCAACAAATACAGAGGACCTACTACTTGCCACAGTCGGCCCATTTTGAAAATAGAATCACCAAACAGTACAATCCTGTGCTCCTGCTTTGGGTCAATGGGGACCTATGGCAGTGAGGGGATTTCTAGAGAGAATGCAATCTCGTTGGGAAATGGGGACTTAGACTTATCTAGAAGCTGAGTTTGCACAGTTAGTTCAATTTTCATTTAAAGTTTGTTTCCATTTGAAGGGACTAGGGAAAAGCTAATGACGTTTAGTGTGTGTGCATTTCGGGGAGAGGTAGGTAATGGAGCCACCTTTGGTACCATCACTTTATAAGGGTTAATATTTAATGCTCTATGAACCCATCCCCTCAAAACCTTTACTTCTTAAGGCAACATGGATGACTTTGCTGATTAAGCAAAAAGTCAAGAAGTTCCCAGAAAGACACAGTTTAATATTTTGAGATTTTTTTTCTTATATCTTATTTGTAAGTGATCCTCCCCCACTAAAAGCAACTTGCTAAATAATATCTTACCCTTGTAAAAAAAAATGTACTACTTTCCAAAATAGTACAATCAGAGATACCCTCCTTAATGTCCTGATTGGCTTTGTTTGGACAATGTGGTCACTACATGTATAATTTGCAAGGGACTGACATACAGCCATTGTCTTAGAAAAGCTGAGCCTTTACTGAAGGGCCTCTGGTGGGCCTTGGCCTAAAGGGTTCAAGTTAACCTGAGGTGTGGGAAGAAAGCTGGTGTTTTCCTACTTATATTAATTCCCAAAGGCCCAAGGGAAGTCCTGAAATCTATCAGGTTGGAGTGAGAAAGGCAGGCAGGGAACTAGAGAGGCTGTCACATGCTGGAAGCAGGGCCAGCAAGCAAAGGGTGGGCTATGAGCCCATGAGAATGTCCAGGGCAGGAATGGGAGGAAATGTCAGATAAGAGGGCGGGAGCCTGAGTGCTGGGCAGAAAGGGAGGCCTGCAGCTTAAATATCACATGAACTCTCTCTTGGTGTGAGGCCTTATCAAAGAGGCTCCTGAGCCCTGGAGAATTCCAAACCTCCAGGAAGGGGAAATTCACAGTCCTGGGATCTTCCTTCAGGAGGCACTTGCCTCTCAACTAGCAGACAAGGCTCTGGTTCTAGCCACCCTTCGATTCATCGGAACATATTGATTGTCCTCCGTTGCTGGCCCTGCTGCTCCTGGCTAGGGACTGTGTGCCTAGGAAATGCATGTGTGATGAGATTTGCGGCCACATTTGCTACACCCCATCTGGGGACACAAGGTCTGACAAGCATGCCTGTGCCTGTGGGATGATGACCAGAATATGTGTAATCAGAGCTGCCCCAGAAATCTGGCATCCACTGTGGCCAAAGCTTTGACCAGTAGGATCCCAGCGTCCATGGTCCTCACAACCCTAACAGCTGCCTTTTCTTATGCTGTATTCCAAGCTAAATTCATTTCAGGTGACAGTAGAAATCTGTGATGACGCCAGAGGCCGGAGGTCCCCTACTGAATCCATAATCATGCCTGGAGACAGCTACAGCTTCAGTTAGGTTTCTCCGCGAGGATGCTTTTCAAAAGCAATGTTGGTAGTTTGAGGCAGTTTTTTCGTCTTTTAGATCAGCAAGTTTTTTGTTTTTTTAATGATAATACTCACTTTGGTGAAGGAAGAGGGTGAGATGGGTACTGCAGGTAGGAATGTACATTAATGAAACTTATATGAAAAGGGGTTTGCCAGTTTTTCTAAGGCACCTTAAAAAAATTAGTGTTCTCGACAGTTGTGATTACACAACTGGTAAATTTTAAATTTTCTTAATATTTTATATATATATATATATATATATATATATATATATATATATTTTTTTTTTTTTTCAGAATGGTTATATGTATTATTTCTGTAGCCAGAAATAATTTAAAAAAAAAACCACACAACTTATTTCTGGTTAATGAGATTAAGAAAAATTTATTTTCTTCTTTATTCTTTTTTGGTATTTTTCCATAATGGTTTTGTACTACTTTTAAACAGAAAAAAAAAATTAAAACTCTGATCCAGGCTTCTGGAGCAGAGTTTCCAACACTGTGCCTGGGGCTTCTGATCTGTGAGAGGCATCTGTCGCTGGACACTCTCTGGCCAGGCTGGGCACAGCCCACCCACTGGCCCTGCAGAGCAAAGCAGAGCGCTTGTTCTCATTGCTGAGTTCCACTGTTCCCCAATCAATGACCTCTCTGTTCAAGCAGCCGCATTTGCTGCTGCAGAGGGACCCCGGGAGTAAGAAGTGGAGTGAGGAGGGTTGGGAGGAGCCAGAAAAACAGTGGCCAAGGGGGAAAGCCGGGCACAGAGAAGGTCCCAGGCTGCGAACATCTGGGGCACAGTGCTGTAGGCTGCTTGGAACACATCCTCACTCCTGCTGCTTTACTCTCCAAGGTTGCTGAGGTTTCTTGAGTGTCTCCCATGCAGGAAGTCTTTTTTTTTTTTTTTTTTAATATTTTTTTATTTTTCGCTTAAAGTATTACAAAGGGTATTACATAAGTGTCCTTTTTTTTCCCCCCCGCCCTTGACACACCCCTACCCTCCCTTACCCCCCAGTGTCTTATGTCCATTAGTTATGCTTATATGCATGCATACAAGTCCTTCGGTTGATCTCTTACTCCCCTCCCTCCTGCCCCCCAACTCTCTCTGGCCTTCCCACTGCAGTTTGGCAATCAGTTTGAGGCAGCTCTGCCTCTGTATCTATTATTGTTCAAAAGTTTGTAATGGTCTTTATTATCCATGAATGAGTGAGATCATGTGGTATTTTTCCTTCATTGACTGGCTTGTTTCACTTAGCATAATGCTCTCCAGTTCCATCCATGATGTTGCAAATGGTAGGAGTTCCTTCTTTTTAACAGCAGCATAGTATTCCATCGTGTAGATGTACCACAGTTTTCTAATCCATTCATCTACTGATGGGCACTTAGGCTGTTTCCAGATCTTAGCTATGGTGAATTGTGCTGCTACGAACATCTGGTTACATATATCCTTTCTGATTGGTGTTTCTGGTTTCTTGGGATATATTCCTAGTAGTGGGATCACAGGGTCAAATGGGAGTTCCATTTCCAATTTTTTGAGGAACCTCCATACTGCCTTCCATAGTGGCTGCACCAGTCTGCATTCCCACCAGCAGTGCACAAGTGTTCCTTTTTCTCCACATCCTCTCCAGCACTTGTCGTTTGTTGATTTGTTGATGATGGCCATTCTGACAGGTGTGAGATGGTACCTCATTGTTGTTTTGATTTGCATCTCTCGGATGATTAGTGACTTTGAGCATGTTTTCATATGCCTCTTGGCTTTCTGAATGTCCTCTTTTGAAAGGTGTCTATTTAGATCCTTTGCCCATTTTTTGATTGGATTGTTTATCTTCTTTTTGTTAAGTTGTATGAGTTCCCTATAAATTTTGGAGATTAGGCCCTTATCAGATATGACGTTGGCAAATATGTTTTCCCATGAGGTGGGTTTTCTTGTTGTTTTGTTGATGGTTTCTTTTGCTGTGCAGAAGCTTTTTATTTTGATGTAGTCCCATTTGTTCAGTTTCTCTTTAGTTTCAACTGCCCTAGGAGCTGTATCAGTGAAGAAATTGTTTTGGCATAAGTCTGAGATTTTGTTGCCTTTGTATTCTTCTAGAATTTTTATGGTTTCCTGTCGTACATTTAAGTCCTTTATCCATTTTGAGTTTATTCTTGTGTATGGTGTAAGTTGGTGGTCTAGTTTCATTTTCTTGCATATATCTGTCCAATTTTCCCAACACCATTTATTGAAGAGACTATCTTGGCTCCATTGTATGTTCATGCCTCCTTTGTCAAAAATTAATTGAGCATATTGGTTCGGGCTAATTTCTGGACTCTCTATTCTATTCCACTGGTCTATATGTCTGTTCTTGTTGCAGGAAGTCTTTGCCTCCTCTCTGTCCCAAGGGCTGTGCCTGTCATTCTAGAAAGATCATGAGTGCCTACAGCTGTAAAATCCCTGGCATAAACCCTGGCCCATTGGAATAGCTGTTTTCCTAACAAATAGCATCCAGATAAATGCAGTATTAAGTTCAACCGTGTAGAAAAGGGCAGAAGAAGGACAATTCCTGGGTACTGAGCTGAGGTGGCTGCCATGTACTGTTGTCTAGGTTATATACTACCACATCTTCCACGAATAAAGTAGACGTTATTAATTTGTGTATTTATTACAGCAATTTTTCTAGAAGATACCTATAAATTGTTTAACAAAATTAGTATCTTGTGACAATTTTGAGACACATAGAAGAAACGTTGTCTTGAGGAAGGGACACCTTTTTCTAGTTGGTCAGTAATAGCTCTGTTATCAAATACAGAATTTTAATCCAAGATCCACGTCTTGCCCAGGTTCACACACCAAACCAATCTACTGTGAAACTCCTGGAGGTGAGCATTGGAGGTGGACAGAATGATAAAGAGAGATTCGTATGCACATTTACAGGTGCTGAGAAGGAGGCAGAACCCTGGGTCCTTTTTGCATCTTGAATGGGCATAGGCAAGGCGGTCCGTTCTGCCCTCACCCTTGGATTTCTGGCTTCCTTAGTTATGAGAACTGCATGCTGATGTGTGAATTTCAAAGCAATTATTGAGACCTAAGGGCTCCATTAAGCAGAAATTGCTGCCTGACTCGGCAAGCTTCATTAACTTGGTCGCTATGGTGTTTAACCCTGACTCATGGACCCACGTGCTCTCTCCTAGATTGTGGAGCGTGAATTCTGTGATTGACCACATCTGACTGCTCACATCCTTTGCCGTGTGTGTGTGTGTGTGTGTGTGTGTGTGTGTGTGTATACAAGCATGTGTGCAGGCTCACTCACTTGCATAATGAATGCACATTGGCTTCCCTCTAAAATTTCTTGTTGAAATTATGATACAAAGTACTTTGGGCCACATTCAGTTTCAAGGTGGGAAAAACAATTTGTTCTGCTGAGACCAATGTAGCTGAAATGTGTCAGCCATCTTGGACTGCCATGGCAGCGAAGTGTTTCAGTAATGAGGGGCCCTAAGTCTGGGAATGGCCCGAGGGTCTACCACACAAGGCCTCTTTCTCTTGGTGTTTCCGCTCTCCACCTCCTCAGCTAAGCTATTTATGCAAAAAGAGCAGGAAGTCACTGAAATCCCAGGGCTCCCTCGTACTGTTCTGTCTCCTTTGTGAGATTCCTTTTCTCACAGAGCCCTTCAAGGGGTCACTCCCTAATGTCCTAAGCAACCTAGACCCACTCTTGAATTTTACACCTGAATATTTTGCTGTCGCCAGATATCTCAGCGGAAACAATGTTATAAAACTCAGTGTTTCCAGAAAGTGAACCTATTAGCCAGCTTCCCCATTTACAACTTTCTCCTCCCTGCATATTTCCCGTCTTGGTGAGAAAACCTAGCAGAACTGTAACTAAGGGGAGTGTCGTGACCAAGGGCCCCGCTTCTGTGCTCTGAATTCATCACTGTCTTTGCACCGAGACCCTACTTCCTACGGGCTGCTCCCAGCAGTGACCGAGTGTGGCACATATACTAAGGCAGATCCATTCCTGGGTGAGGTGGGACAACTCAGACAACTGACTTTGGCTCAAAGACTCCCCAGCGGTCCTGTGGAATCTCCCACAGACTGCATGGCAATATAGGATGCTTTCCCCCAAACTTTCCTCCCTCACTTGGGATCTACTGCATCTGTAGTCTGATGGCTCCCCAGGATTTTATAGCTCCTTTTATGTTTTCCTAAATGAACATCATTGCACATTTAATCCCATCTTGGCATCTCTTTCTCAAGGAGCCCGAATAACAAAAGTAGTACTGTGCGAGGTAATAGTGCTATTGGCCCATCCATCATCCTCACAGAGATAAGTACTTATTCTGAGTATGGGTTTACCTTCCCGGCCTCCGGGTGGCGTGTTAAGTGACACAATCAGGTGCTCACTTTGCAGTGGACATAGCCAGGATCCTGTTGACCTGTAGGACATTGACATTCAGACCTTCTTTTATCAAAAGACATCATTAAGAGCTTGGGGGGAAAATCAAGTGCACACCATGGGAAAAGATACTTGCAATACATGCATCTGATATGACTTGTATACAGAATATATGAAGTCTCACAAGTCAGTAAGAAAAAAGCAGGTAACCCAATAAAAAATGCACAAAGGACTTGAATAGGCATTTCACAAAAAGCAGTGTCCAAATGGCTAATAAACACTTGAAAAGGTGTGAAACTTCACTGGGAAATATAAATTAAAACCCCAATGTGATGCCACTAAAAATGGCCAAAAGGAAAACACCAGACAATACCAAAGTAACTGGAGTTGAGTCACCACAATTCTCACCTGTTAGTGGAAGTGCATATTAGGACAACTATTTTGGAAAACTTTGATAGTATCGACGAAACTGTACATATACCTTTTCTATGACTAGCAATTCCATGTGTACATAGTTCATTAAAGACAGAATAAGAATGTTCCTAGCAGCGCTACTTATAATGCCAAAAGCAAGTAATAACATAATTCTAATTGTTAAGGGCTTAAAATCAAACAAAACTAGTCTACACTGTTAGAAATCTAATAGTGGTGATCTTTTGGGGGGTAATGGCTGGAACTGGGCAAAAGGGTGGCTTCTGGGGTGCTGGTAAGTTTTATAATCTGAGTGAGAATTACACAGGTGTATTCACTTTAACAAAATTCATCAAACTGTACTAGGATTTGTACAACTTTTCTGTATGTATATTCTGCTTCAATAAAATTTATCAGAAAAAGTTTACTTTATTCCTAAATATTTTTGTTATCAAAATTTTAGAAAGTGTAGAATAGAAAAAAAATTACAGCAAGACTACTCACTTTGAACATTTTAGTGATTAGCCTTTTTTCTATGCACTCAGATGTCCTGTCTAGCCCATCCTTCAAATCAAATCAGTACCATGTTCTATATGTTATTTTGCAACAGCTTTTTACAACTTAAAATATACATTCAACTCTACACATTGTAAACATCTTTCCGTGTCATTCCCATTCTTTTACCACATTTAAAGGGCTACTAGATGTCCACTGAATTAGAGTTCAATTGTCTACATAAAAACTCATTTTTCATGTTTTAGTTTTTTTCCAGTTTTTCAATAATGGTCATTTTTGTAGCTAAATCTTTTTTTTTAATTGCTAAATTGCCGAGAGAGAGAGAGAGAAAGAGAGAGAAGAAGGGAGAAGAGGGAAAAGAAGAAGAAGGAAGAAGAAGAAAGAAGAAGGACGAAGGAGGAGGAGGAGGAGGAGGAGGAGGAGGAGGAGGGGGGGGGGAAGGGGAAGGGGAAGGGGAAGGGGAAGGGGAAGGGGAAGGGGAAGGGGAAAGGGAAGAGGAAGGAGAAGAAAGATTTGTTGTTCCACTTATTTATGCATTCATTTGTTGCTTCTCGTATGTGCCCTGACTAGAGACTGAACCTGCAATCTTGGCGTATCGGAAGATGCTCTAACCAACTGAGCTACCCGGCCAGGATATAATGTGGCTAAATCTTTATGCCATATCCATGATTATCTCTTTAGATTCAAGTTCTGTAAGTTGAGTGTCTATATAAAGGGTGTGTCTACTTTTGAGATTTAGGCAACCCAGAATTAATTTTTTAACAACCATGTAACAATTTGCATGCAAAGCATGCTTTAAAATGGGCTATCAGGTAGTTCTTGGCAAACTGAGAGCCACAACAATGTTACTCATTACCATGGTATCTATGATATCACTTCATTTATTTCTCACCAAAATCCTGTTTAAATGGATACCAAGAGCTAGCTGCCTTTTACAAACAAGAAAACAGGTTTACGTGAAGGACCTTACTCAAATTCTCTGCGAAGAAAGCTGGGTTCAAAGTGAGGTCTGTCCAACACCGAAGCCCTCTTCCTCACTCCATGCTGTTTCCCAGGAATGCAAGTCCTTTTGCTGAGCTGTACCAAGGTGCCCAACTGGACCAGTGAGTGAGCTATAATAACAGTCAGTAATGATCATAGTGAGAGCTCATGCTCAATGTTTGCTAACAGACTGATCAGAAAAGAAAGTAGGACTGAGGCGGAAAAAGAAAAGGGTGGGTACATGTGGGGAGGAATTCTGAATCTGATTGAAGTTGCCAGAAGATAAAAAATTGAAATCTTGTGTCAGCCCACTTGTTGATGACACGTCACAAGCTTGTCCAAGCTGCCTCAGCCACCAGGGCACCAGGCTGTTTGACCTCATTCCCCTGGAGTAAGACTGATAAGCACATTCCACTGAGACCAGATGTGGCTGGGAGAGGCCAGAAGCCGGTTTACAAGAAGACACAGAGGGAGTGGGGAGGCTTGTGCAAGCTTTGTGATTGTGTTTTGGAGTTATGAAAAGTCAAGGGAGTGAGACTTTTGAGGGCTGTCCCTTTTGAGGGCTGAAACTCTGGATCAAGCCGCATCCATTTTCCTATGAAGCTGTTAGGGCTGGTTACTCAGAAATAGCAAGAAAGCTTTGTATGTGTGTATGTGTGCGAGAATGTGTGTGGCAGTGTGTGTGTGTGTGTGTGTGTGTGTGTGTGTGTGTGCTCGCAATGCTGGGATTGACAAGTGTGAGGGAAACTGGATGTGTATGCCTTTTGATAATTTGTTCTTGATAATTTGTTCTTGGACCTGCTCCCTGCTGACTTGCATTTCACCACTTACTCTACATGTCAATTGATAAGGAAGAGAGGAGAAGAGGCAACTTGGGGAAGTGGGAGAGAAAGCTTTAGAATGCCACCACTCCAGCTCCTAACCCAAATTTAGCCACCAACCACCTTCGCATAAGTGTAACAATAGCTAACATGAATTTCAGGGTCTGTGCTAAGTGTATCTTCTGTATCTCACTTAATTTTCAAAACTAGTCCATTAAAAGAAGGTTCTTCTATTGCCCCTGGCTTATAGATGAGGAAACTGAAGTTCAGAAGGCTGAGGAAACTTATGGGAGATCCCATAAAATTTTCTAAGAAGCAGTTTTGAACTGAGGCCCATTGAAATCTAACATACCCACTCTTCTCAATGGCATAATTTAGAGAGAATTCTCAAAGTTGAGCCTCCGTTTCCTTTCCTTTAAAGTGGAAATAAACACTCCCAGCCCAGAGCATTGTCTGGAGGTCTAAATTAAATGTGGTATTTTAGACCAGAACATGGAACATCATACGTCCTCAGTGGATGTTACTTTTTCTCCCTGCCCAGGGCTTTCTGGAATGGAAAGGATGGATACAACAGCAAATCAAACCAAAGAACTGAGAAACATTTGGTGGCTTGGATGAAGATAGATTTGATGGAGCACAAGGAGGATTTAGATTCAACTAAGGGCACTAGCAGGATGAAGGACACTGAACTTAGGACCACAAATGTACTGAGTTGGCCACAAGCTTGCAGGGATGATGGTATTGTGTCCAGTGGCCAAATGAGGAAATGATGTCCCAAAGGGAGCTACCTGGCCCTAAGTCCTATTACTGTGATTCTCTCCAAGGGGTGCGCGTGCCGTCTGTTATTTTTTTAGTGAGACAGAATTCACATACCAGTGGGTTGTTGTTGTTGTTGTTTTTAGTATATTTACAAAGGAGAGTGATCTTCACCACTATATAACTCTCTAATTCCAAAGTATTTCATCACCTCAGAGAGAATCTCCATACTCATGAGCAGTCACTCCTCATTACTCCCTTCCTCACACCTGGAAATCACTGATCTGCTTTGTATTTCTATGAATTTGCCCTTTCTGGACACTTTATAGATACAGAATCATACAGTATGTGGCCTTTTGTGTCTGGCTTCTTTCACTTAGTGTAATGCATCAAGGTTCAGCTATGTAGTAGCATAAATCCTTATTTTAGTCATTTTTATTCCATTTATCAGTAGTAACCCATTGTATGGCTATATCACATTTTATTTATCCATTCATCTGTTGATGGAAATTTTGATTTCCATCAGTTTGAAGAACGCTCTTATTCATTTTTTTGTATAGCAGGTCTTTCAGTAACAAATTCTCTCAGTCTTGTTTATATTAGAGCAAGCATGTCAAACTCATGGCCCGCGGGCTGCATGCGGCCCACAACGAATATTTTTGCAGCCCAGTCAATATAACGGTATGTAAGAAATGTTTTAATAAAAATTTCATAACTCAATTTTTACAATATCTTGTTATACAAAACTAGAGGCACGGTGCACAGCATTTGTGCACTGGTAGGGGGTCCCTCAGCCTGGCCTGCACCCTCTCGCAGTCTGGGACCCCTCGGGGGATGTCTCCCTGCTGGCTTAGGCCCAATCCCCAGGAGGATCTGTCCCTCAGCCCGGCCTGCACCCTCTCGCAGTCCGGGACCCCTTGTTACTTACCACCCGCCTACAGCAGAGGCAGGAGAGGCTCCTGCCACTGCCGCTGCTCTCGCCAGCCATGAGCCTGGCTTCTGGCTGGGCAGCACTCCCCCTGTGGGAGCGCACTGACCACCAGGGAACAGCTCCTGCATTGAACGTCTGCCCCCTGGTGGTCAAAGCGACTGGTTGTTCCACTGTTTAGTCAATTTGCATATTAGGGTTTTATTATATAGGATTATTAATAACAAACTACAACGTTTTCTAATGACTGATTACTATAATTGTGTTGCATTCATTTCCCTTACGCGTCTTACACGCAGGCACACCATTTCTCTCCACCAATACTAGCAGCAAATATTTTAGCAGCTGATTTCCACGACCTTAGTCTTAGACTGACTTGTTTGGTGTGTGCAACAGGAAATATTTCCCTTTCGGAAAACAAGAAAAATAGCTTTATTTGCATTACACTTATTAATTTGTGCAGTTATTCAGTGTCTGGTAAGTTAATGTTCAAGAAAAAAATATTAATTTTTATTAAAATGTTCTATTTTTTTATGTTAACAATTACTCATTTATTTCACCCTTTGTATTCAGCATGTCTCTATCGAAATAAACCTACGTTTCTATGAAAATTGAAGCTTTTGTTTTTTGCAGCCCACATAAACTTAAACCTTGTTTATTTGGCCCGTGTTAGCCTTTGAGTTTGACTTGCTTGTATTAGAGTGTCTTAATTTCTCCTTCATTTTTTTTTATTGATTGATTTTTTTGTTTTAGAGAGAGAGGAAAGGAAAGAGAGAAACTTTGATTTGTTGTTCCATTTATTCACACATTCATTGGTTGATCCCTGCATGTGCCCTGACTAGTGATTGAACCCACAACCTTGGTGCATGGGGACAATGCTTCAACCAACTGACCTACCTGACTAGGGCTCTCCTTCATTTTTAAAGCATAGTTTTGCTACAAACAGAATTCTTGGATGAATCTTTTTCTTTTATCACTTTGAATATGTTATCCCACTGCCTTCTGGCTTCCATAGTTTCTGATGAGAAATAAGCTGTTAATTTTATTGAAGATTCCTTATAAGGGATGCATTGTTTTTTTGTTTTCAAAATTTCCTCGTTTTTGTCTTTTAACAGTGTGATTATGATGTATCTAAGGATAGATCTCTTTGACTGTACTGGAATTTGTTGGAGATATAAATTAATGTTTTTTTCATCACATTTGGGAAGTTTGGGGCAATTTAAAAAGATTATTTCTGTCCCTTTCTTTTCCCTCCTTCTGAAACACCCATAATGAATACTGGCATATTGGAACACACACTTGATGGTGTCCCATAGGTCTCTTGGGCTCTTTTTATTTCCTTCATTCTTTTTTCCCAATCTCTCACCAATGGGATAGTGACAGTATGACAGACTAGAAGGGGATGCATGATGGATATTCCTGCTTAGTGAAGGGGTCTGCACACTGATAAAGCTCTCGCATTGCCTTATTGAACATGATGGGTCCAAAGCAAATAGATGCAGAAAGAGTTCCCATTTTTCCTTTGCTCTCCTTGGGCAATCTCAAATTCCATGGCTTCCCTAGGACCTCTGGGACTCAAAATAATCATTTTCAGTCCAGTCCTTTCTTTTGAAGCCTGGGTTCTTGTGTCCAAGAGTTTAGGTTCAGATCCAGATCAATCAGACTCCAAAGTCTATGGAGTCAGTCTCTTTTCTACCATTACCCCAAATTCTCCACAGAACCTTTTTCACGGTGACTTAGCTCCTTGATGGAGAAGCTTGTGGTGAGGTAAGGTGAGAAATGAGGCAGGTGAGGAGAAGTGCCTCACGGACTGGATGAGAAGCTAAAGTCAAATAAATTTATAATTCAGTCCAAGTCTGTCCTGGATGTGCCTCTTCAAGCCTTTTGAAGGTCCCCTCTGCTTTATGTACTTCCAATTACCAAACCAGGCTTGGAATAATAAAAAATGAATATACTGGCTCTGCTGAAGGTATAGATTGAGGCAATTTTACAGAATAACGGGGAGAGAGAACTCACCTTCTCAGCTGCCACTGAGGTGGCTCTGCAGATAGGTAATACGGGAAAAATGGAAGAGTCCTCTGAGAATCCTAAGATCCACCCAATTTAACAGAGAGCTGAGAATCATCTTCAACCTCTCTTTTCCTCCCCTCTCCCTTCTTCTTTCTTCCTCTTCCAATACTTGTATTCTTCCTTCTCTCTCTCCTTCTCCATTCCTTCCTAAATCTGATAGCCTGAATACCTCTCTTTTCTGTTCTCTCCTTTTCCCTCCTCTGCCTTAGTCAAAATCTCATTGTCTTTCCCATTTCCCACCTGGAGAAAACCTCAACTGGTTCTTAAGTGGTCTTTACCTCCAATCTCAAGGTCTCATCTATCCTCCACACCAAATGTGAGAGATATTTTTAAAACCCAAATCTAACCAAGTAGATCAAATATCATATATATATATATATATCAGCTTCTTTCAGGTACAAACTCATCTTGCTTCCTCATAAGTGGTCCTTCCTAAGGTATATTTTTATTCTTGCAAAATTAACAATGTATCTTTTGACACTAGTTCATTAAAAACAGAACTTTATTTTGGGCTTTGGTGGATCAAAACATGAACTATAACTGGCACCAAGGGGTTTATGCTGGTTATCTGATCCCAAAGTGCCAAAGAAGATGCCATCATAGTGTCGAGTAGGTAAACGGAGTACATAGCCAATCCCTTGCAGTCAGTGCATGTTCAGCCTGGTTTAAACAGAATAACACATCTTGTAGCAACTACTTAAAAGAGAGTACAAACACACAACCTCTTCTTGTTTACAGACTGTCTTTGGAACTGCATCTCACTCTTTGAGCTTCATAGATTCCTTTGGCTAAGAACCACAAATCTTGTTCTCTCATTTCTCCTCCTTTGAGTCCATACACATCTTTCTTGTTTGTGACTATTTTGTCTCTCTTCAAGCACTGCATGTCAAAATAGCTCGAGGAACTCACCTTCCAGTTATCTCTTGTCCTGTAAATGCCCTCTTTCAAGAGACTTTTCAGGGGAGTCCAAGCCTAAAATGTCTATGGAGGGCCCAGGCAGTTTAATGTGTGTTGACTAAGAGAGAAGTAAGGTGCGTGCTAGATCACACTGTGGGGCCTTCATGGACCAGACACGGAGTTGAGTTGAGCCTGAAGGGTAGGACAGATTTGCAATGCAGAGGAGATGGGGGCCATTCCAGCCTCAGGAAACAGGGAAGAGGTTCCCAGTTTTAAGTCAAGATGGATGCTGCATTTGTGCAGCAATGGGGAGGTGACCTGCTAGAAGGTGTGTGTGAAATCTGGTAAGGTAGACAGATGTGCACAGCAGTTTTAGAACTTGGAATAGTATCGGGATTCTAGTTCACTGTTCCCCAAACTGTATTTCTTAGTACACTGGTATCCCTCTAAGTATCTTTTATTGAAACACAATTGACATATAACATTATATTAGTTTCAGGTCTGCAATGATGATTTGGTATTTGTATGTATTGTGAAATGGTCACCACAATAAGTCTAGCTAGCATCCATAACAATATATAGTTACAAAATCTCTTTTCCTTGCGATGAGAACTAAGATTTACTTGATTAGCAATGTTCAAATATTTAATATGGTATTATTAACTATAGTCACCCTCTAAATATTATCAAATGTCTCCCAATTAAAAAAAAAAGAGGTCTTGTGGCCAAATCTATCTGGTAAATAGTGTTAAAGTTTTTATATAAGGATGTTCATAAAGTGAATACTATTATGACTTTCCAAAGGGGGTTGTAGTTGTAGTATCTAAATTTTCCCTGCATTACTTGGCCTGTTTTCAAGAAGATTCAAGCAACATAATTAAAATAGGATGTTCCATGAAATACAAGTTGCAAAATGTTGATCTAATCCAGCGGTTCTCAACCTCTGGGTCGCAACCCCTTTGGCAGTCAAACGACCCTTTCACAGGGGTTGCCTAAGACCATCCTGCATATCAGATATTTACATTATGATTCATAACATAGCAACATTACAGTTATGAAGTAGCAACGAAAATAATTTTATGGTTGGGTCACAACATGAGGAACTGTATTTAAAGGGCCAGAAGGTTGAGAACCACTGGTTGGATTAGATTCTAATCCAACCCCTTAACCTTTCAAATGAGGCCTTGAGGGAAGAAGTGCTTCCTTAAGGTCATATATTAAGTCAAAGGCTGTGCTGGAGCTAAAATCTAGGTCTCTTGACTCTGCACCAAGATAAACTGTGGTGGGTCCTGGTTGCCCTGTATGTCAGTTGGGGGAAACACTCGATGCTGTAACAAAACAAGGCTTTCAGTCTTGGTTCAACAGAAGTTTATTTCTCCTTTATGTGGTAATCCAGTGTGGGAGTTCCTGGTCACTGGTAACTTGCTTCCCTGTGGCTAATCAGAAAACCAGGATCCTATAATTGTGTGGCTCTGTTACCTCCTGGGGCTACAACAGAGAAGATGGAGAAGCCCTGCTTGCTTTTTAACACCTTTCGTACTGCTCACGAGCTTTCTCGTGTTTCGCGCGCCATCTGTTAAGGACCGCTCACGAGTTTTCTCGTTTTTCATGCGCCATCTGTTATGGACCTTAGATGTCAACACACTGTCTTGTCCACATCGAATGAAGCGATCTCATTGGTGGAAACCGTGCAGGTCAATCTACGAAAAACTATATGATTGCACGAACCCATAAAGCATTGCAGTTACATTGTATTTTGATCATTTGAATAGTCTTGTCTTCAAGTTCCTGGTGCTCTTAGAAAATGTTTTACGCAGTACCATACGTTAAAAAAGTACTAGAAACTTTAATTGTTTAATTGTTTTTGTAAATAAAAATGTTATAATTATTGAAAAACAACACCTAAAGTGCATTATGATCTGTAGTTATGATGATTTAAATAACGTGCAGTTTGCCCAAAAACGTGCGGTCCCTGGCATATGTCTTAGAGATTTCTATGCGGTACAAAAGTTGTTAAAGTTCTTGGCCCAAGAGGAAGCAAGTGGTTAAAAGTATAAACTCTGGAATTGGATTACCTGGGCTGGAGTCCCATCTTTGTGACTTATTAGCTGTGCACCTCTGTATTACTCAACTAGTCCGAACTTCAGTTTCTTTATCTGTAAAATGGGGTCAATAATAGAACTTACCTTACAGGACTGTTATGTACAGTAAATGAGTTAATGTTTGTCCAACACCTATCTGTACCTGGCACATATTGTGTGCTTTACAAGTGTTTTCTATGTAATAATATCAGAAAAAAAAATAACTCCTGCTTAAATCTCATTAGCTATACTTGGCTGCAAGAAGAGCTAAGCAGGCATTTCCCAGTGACAACTTCACACTCTGGAAAGGGAAAGGGGAATTTTTAAATTTTTGGTAGAGAGCTAACTATCTTAGCCAAACTAAATATTAAAATTTGAATCTGAACGGATAGGTAATGGAAAATTTTAAAGATTTTGAGGAGAGGTGAAATTATAACAACAAACTACTCCAGATATTTCTTTCCTATCACAAATATCTTTTCTATATAATTTAAGTTATTAAAGATAAAGTTATATATAATATTCTAGAACAGCGGTCGTCAACCTTTCAGACCTCATGGACCACCAGTGGTCCGTGAACCACTGGTTGGCGACCGCTGTTCTAGAATGTGAGTATGTCTAATTGAGAATATATGGATTTTCAATTGTTTTGAAGAGTTAAAAATAAAACAGGATCCAAGCTGGAATACAAAATCATAGAAAAGTGCCTTTTCATATATGCTATATTTGTATATTTCACATACTTCATATATACTAAGCAAAATTAAGATAACACTGAAACTACTGAGAGACACTTTAAAATTTTCAGAGAGAAAACTTTGATAATAGGAGATTAATTATATGAAATCCTTAGTTCAATTTAATATGTATAATAGCACAATGTGGTGTGCTGAAGTAATTGCTTTTTTATTGTAAGTTTAAAAACATTTACAAGATACTTCAATGGTCCTCACCCTTTTTTCCCATAAGGATGTATATTTCTCTCATTTAAATTCTTCAGTTATAGAAGTAGAAGTTATTGGGCTGGTCACAGTGTTCTATTTCTCTCTGCAGGCACATGGTAGGTTAGTTAGCATTTCCCTGCCCGCTTTTGAAGTCAGGCATAGCCACATGACTTGCCTCAGCTAGAGAAATGTGAGTGGGTATCACGGATGTCACTTTCAGGCAAAAGATCTAAGTGTCGGTAAGTGATTTGCCATGTTCCCTTACTTCCTTCAGCTGTGGGTATTATGACCTATTACAGCCTTCTTCCACCAGGTCCAAGTGTCTACAGAGAATACAGTTCCACGGCCAATCAGCACTGAGCATGCAGCATAATCAGGAAGTAACCTTTTGTTATGTTAAGCCCCTAAGACCTGGAGATGTTCACTGCCTCACTATAACCTAACCGGTCCGAACTGATGCAAGGAATACCAGGTTGTAAATGATGACTCTTTAGTTGTTGTTTTTAAAAAGATAATTTGATTGTAGTGTACCCCATGTGGGTAGATGAACTGGGTGGAGATAGGAACATAGTACTATAGACTGAATATGTGTGTGTCCCTCCCACCCCCCAATTCATACGTTGAAACCTAATGTTTAATGTATTGGTATTAGTAGGTGAAATCTTTGGAACGTGCTTAGGGTCCTGAAGGTGGAACCCTCATGAACGGGATTAGTGCTCTTATCAATAGACCCCACAGAGCTCTCTAGTTCCTTCTGCTATGTGAGGAATACCATGAAAAGATGTTGTTTATGAAGCACAAAGTGGACCCTCACCAGACAAAGAACCTGACCATGTGATTTCAAACATCCAGTCTCCAGAACTGTGAGAAACAGATTTCTCTAGTTTAGAAACCACCCAGTCTGTGGTTTTTTGTTATAGCAGCTTAACTGAACTGAGACACAAATGTTAAGTGAGAAGGGCCTGAACTAGGCTTACTATAGTGGAAACAAAGGACAGTGAAAAGCACCATGCTGCCTGCTCTTAAACATCATGCTCTCCATTAGGCCAAAGCCGGGCTTAGATGCAGAGGTGACGTATAGCTGCATTTGGCCATCTTAACATCTTCCCAGAGAGGACCTGACTTTGCCTCTGAATACTTTTTAAATATATAAGGCTAATTATGTTTAATTCACCAGTACTGTTTGGTTATTGGTTTATTGACTATTATCTAATTGACAGGACTTCTTCCTATCTTGCAGACTGAAAGCTCTTTAACATTATAATTATTGCTGGACAATACAGTATTCAATTTATTCTGAAAGTAATCATGCTGTAATATCAGGCTTTGCTTTTTGCAAGCAATGGAGACAATTTCTTTCATTATATCAGAAAGAAATACTAATTTTAGGAGCCACAATAGAAAGATAAGGTCCAATGGAGCCATTATTTGTATAGGCAGCTGATTTTAGATCACTGGCTAGTACTGTTTGCTGAAGCACAATGGAGTGAGGTCCTAGGGCTATTTGTCTAGATAAAAAGGTCCTGATGTACAATACACACCTAACCTGAGGGAATTACAGAATGAACCATGTGCTTCCTAGATATCAGCCAAGTACAGAATTGATCCCACTGTCTTCTTGGTCTGCAGATCATTTAATTGGGGAAAAGCCTTCATAGAAAACTGACTCATCCAATATTCAATATTTAATATCCAAGTTCAGTATATGATCACTGATCATTTCCCAAAATCACCAATGGACATGTATGGGAAGGTATTACTCCTCTGGTTGATGCGATATTTGTTATTTTAAAAATTGCCAAGACTAGTTTATGAAAGCCAATTCAGCAAATATTTCCTGGGCAATTACTTTTTTCATTTATTACAAACAAAAACCCTCACTGCAATGAACGTGCTTATTCTAGAAAGTAGGGGAGGGGGAATACAGTGAGTAGAAAACGTATAATGTAAGTTTATGCTTATCTGGTCCCCTTGTACACATTAACGTTTAAAACATGCTGCTTTGGAATGCAATTGTCATATAGCGTCACTTATATTTTTAACTTTTTATTGATACCTCGTTGTTTAATTCCTACAACTTTGTTCTTTTTTCAAGTTTATTATGAGTCTTCTCAGCTTTTGCATTTTTATATCATTGTTAGAAAAGCTTGTCAATTCCACCAATAAAACATGGCTGACACTTTGATCAGAATTGCATGCAATTTACAGATCAATTTGGACACTATTGGTATCTTTATAATTTTATCTTCCATTCATGAAAATAATACATCCTTCCATTTATTTACATTTATTTTAATTTCTCTCAATAATGTTTTGTGGTTTTCATTGTCAAGATCTTAAGCATCTTTCCTTATATTTATTAATAGATATTTGATTTTTTTATATACTTCTGATAGGCTGAAAAATGTCCCGCCAATGATGCTGGGTCCTAATTCTTGAAACCTGTAAATGTGACCTTATTTGGATAAGTCTTTTAAGATGTGAATAGGTTAAGGATCTTGAAGTAAGGAGATTGTCCTGGATTTTCAGGATGGACCCAAAATACCACCATGGGTTTTTTTATTTTTAATTTTATTTTGGGGGGTGTACAGGTATTATTTTAAGAGAGGCAGAGGAATGTTTGACATAGGCACAACAGGGTGAAGGTCATAGGAAGATGGAGCAGAAAGAGATTTGAAGATGCTGACCTTGAAGACTGGAGTGATGTCACCACTATCCAAGAATGGCAACAGCCTCCAGAAGCTGGAATAGATTCTCTCCTAGAGCTTTCGCAAGGAATGTGGTGCTGCTGGCATCTTGATTTTTGTCCCAATGAAACTGGTTTTGGAGTTTTGGCCTGCAGAACTGTGAGACAATGAACTTGTGATGTTTTTAAGACAATTCTGGAATTGATAGGTGTCTCTAGGTTAAAGGGGTCCAGGTTCCTTGATGCTCCCATATTTCTGTCTTCTCCATCTTGGTCCAGCAATGCTTCACTATCTTTCCGGTGCTTCATGTCTCTAAGTAGGTTTAATTTTTTTTAATTAAACTTTTATAGGTATTCTCAGCAGAAGAGTGGTTTTAATATCTAATCTCTTATTACTCAATAACCTCACCTGCCACTTTTAAAAATATATTTGTATTCTTTTATTTATTGAACTTATAGAGGGAGACATAAATTTGTTGTTCCACTTATCCATGCATTCATTGGTTGATTGTTGTATGGACCCTGACCAGGAACCAAACCCCCCAACCTTGGCATATCTAGATGATACTCTAACCAACTGACCTACTTGGTCAGGGCTTACCTGTCATTTTCTTGAATGTATTATAATTTTTTAAAAGTTTATTCATTTCCTGAATTGTTTCTAAGTTCTCTACATTACTTTCCTTCCTTCTTTTTTTCCCCTCCTGATTCTTCATTTTGTCTCAATCTGTTATGTGAAAACATAAGTTTTCTTCAACGTCAGTTGAGCCTTGTTTTTTAATATATATATTTCTTTTTAAGAGGATGGGAGAGGGAGATAGAAACATCAGTAATGAGAGAGAATCATCAATCTGCTGCCTGCTGCTCCACACCCCCTACTGGGGATCAAGCTCACAACCCAGACATGTGCCCTGACTGGGAATCGAATAGTGACCTCCTAACCAGGAGGATGAACTGGGTGGAGATAGGAACATAGTTGAGCATCATAGGTGGATGCTCAACCATCAAGCCACACAGGCCGGAATAAAATATATATTTCTCCAACAAGGCACTAAATGCTGATTGGAGGTGTGTGTGTGTGTGTGTGTGTGTGTGTGTGTGAGAGAGAGAGAGAGAGAGAGAGAGAGAGAGAGAGAGAGAGAGAGAGGTTGTTAGCAGACTTCGCCGATTAGAGGTAATCTGCCATTTCCTTGAAAGGACATTAAAATGTCCACATATATAGGTCCTTTCTCTTGAGCAGGGGTATGTGCCTGGCTTCCAGTGTTCTGAGAAGTCTCACCATCCAGTCTGATAACTTGTCATTTATTTCTTCAATATTCAGGATGTTGCTTCCCCCACTTCCTTGAGTTGTTTTCTGAGTTGAGGTCATGTCAGCCAGGGGCTAGAGTCAGACTAGCTCAATATCTGGCCCAATCAACTGGGGTCAAGGGACCTGGTCACACAGTGTATGAAGCTGCCACTTTTGCACTGAGGCTAGGGTATTTTTACTAGAGGATATTGAATGGGAGGACATTATGAGCATACTCTTCATTAAGTCACTTTTGAAAAACCTCTTGACTTGCTTTCTTTGTAGCACTTTTGAAAGTGCCAAAATCTTTGTATATCCTGAGAAACCACTCCTCTTGCCTTGGGTAAGTGGGAAAATCATCAAGCTCTCTTGGATAATCAGCTTCTTCTCTTCCCAGACCTAAACGTTTTCCTAAGGCCAACCAGGGACACATTCCAGGCAGAGGAATGTCCATCTCTCAGAGCCACGTCATCTGTGGCATATACGCAGGCGCAATAAGATTAGAGTAAAAACTTCCTTCAGGCTTTAGGAGAGTTCTGTCACTTCCAAATTTACATGGGGAGACTTGAAGATAAGCAGGGTCCCGCTATCTGTGCGTATTCCCCACTATCAACTTGGTCTGGTTGAACAAGAGAGAATACATTTTAGCCAGAGAGACTTTCAATAGTTGTGTGAACTAGGGAGTTCAGTTCTGCCCTTTCTTTAAAATGGGAGAATAAAGAAACTTTGTCCTGCTCAATTCTGTGAAAACAGTGACTATGTTAAACATACAGTAGTTTTTCCTTACACTTTATGTCATACATAATTCCAGTGACTTGAAGGCATTTTGTAAAGTTTTCACCCAGAGGAAAAGGTAGGACATTGCCTGGATCAGGATATAGTGTCTGGGGAACCTGAATCAATAGCAGGTTGGAGCATCATTCATACAGGAGCTGAATTGGATGGTCTGAGGAAATGACTAGAGAGATAGCATTTTGCAGGAAAGGCAAATTAAAAGCTGCACAATTTGTCAATTCAAAGGAGCTGGGTCAAAAGGGAGAAGCTCAGTTGTGCACAAATTACACTAAAACCTGATAAATCAATCGAGTATAACTTTAAAGTGGGCTTGGGAGGCAGAGTCTGGAGTCATTCCCAGAACCACTAGTATGGTTCCTCTACTGCCGGCAAGGCAGGGCCTGAGGACTTCAAGGCCAGGCCCTGAAATAATATCGCCTTGTGATTGTTACTATTTTTCTTTGTAAAATCTCCCACATGTACATGAGTAGAAAGAGTGAAAAGTAAAGCCCACCTTTCTCTTTACAGATGCAATGCAAACATAGTATATGTATTTCCACATGTATACAATATACTTTTCTTACATAAATGAGATCAATCTGTACATAGCATTATTTTTAATGTAATAACATTTTTATGATTCATTCACTCAACAAATATTGATTGTGCACTATTTTAGGTGCTAGAAACATAGTAGTGTATAAAACAAATCTTTCTCCCCCCAAATCTTTGCATAGTGATAAATGTCACTTATTTTTAAGTGGTGAAATTATTTTACAGTTTAAGGGACATCTATTGTTTTCTCTCAGTCTGAGTCTTGCCTTTTCATTTCAAATGGTGTCTTTTAAGTATTTTTTAACTTTGATTAAGTCCAGTTTATAATATTTCCCCCTTTTATGATGTGTGTGTGTGTGTGTGTGTGTGTGTGTGTGTTTGTGTGTTATTTTTCTTTTGAAATTCAGTGCATCTTCCTGGAAACATAACCTTTCCATTTATCCAAAATCTTTGCCTATTCCAAGGCTGTAAAGATTTTATCATGTTTACTTTTAGAAGTTTAATGGTCTAGCCTTTTTGTTATATCTGTCTCTTGATTAAGATTTGGTCTGGTCTGAATCACTAAGGTTTGTCCGAAAATGGGCAGCCAATTGATGTGTCTCTCTCACATCAATGTTTCTCTCTCCGTGTGTGTCTCTTCCCTTCCTTACACTCTCTCTTTAAAAAAAAAGGAAAAATATCCTTGAGTGAGGATTAACAACAACAACACTCACAAAAAAGGGCAGCCAAAGTTTAAACTATTGCATGAGAGTCTCTTTACCTTGTGGGGTGGTGAATTCTGTGAGATAAAAGTCTGAGCTGCTGTTTACTATCTTTGCTGCCTGAGAATGAAGTCTATGCAGAAGAAAGCAGAGACAAGGTTCAGAAAGAGGTTCCTGACATTGTTTGAATACCTGGATCTCATTGGACCTCAAGACATATATCTTTGAGCCTTTCAAGTACATGGCCAATAAACCTCTATTTTGGCCTCAGACAGTTTGAATTATATTTATTTCAACTGCATGTATAATCGGATTTAACATGACTAATGAACAGAAGAAGGAGGTAGCCTAACTTATTTACTCAAAGTCCTCTGTGGAGGGACATTCAAGTTGCTCCAAGTTTTAGCTCTTATAAGCCTTGCAGCTTTGTGGGCTGAGGTGAAGAGGAGAAAGGAGGAAGGTTTTGGATAAATGGAAAGGTTATATTTCCAGGAAGATGCACTGAATTTCGAAAGAAAAATAAGGCCAGCAGTGGGCTACTTTGAGCCTACATAGCTGAGGGGACTGTTCCATCAGACTCTTCGTTAGAGGACTGGAGACCTCTGCCCAAGGGGAACGAAGTGGCCTGGGAGAGATGGGTTGTTCCACAAGCCTGTGCCAGAGGGGAGCAGGCATGGGGAAAAGGCAGTGCCATTGTGTGTGCTCCAGAGCTGGGCTCTGATCAGGCCCTTGTCACGCTCAGGATCCTCATTGTGGTTCCAGGCCCCTCCGAACATCTCTTTGTGGAGGTGATTCATAGACCCTAATACACAAGGTCTTTCTATGACCTTGAATATAATCTTGAATATAAATCTCAGCTATAAATAATTATTAGATTAACTTTAAAGTTTGAAATTTAAAATGTGTGACAAAGGGATTATTATTGTTGTTGAGGCTCATTTGAAAAGTGAGACTATTCTGGAAATAGACTGCCTGAGCATCAACTTGAGTCAGAAAGATCTCAACAACTCTACTGGATTAAAACCTCAGACAGGCTACTTCTTATGCCTCAGGTTTTTAATTTATACAATGGGGATAACAAAAACTTCCTTCATATAATTGTTGTGAGGACTAAATGAGATTATTTTTAGCAGCGTGACACATGGAACAGAGCCAATGAATGGTAATAGACGTTATTAGTAACCAAAGGCTCAGAAAAGTAGAGATATGACCAAGTTCTCATAACTAGGGAGAATCCAGAGCAGTCTGGATACCATGACTTCTGACCCTTGTTCCTGCCACTGTGTAAGTCCTGAAATGACTATTTTAAAAGGACACCTGGGGAAGACACAGACTAGCCTCTCAGCCAGTAAAGGGGAGTGTGGAGATGTCCTCTAGTTCTTTCTTCCTTTAGCGTCGGACAATTTTCCTTTATCAAGCATTCTCTGAACACTGGTTTATTTAGAATGAGATCCTCACTGGCATTAACCTAAGGCCACCCCAAGATTTCCTACTAAAACAAAGACGTCAACCGTGGTCAAATTTCCCAGAGCTCCAGCCCAGGCTCCCCCTAGCGGCCGCTATGGGACGTGCCCAGTGCCAACTGGGCCAGGAAGCCTTGGCGCCTACAGGAGAGGGGTCATTTACTAAGCCCAGGCAAGACAAACACTTCACAGAATGTACCCAGCTGTGATGCAATACTCCCCCAGGGGGAGGGCACACTCACAGTCTGCTCTGGGATTCCAGGGCTAAAAGGGTAAACAGTGGTGGAGGATGAAGCTGAGGCCCTCCAGGAGGAGTGGCTGAAGACCAGGGTGCAGGAGGATAAAGCCTTTATGAGCCCATGGAAGTCCTCAGTAGCCACTTCCCTCAGGGCCTCCGTGCCTGGCCAACTGACGGAGGGAACAATCCTGTTTAATCTGGACCTGCTCCTGGGTGACCAACTCCCCAGCTCTGTGCCCCTTGGCCTGTTCTTGGTCACCCATTTATACAAACTCCTGTCTCTGACAGCCTGTCTCTAAGAGATTTTGGTGGGAGCCTGTGCTATTTAACCCCCAGGACACCCTATAAGTTTAAGAATCTTCTATTATCCGGGCTTTGAAATGAGGAGACTGCGAGTCACAGACCCTATACCTCTGCTGCCAAGGATCACACACCCATGGGATGGAAATGTTGGCATTCAAGCCCAAGGCCGGGAACTTCAAAGGCTGTTTTCTTTCCACCGGGCTACCCTTCCCTGAACACTGAAATTGTTTGTTTCCTACAGACACCAGCAATCATAGAACTGGAGAAAAAACTTGGAATCACAGCAGAGAAGAAAGGCCTTATTACCACAGTTTTACTTATACCTGCTGTCCCTGCTTCTTACCCATCTTCCTCCTGATGGTTGTTCTGCACGCCTTCTTTTTACCTAAGAACCACTGCCAAGCCACACATTCCTGTGTTTTGTCTTTTATCCAGGGAAGAAAGTAGTGTCTGCTGGCCTGATCTGTGACTCGGAGCCTTAATTACTTCTGGACTGTTTGGGTCCAAAGGGCTGGCTAAACATTTCAAAGAAATGCCACAGCCTTTCATCGCTTTGGCCGAAGTTAAATAGGACTAACATTATTGGAGTGCTATTAAGTATCATATTCTGAAAAAATATCAATTAAATATATATATACACACACACACACACACACACACACACACACACATATATATATATACACATATATATATATATATATATATATATATATATATATATATATATAAAAATTTATTCTTTACCACAGCTATGTGATATAGGCATCAATACTCCCACTAAATAGATGAGGAAACTGAGCATCTGAGAGGTAAAGTGACCTGTCCAGGGTCACATCTCTGGGATTCCAGAGCTGAGATTTGAACCCAATCTATCTGACTGCCAGTCTATGATCTATCTCTTGTACCATTCTTCCTTCTTATTAAAAACATTTTTTTTCTTCTTAAGTCAACTCTAATTAGATATAGTTATATTAAAATGTCCTCATTTTAAGTGTGTAGTGTGATGAGTTTTGACAAATATATACACCCTTGTAACCACCACCACAATCAAAGTGTAAAATATTTTCATTATCTTAAAAGTTCCATTGGGTCCCATTGTGGTCAATTTCACCCCCAGCCCAGGTACTACTCACTTGCTTTCTCTCACTAGAATTAGCCTTGCCTTTTCTAGGACTTCATGTAAATGGAATCATACAATATGTACACTTTTAGGTCTTTACTCTTTTGCTCAGCATAATGATTTTGAGATATATCTACAGGGGTGGGCAAACATAGGGTTACAGTTTGAGTACATGAGACAGAGTTTATTCTTGTATTGCTATTAATTAATTATTGTATTCTTTATTTGTGTTATGTAAACCTACTTTTGCCCACCCCTGTATGTTGTTGCATATGTCACTAGTTTGCTTCATTTTTAATTCCTGAGTAGTACTCCATTGTGTCAATATACAACAATTTGCTTATTTATTCACCATTTCTCTTGATACACATTTGAGTGGCTTTCAGTTTTTTACTATTATAAAAAATGTTTCTGGGAACATTTGTGTACACTCTTTCTTTGACATGTTTTTATTTCTCTTAGGCAAATCCCTGTGAATTGAATTTCTGAGCTGTATGCAAAATGTTTAGCTTTTTAAGAAACTGCCAAACTGGTTTCAAAGTGGTACCATTTTACATTCCCACCAGCACTGTTGGCATTTCAGTTGTTTTTATCCTTCTCAACACTTAGTATTGTCTGTTTTTTACATTCTAGCTCATGGGTAATGGCTTCTCATGGTTTATATTTGCATACCTCTGAAGATTAGTCATGTTGAACATACTTTTCACATGTATATTGGTTAGACATATATTCTCTTTTGTAAAGTAGCTGTTTAAAACTGTTGTCCATTTTATAAAACTGGATCATTGGTCTTTTTCTGAATGAGTTGTAGGAGGAGTTTTTAAAATATATTTTGATACAGATTCTTGTCAGATGCTAGTGTAGGTGTGTGTGTGTGTGTGTGTGTGCATGTGAGCGTGCATATCTGTATCTATATATATTCACACACATGTATACATATGTAAGATGAATATATAACTAAACTTTATATTTGTGTGTCTGAAACTTGACTTTTAATTTTAGAAATGGTGTTTGTAAAAGAGAAGGAGTTTTTAGTTTTAAGTTCAGTTTGTTATTTTCTTCTTTTGTGCTTGATACTTTTTTGTGTATCTTTATTATCAAATAAATCTTTGATGGCCCCAAGTTTGTAAAGATTTTCTTGTTTCTCAAGTTTAAGGTGTTCACAGTTTTATTTTTATTTTTTAAAATATATTTTATTGATTTTTTTACACAGAGGAAGGGACAGGGATAGAGTGTTAGAAACATCGATGAGAGAGAAACATCGATCAGCTGCCTCCTGCACACTCCCCACTGGGTATGTGCCCGCAACCAAGGTACATGCCCTTGACAGGAATCGAACCCGGGACCCTTGAGTCCACAGGTCGATGCTCTATCCACTGAGCCAAACCGGTCAGGGCAGGTGTTCACAGTTTTAATCTCTTTGTTATACTTATGGTAGTTTTTAATTTAATTTTTGTGTATGCTTGAGGTAAGGGTTGAGGTCATGTTTTTCCACATGATGGCCTGATTTTCTATTTTTTGAAGAGCTTGTATGAATATTCACTTGTTCCAACACCATTTGTTGAAAACACTATTCTTTCTTCATAGACTTACCTTGGCAACTTTGTTAAAAAATAATATGGGGGCCTAATTCTGGACTATCAATTCTGTTTCTTTTATTTATAGGTTTGTTCTTATAATACCATACTTTATTGATGATTATAGCTTGGTAGTAAATCTTGAAATCAGGTAGTGTAAATCCTTCAACTTAGTTTTTTTTTTTCAATTGTTTTGGCTATTCTGTGTCCTTTTAAAATTTTGGAATAAGCTTATCAACGTCAAAACCAGTCTGCTCAGATTTTGATAGGGATCAAGTTAAAGCTATAAATTGATTTGAGGAGAACTGATATATTAACAACATTGAGTTTTCCAATCAATAAACATGATATATCTCTTAATTTATTTAGACTTTCTTTATTTCTCTCAGCAATATTTTAATTTCCATTTTACAGGTCTTTTACAATTTCATTAGATTTATTCCTTAGTAGTTTTGTCATTTTGTATGTTGTTATAAACAATGTTTAACTGCTTTTCCAATTTTTTGTTGCTAATATATAGGGATGCAGTTGATGTTTGTATGTTAATTTTGTGTCCTGCAACCATGTTAAACATCTTTATTAGTTCTAGTAGCAAGACTTTAAGATTTTCTAGGTATGCAATCATGTCATTGGGGATAAAGATAGTTTTATATCTTTCTTTCCAAACTATATGCCCTTACTTTCCCCTTCCCCTCCTTTTTTGCATTGTCTACAACCTCTACTATAATGTTTCCTTGTTCTGAATTTTATGGGGGAATATATCCAGTCTTTCACCTTTAAGAATACTGTTAGATACTGTGTAGGTGTTTTTTTTTTCTTTAAAATATAGATACTGTTAATCAGGCTGAAGAAGTTCTCTTCTATGCCTAGTCTCTAAGAACTTTTATCATCAATGGATGTTGAAGTTTGTCAGATACTTTCCTTATATCTATTCAAATGCACCACAGTCTTTTAATATGATAAATTATATCAATTGACTTACAAATATAAAGCCAAGCTTGAAATCCAGGAATAAACCCTATTGATTATAATTTGCTATCCTTTAAAAATATTCCTGGATATAATTTGCTAATTGGTTTTCTTTTTTAAAATATATTTCTATTGATTTCAGAGAGGAAGAGAGAGGGAGAGATGGAAACATCAATGATGCGACAGAATCATTGATTGGCTGCCTCCTGCACAACCCCCACCAGGGATCAAGCCTGCAACTTGGGCAGGTGCTCTGACCAGGCATATGCCATGACCTCCTGGTTCATAAGTCAATGCTCAACCACTGAGCCATGCAGGCTGGGCACTAGTTGGTTTTGAAGGATTTTGTATCCAGGTTCATAAAGGATAGCGGTCTGTAGTTTTCTTTTCTTGTAACTTCTTTGTCAGGTTTTGGTAACAGAATGATGGCCTGATTTTCTATTTTTTGAAGAGCTTGTATAGAATTTGTATTATTCCTTCTTGAAATATTTGAGTGTTGAATGTAGAATTGACCAAGGAAGCCATCTAGCCACAGAGATTTCTTTGTGTGAATGTGTTTATTTTAGACTGTGCTTCTGCTATAATAAAAATACCATAAACTGGATGACTTACACAACCAATGTTTATTTTTCACAGTTTTGAAGGCTGGGAAATCCAAGATCAAGGTGGTGACAGATTTGGTGTCTGGTGAGGGTCTGCTTCCTGGTTCATAGATGACCATCTTTACTTTGTCCTCACATGGCAGAAAAGGAGAACTCTGGTCTCTTCAGTCCCCTTTCAGGGCACTAATGTCATTCGTGAGGACTTCACCCTCATGACCCAGTAACCTCCCAAAGGCCCCTCCTCCAAATACCATTACATTGAGATCAGGCTTTAACTTATGAATTGGAGAACAAACATTCAGTCTATAGCAGTGCTTAATTACAAATTCACTTTATTTAATAAAATAAGGTCTATTCAGATTTTCTATTTCTTCTTGAGTCAGTTTTGGTAAGTTATATTCTTTTAGGGAATTTGTTCATTTCATCTAAGTTGTCAAATTTGTTGACATTATGTTACTCATAGTATTCCTTATTGTCCTTTTAGTATCTGCAATATCTATAATGATGTTTCCCTTTTCATTCCTGAATTGGCACTTTGTGACTACTCTCTTTTATTCTTGAAATGACTAACTTGAGTTTTTTTCATGCTTTTCATCATATCAATAGTTTTTACTTAGATTGTTTTTTCTACTGTTTATCTGTTTTTCATTTTATTGCATTCTGCTCTTGGTTTTACTATTTTTCTCCTTCTACATAACTTGGTTTACTTTACTTTACTTTACTTTTTCTAGCTCCTTAAGGTGGGAGACTAGATCATTGATCCCCATTCTTTGCCTGTTGATTCAGAGTTTACATTTGGCCTATTCTAATATATAATCTGTTTTGATATATTTGGTTGATAAAACTATGTCTTATTTTTCTTTGCATCCTGCATAAATATTAACAGTGTTCTACATATATCAGGTACTTAATGAATAGTTATTTAAATAACAACTGATATTTTTTTGTGTTTCTAAGCACCAGTTATAGATGGAGAGTGAAGAACAGTGCACACAGTAGGGGTTGGGCTTAATATTTCTATTTGGTCATCAAAAGTCAGCTCAGACATCATCATCTCTTCTTAGAAGGAGTCTCCACTGGCGGAAAGAATTGCTCCCATTCAATTTTTCAAAAATAATTTTTAGCCTTGGCTGGTGTGGCTCAGTTGATTGAGTGTTGTCCCATGCACCAAAAGGTCACCAGTTCGATTCCCAGTCAGGACACATGCCCAGGTTGTGGATTCGGTCCCTGTTGAGGTGCCTATAGGAGGCAACTGATCAATGTTTTTCTCTCTCCCTCCATCTCTAAAAAAGCAATAAAAACATTTAAAAAATTAAATAAATTTTTTAAGTTACAGTTGACGTACAATATTATATCAGTCAGGTGTACAACAGTGACTAAACATTTATATAACTTATGTAGTAATCATCCTGATATGCCTAGCACCCTATGATACCATTTTATATAATAAAAGCCTAATATGCTAAGTGTCCCAGTCATCTGGTGACTGGTCAACTGTTCAACCAATCAAAGCATAATATGCTAATGATATGCTAAGACCGCTCTATTGCTCGCTATGGTGTGTACTGACCATCAGGGGGCAGGCACTCTGACTAGTAGGTTAACTTGCTGCTGGGGTCCGGCTGATTGGGACTGAGTGAGATGGGCTGGACACGCCCTGGAGCCCCCCCTTGTGGGACCACCCCCCCGCCTCATCGTGCACCTGTGGGGTCCCAAGCACCTGGCCTGCACCTTCTTGCAATCCGGGACCCCTTGAGGGATGTCGGAGAGCTGATTTCAGCCCAATACCACAGGCCACTCCCCTCGGGAGGGCACCGACTCAGGGCTCACAGCTGGCTGTGGCAGCCTGAGCCTCTCTTGATCAGGACTGATTGGGCACCAGCCTGTGGCATGTGTAGTGGGGCCGGGATGAGCGAGAGTGGCAGGTAGGAGCTGCAGGTGGCATTAGACTGTGAGTTTCGGCCCAATCCCCACAGGCCACCCAGAGGGACCCCACCTGTGCACGAATTCGTGCACTGGGCCTCTAGTACATTCGTATTATTCAACTTTTTTTAAATCTTGCATGTACTCCTATTATTGCACTTACATAATGTTTAAAAATTAGATTATAGGTCTGTCTCTCCTACCCTAGTCTTAGTTTTTTGACAACAGGGACCCTGTCTTGCTCTTCAGTGGCTAGCATAATGCCTGACATATAGAAATCATTCGATAAATGTTTGCTGGGTGAAGGAGAGAACAAAGGCCTTTCTCTGCCTCTGGAGTCTGGTGAAACATTCAGAACATATGTAACAATCTGTGCGTTCTGTTGTGCTGTATTTCAGAATAAACATGCAGACCTATTGTATTTTTGAAATGCATTTTAAGTGGAAAAACATTTAGCATGTGTTGTAAGTTACTGCTCTCACTCTGAGTAGGGTCCGGAATCAATCAATGCCTAGAATCCAACAGCAAGTGGACAACATTGCCACTCCTCCCCCACCGTTTCCTTTGTCTTGAAAGAAAATAACTGGTTTAAACCAAACTAACCTCTTCTGTCTTTGTTCCCAGAGATGAGAACGGTTTCACAAAGAAAGGAGGGTCTGCATCTCCACTGCTTCAGAAATATTGCATTCAGAGCAATTACATAACAGGAAATGTCCCTAAACTCCAGCCAGATCAATTTGTTCCCCCTCCCCAGGGCCATTATCACAGTGCCCTTGCCAAAGCTCTCAACGAGTCTTCATAATCTCTTGCATGCTTAGTTCTCCATGGAGTTTTCCTAGCACTTTCCCACCCATTATCTTTTCTAATCGTCACAACAGCTGCTATATGTTCCAGAGGGCACTGAATAAAGGAAAGAGACCCCGCTCTGGAGCCAGCACTCTGATTCCATTTCTGCTCCGCCACTTACTGGTGTGGGCAGTGGGCTAACAGCTTCATCTTGCATAGCCTTGGTTTCCTTATTTGTAAAATGGAGATAATAATACTTATCTCACAAGCTTCTTTTGATGGTTAGAGTTAATATGTGTAAATCATGTGGCTCACAATAGGTGCTTATTGATGTCATGTTATGTTAATTTTGTAATTATTTTGGTTGCTTGTAGCAATTCAGGATGAGATTAAACCAGATGCAATAAAGCAATGCTAATGGACATCATATATACCCCCAATTTACTGCCTCCCAGCACAACTTCCAAGGGCAAGAAAAGAAGGAACTTAACCAAACAAACAAACAAAAAGAAAACAAGAATAACCTTCCCCAAAACTAAATGGGACAAAGGGGAGCCCTGTAGCATAAATAACACTAGAGTGCAATTAAATCCACCCTGGAATCTGTGTTGATCTTGTGCTTACAGTGGTTGCATTGGAGAATTTGTTACATGTTAATCTGTTTCCATGAGTATAATTTAACAAAAATTGAACTAGCACCTACTCAGGCTAGATACTAAGGTTAGAGAGTTGAATGGATGAATAAATCAGAAACTGAATGAACCTTCACTCTCCAACATAAGGTTGTACAGAGAGCAAAGAGGATGGACTCGCCAGCTCTGTTCAGAATTGGGAACGGCTCCACACAAGAGTCTTGAAGGATAGGGTGGGTTTTCCTCAGATGGTGCCATCACTGAGACTTACAGGTGTGATGAGGTTTTGTGAAGATCTTTCGTGAGGAGCAGTGGAGTTGCAGGGATTAGCTTGCATCATGATGAAGTTTTTGTTGTCCTAGAGCTAGACAGAACTTGGGTAAGCTGTTGACTCCCTTTGAACTGGAGATACTCGTGATATCTCCTTTGGGGATTTTGAAGGATCAACAAATAAGTTTCCCAACTTCCTCATATAAGTTTGAACTAATTGAAAGGGCAGAAATTTGATAGATGGATATCGAAATACCACTTTACTAGTAAAACTGTATTAGAAAACTTAAATACTTGGAAATGATGGCTTCCTATTCTTGTACCCCAACATTAACATCCTCACTGGGCACAGGCAGAGATAGAAACCACAAGCCTCTCTCCTGGGGCAGATCTGCTCCCCTGTGCTTACTGTGAGACTCGGCGAGCAGACCAAAATCAAGGAGTGGTTCTAGCTATGACTGAGCCAAGCACATCTAGTTTCTTCTTTCCAACCAACCAATGAAGTGAGTGACCCTCCCCAGAGAGAATGAGGGGGTGAGCAAGAGGCCAAGGGTTTTACACTCATTGAGATCCTTCCACATGAAAACAGGAAGCCAGAGGAAGGGAGGTTGCCTCCAACAACTATAATAAAGTGTTGTTGTTGCCTGGCGCATAATAAACACTCAACAAATGCCAGCCTTTATTGTTGTTGTTATGGTAGCAGATTAGCAGGGCCCAGTATATTATCTGATATTCTCCCATTAAAATATCCATGAAAATAGGCAAAAAGACAAACACTGAAAGCTGAGGAGAAGATCATATGCCAAAGTCTAAGAAGTAATTTCTTCCAGTTGTACTGTTGATAAAGACAATCTTGTACTATCACTCTGGTAGAAATGATAGAGTTCTGGGAACAGTGCAATAGATAGCGATGCGATAGTGACAGAGAAAGCGGCAGGGCAAAGGATGTGGTCTTTCATGCGCTGACAAAAGAACTAATGAGTGCATCTGACCCAAAAGTCATAGGGAGAGGAGAGTTCACCTCAGCCCTGCTCAGTCAGGTGAGATGATTGCCTGCCTGGCCCAGGACTAGGGGCCATGATCTCCACTCCTATTCTAAGATGCTATTGATTTTAAAATGCACTACTATTTTGTTACATTCAGAAAAAAGAACATTATCAGTTAAATTATAACTTGTCATTGATCCTGATATGCACCCAAATATCCATGATGGTAAAATGTGTAAAACTGTGTGCTTTAGAAACAAAAGATATAGTATTCTAAGTACTATAACCTTGCCAGTTATACATGTCACAAATAGCTTCTCTTGATTTGTGGCTTGTTTTTTCCCCTCTCTTTATGGTTCCTTTGATTAACTGAAGTTTTAATGAAGTCAAACTTATCTACCTTTTTCTCTATTGTTATTTCTATAGTTTTATCTTTCTCATTTCATCTTTAATCTACTTAGAATTAATTTTAGGCATAGTGTGAAGGGTCCCATAGTGTGTTTTTTATTTATGGCCTATTTCCTTATGAGTGAGTTTCATATTGGGTTCTATTCTCTTTCATTATTTGTCAACCTTTGTGTCAACACTGTATTGAATTTCCTGTAGCTTAACATCTGTTAGAGCAAGTTCTCCATTTGTTCTTCTGCCAGGGTATTTTGGTTATTCTTGACCCTTTACATACATTTATCTCTCTCACACACACACACACATACCCCTCCCAAACAAAAAATTGCTGGTACTTTAAGATTGAATTGAATCTATAGATAATTTAAAAAGAAATGACCGTATATGCACTGGCTGGTTTGGCTCAGTGAATAGTGTGTCAGCCTGTGAACTGAAGGGTCCCAGGTTCGATTTTGGTCAAGGCCTGTACCTTGGTTGCAGGCTCAATCCCCAGCCCTTGTCAGGGCATGTACAGGAGGCAACCAATTGATGTGTCTCTCTTTCACATTGATGTTTCTCTCTCTCTCCCCTTCCCTAAAAAAAAATGACATTATTATAACATTGAGTCTTATAATTCATTGGTAGGATATATTTTTCCATTTTGGAATAGTCCTTATTAATTTCTCTCAATATGTTTTATGGTTTTTGGATTGTCTTGCACATTTGCTGTAAGATTTATTCCTGAGTATGTCTTATGCTATTAAAGCAATATTTATGTTTTGTTGCAATATATGAATTTATATATAAATATATAAAATATAAATGTTATTATATTTAAGTATTTATACATATAAATTATACATATTTATAAATAAACTAGAGGCCCGATGCATGAAATTTGCCTCTGCCTCAGCCCCCAGCTGCCATAGCGGCCACCTCCTCTGCCTTGACCCCCCACCCACTGCGGCAGCTGCCTCTGCCCTCGCAGCCCTGGCTTCATCCGGAAGGTTGTCCAAAAGGACGTCCGGTCTAATTAACATATTACACTTTTATTATTATAGATATAATTGAGGTTTATATATTATCTTTGTATTCAGTAATAATTCTAATAATTTTTATATTTAAATTTTTCTACAGATACAATAATAACACCTGTGAGTAATATCAATTCTTTTTCTTTTGTTTTTTTATTTTCCTTGCCATAATGCATAGTCTAGGATTTTTAGTATGATTCTGAATAGAGATAGTAATGGTGTGTAGTCTTCTCTTATTCCATATCCCCAAATACTGTTTCATAGTTTAACAACAGTAAGGATGACATTTGCTCATTTTTTGTAGTTTGTTGTTTTGTAGATATACTGTATAAGATTAATGAATTTCCTTGGGTTCAAAACCAAGCTTCATGAATAACTAGCTGGACAATCTTTGGCAAGTTATTTTACCTCTCTGTGAGTTTTTCTCATAAGAAAAAAGGGACGTCTTGCTCTAGATTCCCTAATAAACAGAGACAGGGACAAGACTAAGTGTTAATACTCTATATGAGAGGGTAACAAAAATGAATGAAATGGGAAATGAGGCAGGGAGGTATGGGAAGCAATGCAAGCTAGCATCTTACTACCCCTCCCCCTGTCTCATGACATATCCTGTGGATCAGCAGGTGAGTCACTCAGCCAGGTAAGATGCCTGCATATAGGCTGAATGACAACGTGGATCTCAGAAGAGTCAATAGGGAGGAAGAGGGTGAGGGATTTTATCCTCCAGTGTCCTGTCTTTTCTTGAGGGTCAGCATTGTTTGCCCCATGGGGTGTTAACTTTCCCTCATTTCTGAATTGCATTATCAGACTTTGGGGCAGTTTTGGGCAGCTAGATCTCAAACCCTATGGAAGGGCATTTCATCAGAGTCTGGAGATTGTGGGAGGAGCCATAGACTTCCAGTAAGTGTCTGCCCAGCCTGAGGCAGCAGAATTACAAGGGCCTGCATGAAGCCCTTGGCTGAGGTGGTGGGTGAAGCTGAGCAGATGGCTAAGAGTCCAGGAGACAGGTGATGCTGAAAGACTCTGAGGACTTGCATAAAATAAGTCGGTTTATGGGGTGGCTGCTACTAGTACCTACATCACAGGGTTGTTGTGTGGGGGTTAACTATGTTACTAAGTGTAAAATGCTTAGAAAAGTGCCTGGTACCGAGTGAGCTCTCAAATACCATTAGCTAAAATGCAATCCAATGTATCATCTTTTCCGTTATAGACAGCAGTCTTTGTGAAATGCTTAGAAAAGTCTCCTCTACTCAGCTATTATAAAAATAGCATCCATCTGGATTTTATTTTGGCATCTGAAGTGAGGTCAGAATCACACTTCATGCTTTTCCAAATGACTTGACACCAGTCCAAGCACCATGTATTGAATATTCCATCTTTTCTTCCTTTGCTTTGACATTTGATTTATAATATATTAAATTTTCATATTTATTTGCTAATTTACTAACTTTTTTCCTGCTCTATTGATAGATCTATAAATTCTACTCTTCTATTTTAAGAATGGTAGCTTTGATAATAACATATTGTAGGACATGTTCCCATTTCTTGTTCTTTTTTTTAAAATAAGGATTTTCCTGGCTATTTTCACATGTTTATAATTTCATATAAAGTTAAGAATCATTTTTTTAAGTTCCTTCTTCTAAAAAAATTCCTGTGAGATTTTTATGGTGAATACATTTAATTTATGGTTTACATTAGGAAAAAATTATGATGGTAAAATTTACTTTCAAAAAACAAGATATCTCTCTCTATTCATTCAATATCTAATGTTCTTAGTAGAATTTTGTGGCTTCCAACAAGTTCCAAACATTTCTTGTGCCATTATTCCTAGATAATTTATACTTTTGTATGATAGTGGATAGGATGTTTTCTTCTATCATATATTTTACTTAATTATTTTTTATATATCAGAACTCTATGCCGAAACCGGTTTGGCTCAGTGGATAGAGCATCGGCCTGCGGACTGAAAGGTCCCAGGTTCGATTCCGGTCAAGGGCATGTACCTGGGTTGCGGGCACATCCCCCGTAGGAGATGTGCAGGAGGCAGCTGATCGATGTTTCTCTCTCATCGATGTTTCTAACTCTATCTTTCTCCCTTCCTCTCTGTAAAAAAATCAATAAAATATATTTAAAAAAAACAAAAAAAACCTCACAAATGTATATGTGAAGGTCGTTTATCAAAAAAAAAAAGAACTCTACTAGTTTTATTTTTAATTTATAGCAGCTTTACTGAAATAAATTTTACAGTGTCATAGAATTCACCCATTCAAATATGCATTTCAATAATTTTGAGTAATGTTACTGAGTAGTGCAACTATCACCATAAATTAATTTTGGTTTATTTTTCCTCATCTAATAAGATCTTGCTTTTCTATTTAGAGTTAATCCAGTTCTCATTTCCAGCCCCAGGTATTCACTATCCTACCTTCTGTCTCTATACATTTTCCGGACAATTTACATAAATGAATCATACACTATATCATCTCTTGTGTCTGGCTTTCTTTCACTTAGCATAATGTTTTTCAAGGTTCATCTATGATCTATCCATTCAACAGTGATGGACATTTAGATTGTTTCAGTTTTGGACTATTATGAATAATGCTACTATGAACATTCGCTCTAAGTCTTGTGGACATATGGTTTTATTTCTCTTCGGTAGATAGGTAGGAGTGGAATTGCTGGGTTGTATGGTAATTTTATGTTTAACTTTTTGAGGAACTGCCAAATTGTTTTTCCAAAGGGGCTACACTATTTTATGTTCTCACCAGCAATGTAGGAAGGTTCTCTACTGACTTTAAAGATACTTATTTTGTATGTGATTAACTTATTGAATAACTTTTTTAAAAAATAGTTTTTCTGTTGATGCTTGGATTAGTTCATAGGTATTGAAAGTGACAGCATTCCAACTCAAATTAGCTAAAGGAAAAAAGAGAAATATACTGGTTTATGTAATTAAGAGGACAAATGAAATGCTGATCCTATACAACTAGAATTCAGAGACTTAAGAGATAATCAAGATGGCTCTCTCAGCTAGGCTTCTTAATATTTTTGTAGTCTTGAACATCTTGACAAATGATACAGTTTTTTTCCTTTGATTTCTTTATGTAATGATTATGCTGATCAATCTTTTGTACCAATATTGTACTTTCTTTGAATCTCTAAGATAAACCTTCACCTGCCTTAAAAACTTATTTTTTAAATGTATTTTTATTAATTTTAGAGAGGAAGGAAGAGAGAGAGAGAGACATCAATGATGAGAGAGAATCATTGATCGGCTGCCTCCTGCACACCCCCTACTGGGGATCAAGCCCGCAACCCAGGCATGTACCCTAACCGCGAATCAAACTGTGTCCTCCTGGTTCATAGGTTGACCCTCAACCACTGAGCCATGTCAGCTGGGAAGAACTTATTTATTTATATTTTTAAAATCTATTTGTGACTTCCAGTGCTAGTCAAAATAGAGTAAGTCCACTACAGCCTGTATTTTCCACAGATTACAGCTAATAACTCTGAATGAAATTTTTTAAAAAAAACAACAACAACCTTATGTGAAGCCCTACCTGGTTTGGCTCAGTGGATAGAGCGTCGGCCTGCGGACTGAAGGGTCCCAGGTTTGATTCCAGTCAAGGGCACATTTCCTATATGTCTCACCTATTCTTTGTTTCCTATTCTCTCTCTTTGTAAATTCTTTCAGATTAATTGAATATATGTTGTGATTTCATTTTATCTCCTATGTTAGAGTTTATAATATGCACCTTTAACTTACTATGTTCTACTTTCAAGTGATAGTCTACCACTTTGTATATAGTATAAGAACTTTTCAATAGTTTGCTTCCATTACTTTCCACCTAAACTTTGTACTATTGTCATATGCTTTACTTTTACATATGTTAAAAAAACTTACATTACCTAGTTATTGCTTTTATTTAGTCAATTACCTTTACAGGCATTTATATAATAAGAGAAAAATCTTACATATTTGCCTATGTAGTTACCATATGCAGTGCCCTTTCTTCCTTAATGTAGTTCTCCTTCTTCTTCTTCTTTTTTTTTTTTTGTAGATCCATATTTTCATCTGATGTCTTTTTACTTTCGTCTAAGGACTGATTTTAATATTTCTGTTAGTGTGGGTCTGCTGGTGGTGAATTCTTTCAGCATTTGAGTATTGAAAAGAAATCTATTTTACCTTCATTTTTAAATGAAATTTTTGCTGCATATAGAATTCTAGGC